>NC_066836.1:21020455-21620455 GCF_001640805.2 Lates calcarifer
ATATTAGAGAGTTAGTTAGAATTAGGTTTAGGTTAGGGGAAGGATTAGGGTTGGCATTTAGTTGTGAAGGCTAGGTCAGACGGGTTTCCACAAAGACTGGTGTACAAGGACATGTGTGTGTGCTTGTGTCACTTCAAAGCGACCTGCCACTCAAATCAAATGAAATGTATGAGGGCTGGTTCACCTACTGGTCTGAAATTTGAACTTTTAAAACATTCAGAGGAGCTTTCTTGTCCTCTCTGTATTCAAATGCTGCCTGGGGAACACTGACTGATTAAATCACCCATTCTTACCTGATGTATTATAATTTTATCACTTTTATTATCTGGAAACAATCCACCGTCCACTTGGATTGATTTGTTTTTCACACAGATTGGTGAAATCAGTTATGCTTAACCAGCTATAATGACTGTGGCATCAGACACAAATACTGTAATCAGCTATTGGTTTGTTTGTGTATCACGTAATGAGTGGTTATTTATTACACACTGAACAACATGAATTAAGCACAAATATAATGGACCTCATGCAAGAACCAATTTATACAAATAAATTTGTTCCTAAATGGCACCTGTGAGTAACCTGAGAAAACTTTTTGTATTCACCAGTTTTCTTGTATTTAACATGTTCTCACTGTCAGCCCTCTCTGACACCTGACAATGTAATGTCACAGTACTTGGTGTACATGGCATTGACAGGTGTAGTAGCCTAATATTAATTAATTATAATTAATATAAATTAATTATAATACTAGTGCACTTCCACATTTGTTGTTTTCTTCTTGCTCATGTCTGACAGCAGGACTTGAGCTCTGCAGTGGTGAAATTCTTCTGTTTTATTCTTGGGTGGTATTTTTGTGAATGACACTTACCTACAAAATGTAGCAGGACTGGCAGCCTACTATAGTATAGCAAGTCAGTAATGACCAAATCTTTTGAACTCCCCCCCCAGGAGGCCACACCTCATTATACACACTTATGTATGCAGTATTTGATTTATGAAAACAGAACCTCAAAGTTTAAATATAACAAGGAATATTTTTTTCTTGGCTGAGATGTTTATGTGTCGAAAAAATCAAAATGCAGGCAAAGTGAAATGGAAATAGCAAATTAATCATGACATACAAGAAGCATGTGACTTAAATGTCCACTAAAGCTTCTGCTCCTCTGCAGAGAAGAAAAATGGCAGCAGACGAAAAACATCAGGTCTATGAGGAGCTGTTAGGAGACTGTAAAGTTCCTCAAACTAAAACATTAAAGAAACATAAATGTCATATTTTATTTTTTCACTGGTTTTGAGGTTTGAGTAGAGCTCTTATAAGTATGTCATCTCATGCCCTCTACTGCAGTGATAAAATGGCACTAGACTGGTTAATTTGCGCCAGCAGCTGTTTTTCTCGATGAACAAACTCTGCATATGTCTGCATAACAGTATTGGATGTAGACGCACATTCATTTGCATTTTAATTTACAGATTTTCTAGAATCATGTAAAATGAATGTTAAATTCAGAAGGAAACTTAGTTCATGAAGCTCATTGTTCACAAGAATGGAGGATTTAAATTTTTTGGTGTCTCCTCCAGGAACCCAGGCACCATTAACAGTAACACTACTACCTTTTGATTTATGTTTAATACATTTTCTCAACACATTAAGCACATATTGTCCACAGATTACCCTATTTTATTTATCCAGCAATTCCCAATGAGCTATTTTGTAGCTGCACTGTATTTTAACATGTTTCTTCTGGGGGTGCTATATCTGCAGCCACAGATTCGGCCTTTAACTTGGGTGATGGGACTGACAACCTTTTCTATTCCTCCCTTCGTACCACCATGTGGTAACAGCAAGACACAAATCCATTCAGTTTCAGTGTATAGATGATTTGTCAGTCAAGCATTAGACTAATGCTTTCATGTGGATCTGACATTTTATGTCAAAAAGTAGCAAAATTATTCTCCCAAACCCCCCTCAAACTTCATCTGTTCCATGAGTTTCCTAGTTGCAGAATAACAAGTGTCACATTTGTGCTGGCTTTAGTTTAGTGTCACAGTTATGCGACATATCAAACTCCTCTCAGTGAATATCTGGCAGTGTGGAACTGGCAGACCTAGTGATATCTGTTGTGTTTTCCCACCACAGACTGCAGAGTCCATTTCACAACAATTAAAAATGTGTCAGGGACAACGGAGCCAAAATAATGATCAGGATGACTGTAAATGTGACAGTAAATAAATAGACAGATTGTTTTGACACATTCTTTCTCTCTCTCCCTCTCTCTCTCTCTTTCTCTTTCTCTCCAGGAGTTGCAGTTTGAACGTCTGACCAGGGAGCTGGAAGCCGAACGACAGATTGTTGCCAGTCAGCTGGAGAGATGCAAGCTTGGCTCTGAGACTGGAAGCATGACTAGCATCAGGTATGTGTGTTTTTGTGTGTCTAACACCCGTCAGATCCTCTTCTGTACACTCTACTTGTGTGTGTCAGCTGTGCTCATGCAGGTGACTGGCTTTACAGCTGGTCACATTAGAGATACACTCCTTGATTTGTATCCAGATTTCATCTCTGTGGTTCAACCCACAGTTCAAAAACACTGTTGTTTTGCTTTTAAAGTCAGAGGGTGCAATGTTCCTGCATTCCTCTGGTGCACTGGATTGTGTTTCTTGTCTGGTAACCACACGTTTACTACAGTAGCTACTTAGAAGAGCTGCATATATATATATATATATATATATATATATATAGCTTATCAGAGTGGAAGAGATAGATATGTCTGGTAGTCCTTTGGTCTGCTTTAGCAGAGTTGTAGTGAGATTCATTCAGTTTATATTAACTTAAGTATTCACGGGTGCTATATTGCATAACCACAGTAACTTTGAGTCATACTTAGCAGAAAACAAAACAAAACAATGGATTCTAAAACATTTAATAATACAATATTTATGCAATATACTTCAATATTTATACTCTTGAAATTCACAGATTTCCTTGTTTGTGACATGAAAACATATCCCAGTATGTATTTGCTGAGTTTTGCAAAGTCTTTTTCTTTTGCGAGGGTGAAGAACAAAATTTCTGTGGCATAATCGTGCCAAGTCTGTCAGTATCACTCTTCAGGTTGATTGATCGAAGCAGCTGCTTTAGTAGTTAAAATGAATTTGAGTCTCAGGTCTGATGGCACAGAAACAATCCTCATCTTGGCTATTATAATGTGCTATTTATTGTCCATTAAAAACAGCAATTGCTTCTCACAAAGAATCCAACAATGAACAGCTGTCACAGGAGTCCATTCTTCTGTTC
Source organism: Lates calcarifer (assembly GCF_001640805.2). NCBI lineage: Eukaryota > Metazoa > Chordata > Actinopteri > Centropomidae > Lates > Lates calcarifer. The sequence continues at coordinate 21,023,751 of NC_066836.1, forward strand.
AGGGCCTTCATTTTCTGTGAAGTGAGGACGTAACCTGTACACAATGTGAAGAGACCGTCATATTATCTGCCGCTGATTGAGTTTGGACCCGAGCCTCATCTCTGCTCTGAGCCCAAAGAACACATTCTACACATTCCATACCAGTCCCAATGTGAAAACAGCACTCCTGACACAATAGTGGTAATGCACTTAGCTTTGCCTCTCAGGACAATGTAACACGATTAAAGCCTCTGACTCCATTCCTCTGTCTCCCTCTCATACATACACATAAATAGACACACACAATCCATCATCTTTTCTCCTCTTTGATTCTGTAGAGCGAGCAGGGATTCCGTCCGTCTCAAACTAATTACTCATCTGCCGGCATTGTAATTCTCATTTCAGTTTTAGGGGTGGACCAACAAAGACTGGGAAGATGAAACTGATCCATTCACAAGTCTAATTAACCGGTGTATGCATTCAGCTCTTCAGCACTGTCACAGGGCTGTACTGAGGGCCTCCATTTAAAACAGCAGCAACATGGGAGATGGAAGAGGTGTGGAGTCCAAAAAAACACTTCTTCCACTCCATCACACAGCTGCACACAGTCAGAATAAAGGCTGCCATCTTGCTAACTCGATTAGATGGGTTTATTATTTAGTGAGGAGCAGAGTGTCTTGTGGATTACATTGTCTTCCATTGCTTTTTATAGACCATCCACTTTGTTTGACGTAGAGGTAATTACCAGATGGACAAATGGTTTGGCAAAACACAAACAAGTCCACCAAGGCAATATGCTGGAGGTTTGTAGTGCCTAAAGTGTGTAGGATTTATTATTCAATTACCTCTGGAACATTAGTATTGTTGCTGTTCTGAATAGTTTTATTCATCACTGTTTTTCCCGGTGAACAAAAGGGCCAACATTTAATCGGCAGCTACAATACATGTACAAGAATTTATCTTGGTAGCAATTGTGGCGAGGCTTATTGACACTGTGTACAGCAGTTAAGCTAGGGGTGTGAATATATTTTTAGCAATTTAGTGGAAGCAAAATTAAATTCAAATTGTTGCAGAGTTTTGAGTATTAATCTTCTTTGATTTTATGATCTTTTTTTAAAAACCTGTTTTTTGTGTTTAATCCTCAGCTTTTATTTCACAAGGATAGCAGAAATCCTTTAGCATGACCCAGATGCATTTTAGCTTATACAGTATTTTTTTTCTCTTCTTTAGCAACGTATCAGCATTACTCTAAATCCATGTTGTCCAGCTGCAGCTTAGCACAGGTCATTTAACATTAGCAAGGGGTCATTTGTGTTGTGCGAGTTAACATATAGCTGCCATTTCTGCCTTTGCCATCTTAGCTCGCTAGTCCTGTCAGTTGTCTAGCATAAAAAAGTAGCTTAATAAGCAGGGCAAGTGTTCCATTCATCAAAGTTTGATTTCGTGTTTGATAGCAAGCTACATTATTTCAAAATGCTGGCAATGTCCATGACAGCTAAAATGTTAGCTACTATGACATTGTGTTTGTGTGTCTCCTGCCCTGTGGTGCCACATAGATGCCCCATTGTTTGTAAAATGCCAGATATGGTAGGAATATGTAATATCCTTCATTTACCTTCACATACTAGTACAGTAATTGAGTCTGAAAAATAACTTGACACAAAGTTTCCTTACACTAGCTTTCTCACCTTGACAAGAAATACTAGGAAAAAGCTTGTAATTTGACCTTTTGTTAAGGTTTTTATTTTGTCAAACATTATATTAGTTGTTTCTTCTCAACTCATAATCATCAAAGTTTATCAGACAGTGCATTAAATGTATAATTTGGATCTATAATCTATATTAAGACAGTTAATTTTGCATCTGTAATATAAGATGTTAAATCCTGACCTAGTACACTAACTAGGAAGCTCCAGTGTTTCTCTCCTTCACAGGCAGCCTTATTGTCTTTCCCTAAGGAGCAGCTCTAGTTTCTACACCCAGCCAAACCACAGGTTCATACACTGAGGCACAGTAGATATAATATGACCAACGGTGTTATGACCAGGGACAATACAATAGTTGTGTGGGGTTTTCAGACACCGTGGCAGATGGTGCTAGAAAGATACAATAGAGAATGGGACTGTGTCATTGTGCTCAGGGTGACTTTTCATTAGCTTTTTCTGTGCTAGCTTTAAGGTTGGAAAGTTAATAATGTGAGGAAAACTGTGTCTGCACTGAAAATACAGATTTTTATGTCACAAGAAGGAACTCCCTAAAAATAACTAATATGGGAATCATCAGTTCTTCTTGTGGTTTTAAGTCAGGTCCTTGCCAGTTATGTTTCCTTGTCCTTACTATTTGGATGTAAAAGTCAGAATAACAAGCAGGCACCAAAGTTCCAGAAACAATGGTTAATCTGTCCCCAGATAGTCAGGTTAAACCACAGAAAAGTTGAATTATGAATGAGTGTTAATTGCAGCTCTGTGGCTGTGGGGGTGCTGGGAGTTCAGGAACCGGCTCCCGTTGTGTTGTGGGAAATAAAGACTTTCAGAGGTGCTAATGAGTTCTTCAGTTCTGCCTTTGTTTCCAGTCCTAATCAGTCACCACAGGTCACAGTGTCTGCCACGGCATATGCTGCTGCTTTATCTCTTCAAAAAGCATGAAGCACAAAATGACTCTCTCTCTCTCTCTCTGTGTTGCCCTATCAGTCAAAATGAGACAATGTGGGAAGAAGAGCATAACATATGTTGCCTCATCAGTTAAAGGACCAAATGTCAAGGTTGGAAGTGATACACTGGTGGTTCTTCTGGTCTTAGATTGAACAACAGGTGGAAATGAGCAGAAGATTATAGTTGTATTGTCTGTGTCAGTATTCACAGTTGAACCATTAATCTGTTGTATTTGTGGTGCCTTTAGCAGTTGAAAATTAATGGTCAATGTAGCTTTAGTCAATAATTCAATATTTCATTAAAGAGTAAAAGCTGCAGCATGTGTTTCACATGTTTTAGAACTGGTGTACAGTCAGAAACTTAAATAGCAAAAAAGCCAAATTCCTGAGCCATTATAAAGCTGGCATAGCTTTCTTTTCTATGAAATGTTTTTCTTTTTTTTGCCTTAGGGAGAGGTTCTTCTCTACTCCTCTTCTGCTCTTTTGTTACTCTGTTTCCTCCTCACTCACTGTTGTGTTCTCTTGTTTTATTTTCCTACTTGGCCTTTCACAGTTGTATAGCTCTCTGTCTTCACTATCTTTATCTGATCTCTCCTCAAGTTGTCAGCTGTCTTTCTGATCCAGACACAAGGTTAGGTTGTTAGAGCAGTTCAGTAAAGAGTTATTATTTTGAGCTCTGTTGCTGTTTCAGTCAAGTTCGGTTGTACATGTGAAAAGACATTCACCTATCAGACCCAGGTCTTGTGAGTTGTGGTGCATTTTTAAATGAACTATGGTGCAGATGGTTGACTTATCTCACCCAGCTACATCATGGGTAGCCATCTATGAATTAAAAGTTCTGAACTAACTAATCTGCCCTTTATTTTGAGCAAAGAAGAATGAAAGAGAGAGGAAACACCCAAGAAAATCAGAGTAGTATCTCTCTCTGTAGTCTCTGTTGGTGTATCTCCCTCAGCCTAGTGTTTAGCTGCTCCCTGGCTACAGTCCCTTTATCTAATCATCCAAGTGGACCTCTGACAGCGAGCACACACCCAGCAGATACAGATATCTTAGCTCTGGTGGCACTCTGGTTGTCACTCCACTCTGCTGGCCGAGGAATAGCCACCTCCCAGGGCGGGCTATTTGTCTGCCTCTGTTGGCTGGGCATATTTGCGGCATTTGTCTGGTAATCAGTGGCATGGCTGCGTGCGTGTCTGGCTGCTGAGTGGTGTGTAAATGCGTGTGTGCGTAAGCATTGGCTGTAAACACAGCACCCGGCGAGACCCACCGCCGCTTGTCTGGCGGGAAAATGCGACCCGACTTGCGAGCCCAGCGAGGGCCCATTACCCAGAAGCTGTCAGGGCGCTTGGCTGCCAGCTTAGACTCACAGCACTGTGGCTCTCCCTCTGTGTCCCCCCAGCACACATACACTACATAACAGAGATATTTGCAGAGGGGGGGCAGCTTTACTCAAAACTATTACCTGCTTTTGTTAAATTGAAGAATTCTTTTCAAGGAAAGGTTCCTAATAGTTCTTTTAAGGGAAAAAGAGTTTCCCCACTGAGGCAATCTGAAGAATACATTATAGCTCCATGTACAACATTTTCAGCAAAGAGCCAATATCAAGCCAAAAAAGTAAATTTTTTCACCCCTGTGTTCTTTGGGTGAATAATATATATATATAGTATGAGCACTGAGCAATGCCCAGCCTTTTACATATGCACTACACAAAGGTCAAGTGTGTGATGGTGGCTGCCTGATGAATGCATCGCCTGGGATGCCTTCACAGCAGACAGGATGAAAGAGAAAGGGAGGCAGACTCGTCAAAGGCAGTTCAGTTACAGTAGAGGAACAGCAGTAAAATAAAAAATAGGTAAATAGGTGACTATCGAGAGACGAAGATTATAATGAGGCTCAACAAAAAAGTAAAAATCTGAGAGATATGAAAACGTAGTTGATTTGCTACAGGACAGTTTACGACACTGTAAAAAAGCAAGAAAATTAGAAAATAGCAAATTACCCTAGTAGAACAAGAAGTACAAGTCTTGGGGATTTAGTTTTTCTGTTTATGTTGTCGTTGAATGGACATTTTAGACTTCTCTCTCTATCATGGGCATAAACTGCATCATCTGGAATCACATTACATGCTCCTCTCTAAATGCCAGTGCTCTGAGTGGGTATGTCTTAGCTGTTCCTGGATGAAATGCAGACAGACTTTTAGTTAAAGGCCACTACCTATCAGCCAATGTTGCATACAGTTTGGGTGACCTGTCTGGTATTTTGAAAAGTTGAAAAGGCTCTAAAAGTTTTGATTAAATAAAAGAAAAAGAAAAAAAAGAAATACCTTGATATTCACAAAGGAAACTCTGGTGTAACTTTGGAGCAGTGCACCTGTGTGTCAGTGAATCATCTGTGATCTTTAGATTTCTTTATTTCTTTCTGACATTTGAGGGCTTTGATATTGAATTATCAATACTCTCATTTATCCACCCAGCATTTGGATTTCTCTTATGTCTTTATTAGGAAAGACATATGGAAATACAATGGGTGTAATGATGATGATTGTGTTATTGTTGATGATGTGGATGATGAGGATTTTGAAACCTTCATTGATCCAGAGAAGACTGACTGTTTGATGATGCCCTGTGTTCTTGCTATTGATCTGAGAGAAAGAGGAAATAGGAAGGAGGGTGCAAGTTACATTTTAAACACCAGCATTTGGTGTGATCCATACTGAATTCTAGGTATTGATCTGACGGAGTGGATGTGAAGAGAGAAGGAGGAGAAAAGGAAGAGAAGGTCAGTATGGTGTGATCTATACAGGACTCACCCATCTGCTTAGGTGAATGGGCCGAGGGATGGAGAGCTGAGTGGGGAGGGATGGGAAGGGGAAACCGAAATGTAACTGTAATGAATCTGGTTCATCATTCCCACATTTCAAAAGGACAGGTATTATTCAGAAATGTCAGCAAAAGTATTGGTGTTTGTTCCAAACTCAATAATACAACACCAGCTTGTATCTAGCAGTAGACTTTCACAATTTCACACACTGTGATTTCAGTTACTAGAGTGGAAGTAAATTATTTTTACTGCTTTTTCAATAATGGGGTAGAGGTTTGTTTGCACTTATTCTTTTGATGTTATTGGCAAAAAAAAGATGGTATTTTCAGTTTACTTTATGACTGACAAGGCTGGAGAAGCAGTCAGGCATACCAGTCAAATGACCTGGTGATTCAGACCCTCAGGGGCATTGTGATGGTTGCAATTTGATTTATTACGCATTTGTTTGGGAATATGGACCACTAAAACACAACATACACCTGTATGGTTTACCTGTCTTGTAAAGCAGCCCTTCTGAAAAAAATAGTCGTGTTTGTCCAAATTACCCCAAAACAGGAGGCAAGAGAATTGCCACTTTGTTTTACTTTTTTTACTCATTCAGTCTCACATTGTGTTCATATGTTCCATTGTTTTTCCTCAAATAATCAGTTGTGATGTCCTATCTCTCCGGCCAACTTCATTTTCAGTTGTCAGAGGGTGCTAGTGTTTGCTGTAACATTTTTAAAATAATCAAAGATTGATGCAGATTTAAGGGTTAGTATTTTGCTAAGTCAACCCTACATAAGCTCAGGCAGCTGTGGTGATCTTAGCACTTAACACCACCCAGGCTATTTCTCTGTAGCTACAGTATTTTTCATGGATGTAACTAGCTTGAAATACTTTCAAGGGCCCAATACTGTACAACCGACAAGGTAAAGTTTCATGAGACAGCAAACTACATTAGTAGGGTAGTTTTCAGTAACCTTATTGTATAGTAAGAAGGTAATCAACAAAGAAGCAAAAAATAAAGCTAAACCCAGTCAGTTTATGCTTTACTGTTCTGTTATCACAGATTCCCTGTACATTTTTTAATGTGGGAGTGTGTTGCTCAGTAAAATGCTTTCACCAGCTCTGTTCATCTGTCTGGGGAAATATCAGATGAAGACAAAGGAACAGTTCAGTGTCACTGTAGTCAAGACAACAAATACCATTTTCAATCCTTTCATCTGAAACTGACACTGAAATTTTGGATAAAAACTCACAACAACGTTATCAACATTATCAAAGCCTCAGTAAATGTGGTCTAATATTGAGTTCATATTGAGTTCAATAATAGTTTGCACAGCCAGTAGTGATGGTAGCAGATTAGTCATAATACTAGTACACATTTTAAGCAAAATAACAATACTTGTACTTGAGCAAGGTATTGCAGCTTTCTGCCTTTTACCATGTATAGTTAGGCAGCATTTTTAGCTATAGTGTAGTGTGTAGCTGGGGAAAGTGTGGCTTTTTGAAATAAAAAAGAGATGGAAACCTGGGAGAGGAAGAGAAAAAGAGGATAGGCAGGTTGAAAAGAAGACAGAGAAGGAAATGGGGAGTCAATATGGATGCAGAGTAGGGAGGTTAGAAAGAGGGAGGGAGTGAGAGAATAATAACATGAGCTAGGAGGCAAGCGGGGGGAGAGGGGGGAGGTATTCTCATGTTAAGCCCTTTTAACCTGCCATCCTGCAAACATACGCAAACACACACTGAGTTAGCATGAGTCACTCGGAGACCCAGACACTCTTAATAAGCCTTATATCCTCCACCGTCACAGACAAGCTCTGTCTGTCACACGCAGTTGTGTGTGTGAGTGTGTGTATGTGTGTGTACCCCCCAACTGGCTCTCAGTGTTAGTACAGTCATCTGTGACTATATTATTGATCTTCCACCAACATGGAGACAGGACTGTTGCAGTTAAGCTCCAATGAGAACCTTCTTAGTCCACACACACACACACACACACACACACACACACACAAATACATATTCATCCCGACTTGAAAGAAGCCTGTTGGGAAACACACAAGCTTAAATACAGTATTCTTTGCAGACTGGGAAAATGCAATGCAAAGCTGCTAATACATTGTTTTGGAGAAATTTTACAAAACTTGTACCACAGTTTTTTTCAAAGGACATTTTTGCCTTTCTTAAATTTGGTTTTCAGCATTGCGATTAGTTTTCTTGGCCATTTTTATTAAGCTAAGTAATTCATCATTTGCATTAAGAATCTGCAAATAATTGCACTAAACACTGTGTCAGAGAGGGATATTTTAAATGCTATTTATGGTTGTGATGTTGTGCTATATTGCATTAAAGTGACAGGTATTAAAGGTGAGGCAATTTTCATATAGATGCATGATTTTCCCAATCAGCAAGTGATGCATTGAGCAAAGCATCTAAAGTTACATTTGTGTTCTATCATATGAGGAATGTGGCAAAGCAGGCTGTCATTGATGCGAGGGGTAAATGGCAGTCTTGTCATAGTTACCTATAGTGTAGGTTTTTATTCATAGTGCAGCATCAATTTTTACCTATTGATAGCACCACTGATATCTTACTGAAAAGGGGATGATTACTGAACCTAAAGAGTCACCACCAGTCTCCACCATCATTAGAAATTTGAAGGAGAAAACACCAGTAGCCTATGCTGACCATTCACAGTTCTCTCAGCCCCCATGTGGTATTTCTGGAGCTGTTCTCCGGCAGCTGTCCTGATGTGTTGTTACATTTTTGAGAAGGTGCACGTCATGCACATGGTCACCATAGTTATAACCCCTAATGCTTCATTTTAGTCAATCAGATTTACAACTAGTGGTGGAATGTAATTAAGTTTGTTTGCTCAAGTATTTTATGCAAGTACAATTTTAAGGTGTTAGCTCTTAGATACTTAGATACTGATTGCAGCTTTGCCCTTGTTTGGTATCCAGTAAATCAAAACCTTTAAAATGTATAACAACTTCAACTTTACTGAACATAATTGAATCAATTTCTTATCACACACACCTCCTCCAGCTGCCTCACAGACAGCCTGAATATTTTAAATCCCCAAACCTAGCAAGTCCAGCGTGGTTTTACAATACAAAACAGGCTAAGTGCCTCCTGCCAGTTCAAGCTGCCTCATCCACACATAGGTAAAGGGAGCGAATGAGAAAATCATACACTTCTCTATGGGATGAACTGTTCATAGGAAAACTCAATTAAGTCAGTTCCTTAAATGCAGTCATGGCAGTTTGAAAGCAGAGCACACCTGGGAGTCAGCTGCAACAGCACAATGGGACTGAGGATGTATCGTCGGCCATTTTGACTATAAAGTGATGTTTTCCCTAATTTAGCTCTGGACGTCTGCCATCCAGTAAAGTGGCTTGGCTGGACCCGATCGATGCTGATAAGGAGACCTGGCACACGGCTTCTGATAGTGTGTGTATGCATCTACAGTAGGTGTGTGTGCAACAGGCCGAGCCCAAAGCCAGCAAATTGATTTGACATCTAGCTAGCTAGAGAGTACATGGTCACAGCTTTGGCTTGTCAATCGGGAGAGAGGAAAAAAAAAAAAACACAGTACATTGCCACTAAAGCCCTAACAGTTGGACTAAACACAGTGTTTTGGCACCAGGGCTGTCACGTATCGGTTTTCATGGAGAACTTGTCCAGCCAGCAGCACTGGGGACACAAACTCCCTGCAGAAATGTTGAAGTAAAGTGTCTGCTACACTGCAGCAGCTTGGGAAACATTTTCCTCGCTTGAATAAGTTTTTTTTTTTCTACTAAAAACCAGCAGATAAGAGAGTATGTCAGAATGTGTTATATGATTTTTTTTTTTTTTTAAGAAAGTTGAAATGTGCTGTCCATTTTAAGACAAAACCCCAATTTCTGGAGAAATAAAATATTGCTGTCTCCTTAACAAATGGTCGCTGAGCAGTTATCCCAAAGGGAGGTTTTGTCTGTTGACAATCACACTTATTTATAGCTCTTGACAGGCTCAATATTTCAGCCCTTGATAACTGGAAAAGAAGGGGAGGAGATGTGGAGAGTGTTGGCTTACTGAAGTCAGCACACATCAGCTTTTGTTTGTATTGTGCTTCGCTGAAAAAGATGACTGATCATGCCACACTGTGAAGTCCTGCAGCACTGCTCTCTGAGACTCTTTGTAGTCATGCAAAAGGCTCATTTTTGATTCTGTTCGAAGGAGGGCTTGAATGCCTGTACAGCACCATAAGAGAGATGTATCACAGCCAGCCATTTTTGACATCATGTCTGTCAAGAAACATTTTTATCCACATCTCTTTTTGAGAAATCCAGATTGATTGGGAGTGTTGGAGAGTTTTAGAACATGGATTATTTATGTGCCATGAGAAATTTATAAAGATATCTCTAGGGATGTTATCTGTCTCTGGGCAATTCACAGAGTGTTTCTGGAAAGACTGGCTGGTGTCACACAGAGAACCAACATGTCCTCCTCCTCGCCTCTCATTTAACTTCTGGCCCCAAGTCAAAATGGCCGCCTCCCACACTGGCAGACTAGGAAGTCAATCTGACCAATTTACTGGGTCACAGGAGACTTCTGCTTCTCTCTCTCTCTCTCTCTCTCTCCCGCTCTCCATTTGTTTGGAGCATGTGGACGGGGTAACAGAAATGGCGAGCTGTGCCTCATCCTGCTGCGCTTTAATCACTCGCTTCAAAGGATCTTGTGTTTCTCTCTCTCTAAATGGCAGAGGGGAGGAAAATGAAGCTCTACCCCACCTTGCCCGAATTCCTGTACATCAGACCCAGACAGGACTGATATCTCGCTTCACCTTCGCTGTCCTAGCTCCAGTTTGGCAACTCATGCTGAGCTTTTTATATTAAAAAGGCACTGAATTTTGCTAAAAAATATTATCAGTCGTAGCCAGACACAGAGCTCTGCATTCAGTCAGTGATATTTTCTTTGGTGATTGTAATCTGCTGAAGCACTGCTGGCAACCAGAATTATTTTATTTGCATTTGCAACTACACAAAGTTTTAGTTTTTATTGCTTTTTTTCCCTCTTCTCTCTGACCTCAGTGAGGATGTATGTGCTCTAACAGACAAGCTCATGTACAAGACATGTGACTTGGTGGTATTGGTGCTAACACGTACACACTCTCAGTACAGACATCTCACCCCATATGTGGTCCCCCCATCTGATTTTTTGAAGTTTCACCAGGACCTTCTCTACCGAGCATCATCTTTAAACTTCATCAAGTTTTACCTTGAAATGTTCCCCAGTCTCAAAGATAAAACAGGTTTGTCATTTTGGCATGTTGACATTTTTTGTCAGTGGCTTTTCTCAACAATTAAAGGTCCCATATTTTACACTTTCCCAGTGTTTTATTTGAAGTTTTGATATCCATAAGAAGATACTGAACAGATGGTCATATTGTAACCAAAATGCACTGGTATTTCAGAGAAAATCAACTTTAGCCACTGGCTCTAATATTACTATCCTATCTTAAATTTCCTTTGGTATTAATAAAGTATCTATCTATCTATCTATCTATCTATCTATCTATCTATCTATCTATCTATCTATCTATCTATCCATCCATACATTTATATACATTTCCTCAACATTTTTATGTTGTTGACTGAGCGGCAGAATGGCGTTGTGTCGTTAGTTATTACACCTGAAAAATACGGTGGATCTGGGTGGGATGTGCTGGAGGCATAGCTCAGGGTGGTGACTCTATATTTGTGACATCACAAAGTTATGGAAGTCCTTGACTCTAAAGTAAACAGCTTGTTTAGATGCATACTTTCTGAATACATGCTTTGTACATTTGTCTGTCCATGGATTTACCATTTTGATACGTTCACAGTATTTATATAGCACCTGGACCTAAATCTCACTGTCTGCAATATTGGACCTTTAAAAACCAACCCACTCAGTCTTTTGGTAGGGATTTTCTACCATCTCATTACGCCATTATGCCATGCATTATGTACTACATGGCCTCTCTCTGAGTTGTAATGTTCAACACTCTCCAGAGGCTGTTGACATTTTCAACCCATTGAATTCTCTCCTCTCTTGAGATATGAGATACAGCCAAGGAAGATAGTACCTGGACAAAGCAGCAACAGGTCACTATTGTTCCAGTATAATCTGTAATTAGGTAAAAGTCAGGTGACCGGGCAAGATAAAGCAGGTAGTTACAGAGCACACTGGGCTCTTACGTCTTCCAAGTCAGACTGTAATTAAAGGTCCACAATAGCTGTTCTGGGATTTGCCTGGACTTTCTCCCCTGACTGGATGATGGGCTTTCTGACTGCCACCTACAGTATGGCTGTAGGAAAATCACGCTGGTGTCCCATTTCAATAATAGCAGCATTTCTGGACTCAGCATGTATCTTCCTTTGTAATTTGGCTGTGAGTGTTTATTTGTGGTCTCACAGCATCTACAGTGTGAAAGGTCTCAGTGGTACTGTGCAATGTCAAGCTTCCAAGGGCTGTTCAAGGTTCATCTTAAATATTGTATGCTCCATATAGAGCAATATCATTTATGTCTCCAAGCTGGTCTTAAATCAGCACTCTCATACTAACAGACTGACAATAAGTCTCATGTATAACTACTGGATTTCTGTGCTATAACAGGGTTTTGCTGCGATATTTTACTCAGTGCAGGGGTGCTTCTACAACAGCAGTCTGCTACAGCTGCATCTGCCATCTAGCAACATTGGTGTTTTTTTATCTTTAAACACAAAAAAAAAATCTGGGGCTGCCAAATAAAATCAATTCTATCAACAACATGTACTATATGCTTCAAGTTGCTGCTATCTACCTACTCTAATTTCATCATGTAGCATCAGGTTGAACCTGAAAGTGGCTATAATTGATATTTTTATGAGAAATCAGAGGTCAATTTAGTGATGAACCTACAGAGAATAATCACCTATCACCATCTATACCTCCACCTCCACTTTACAGAGCTTTACAGTGACTGTCTGCTCATTATGTAGCTGTCCAACCCCCAACTTTACTCCTGTGGTTCACTGTCATCGGCGTCAGGGTGATGTTTTTGGCAGCAACAGGGAGCTGCAAGGATGCTAACCGCACAGTACCTGCTCAGCACCAAATAGCTGACGTACAGCTGGTGTCACTTGTTGGTGAACACAACGGAGCATTTAACATCTGAAAATACAGATATTTCCTTAGAGACTAAAAACAAAGCTTAAATAGAGGGAATATTAGATTTGCAAGGTGGCCAGGAACACAACTCAAAATGAATGATAATGTTTCTCATTAACTGCTGGAATGTGCAAATAAGCAACTGTTTGCTAACAGTTTTCCAAAGGGAACTGGACGACCCCACAAGAGGTTAAAATCATAAATGCTTGTGACTTCCCACCAGTCAGTTAGAACTGAAGAAGCTTTACGGATGAGAGGCAAAATGTTTTCAAGAACCTCAAGCAAGTCCAGTTGCCTTTGTGCAGCACTTAGAAATAACATGATGTGGATGACTGATAATCTTTGCAGACATGCATTCATCACATCAGCTTAAAGGGTGGGGTATACATCGGTGTTGTGTCCAAGTTGTGTTGTAGCAAATGACCAAACATTTGCTACCAAATGGTGTGAGAGAAGTGAAAAACGTCTCTCTCCTGAGAATGACCAATCTTCACTGATGGCAAAGACAGTGGTCCAGTGCTGTACAAACCAGTACCTGATGTTAGCAAAACTTTAGAAGAAACTGTAGATAACTGCTGCTTCTAATGCTGGCTGTACTCTCTTGTTCTCTTTACTCTTTACAAATCTCCACATTGTCGGTCGATATCTGTTTTAATGCCCTGATCGAAGGGCCACTGTCCAGGTCCAGAGGTGAACATGATGTTGCATTTTGGCTGTGCAGATATTTTTTCTTTTTTTGTTTAGAAAGCAGTGTTACTGAGGAGAAAGCACTGACCTGCTGTTGCAATGAACACTAAAGCCTAGAATGGACTCAAAGTGGATTTAGTGTAACCTTAATGGAGGTTAGTAATTAATAATATAGCATGTTTAGCTAATTGATATCATAAACAATGTTTATCTTTTGGCCAGACAGAGAATCAAACTTGGAAGTGAATTGCTTCAAGACCATTATTTAACTTTAGCTGCATATTCAGGCGCTCAGTACAAATAAAAGCAGCTTCCTTTGCTTGGTGTCTGTGGTGCAGCAGTAAACGTCCCTTTCTGAGAGTAAAGTAAAAGAGTAAATGGTGGTACTGAGTGCCTAATTAGTTCAATTTGACACAGAAACAACCTAAAGACCAGATGTAGGATCAAAGATCAAAGTTTTAAGATGAATGAAGAACTGGACAAGGTTACCATCATTTCTGATCACTCAAAACTAACAAATATCCGCTGTATGACTTATTGTTTATGTAGTTTATAGCCAAACCATGCGGCGTAGTTCCTGCTCCCACTGGGATCAGCCAGGGAATTATGGGTCTCTTTGAAGTCATTTCAGCTTGCGATACTGCCTGTCTTGTGTTACAGTATATGGCAGTTTTCCTGGAGCTTCTGACAGGCACACAGCTATCATTCCCATTGTAGGAAAAATGTGACATTTACACACTGCTCTCAGTAGCAAACTGGCTTCTTGAGTGTGTATACTTTTACAGTGTACTCTAGTTAAGGGATCATATCCTGTTCATGTTTGTCCTCTGTGCTTGCAGAAACAGAATACTTCTGGCATTACCTTAGCAACAGAGTTTATACAACAGATGTTTTTCATGTCTCAAGATTCCTTGCTGTTATCAGTTACTTGGTTATCATTTTCAGGTTTCTAATAAACAGGGTTTTGGCTTATCAGGGTTTTTAAATCTAAGTCTTCATGTGAAAATTCACCAGTGGAATCCCAATCCATCCGTACACAAAGACTGTCACAGAGCTGATATATAGAGACAAATAATCCACATCCACAACTACAGCCAAATTAAAGTAAGGTCATATCAGGCTGTGGGAGGAAACCAGAGTACCTGGAGGAAACACACAATGAGAGGGGAATGTGCAAACGCCACACAGAAAGGTTCCAGCCAGTTACAATGTTTGACACAGAACCTTTTTTCTGTGAGCTGATAGTGCTTACCACTCTGCCTGCACCCAGTTGAAGACTTGGATACCAAATAATGTATGGCATGATGTTACATATATAATACTAATACCACTACAGAAGGTAATGGATATTGGGAAACAAACTGTGAAGGTGATTAACACCATAGCAATAGCACAGATTCCCACTGAGGTCATTAATGCTAAAACATGTATGTGCACATGATCCTGTGAAGGGGCTTAGAGAAGCATGTTCACTGGCTGAAAATCACTGTAAAATTCTTTGAATCCAAGGGAAGCTGATGATTCAGGTGATAATTCTCTGTAGGTTCATTACTATGAGCATTGTTAGTTTGATACACTGTGAGTGGAAATTATCAGTTATAGTGGATGACATGTTTTTATTACATAGATTACACATTTCTGTTAGGTGATACAAAGGCTAATCAAAAACTACATCAAACATAACAACATTTAAAAGTGAAATTATGTGTCAGTGAATTGATCCATCCCACTGACTTGGTGAAATGTAACACTTTGTACACTGAGATACTTCTTGAAACATTACCAATGTAGATGGTGACACAACTATTCAGAACAGCCTCAGTACTCCTTGGCATTGTTTCTCCAAGTGTGTGGAACTCACTGGAGTATGAATGATGCATCATTTTTTTTTTGATGATGTATGGATTTGTCTTACAGTGATCAATCTTCATAGTGATCATGATTGATTGTATGTTAGTTAGATAATTATATTTTCTATCATCAACTGTTCAGTAAGCGTCATGCTTGTCTGAAAGCATTTGCTTTTGTCATCTTTCTTCATTTATTTCTTCAGGTTTTTCCTTTAATTTGGCACTGTATCTGTCTTGGATGTACAGCAACACAATAACCTAACTGTCTGTCTCATTTTGAATTACAAATGAGTATTGGTATTAGTGTGTGTTTTTGGCTGAAGTAGGGGACATTGTTGCCAAAATGCATGATTATGTATAAAACAAAGTAAAGCTGCAGTGATTGATGGTCAAAGAAATGAAGAGAATGAATATCGATGAGGCTCTGGAAAATAACAAAGCAAGTCCACACTTTTCTTTATTTAATGTTGGAGGAAAAACTTTGAGAAAATGACACATTTTTATGCTAATTTAGACTCTATTTAGATGACTGTAAGCTTTTCAAAAGTGCAGTGTCAGTGATTGTAGAAAGAGACTGCAAATCACATTGTTTGCAATGTGTATAAAGCAGCTAAAGGTAACTATGAATATTGTACAGCTGACAACGATGATTAATGTCAGAATGAAAATGCATAAAAGTAATCTACATTTGCAAAAGTTCTCCAATGTGTTTTTATTATCAAAGCCTTTGGGTCTGTGTTGTTTTTATGTAAAGACTGTAAAATGGCGCTGAGAAAATTAACAACCACAGTGTGGCTTTATCTAATCTAAATTAATGTTGACACAAGCAATGGCTGCAGTATTGTTTGATGGTTTCCAAGAGCTAAAAAGGCCTTTGCTTTCCTTTCTTTCTTTGTTTTTTTTTTCTTTTTTCTTTATGGGTGGCTCTATTATCTAAGAGCTCTGTCTACAAGAGGGCTGGCCATTGTGGTCAGCACAGATAACAGATATAATATGCAGGGCATGGAAATAGATGGATTATATGGACTGGGTTCAGAATGTGTTTATTGGGTGGATAAAATGACAGGATTTTCATTGCTATCTCTGGCATTCACTCTTTTAAGCCCCCCTCATTGGATTTAGCAGAGCTCTCTCCTCCCTCCCTCTCTTTCTGTATCTGTATCTGTCATATTCTGACTCTCCTGTGTTTCCCCTTTCCCCTCCCCCTCTCTTTGTATTATATTCCCACTTTCATTTTCTACCTCTCTGTCTATCTCTTTTATTCTCCCTCTCGCTGCTTGTGTATCATATTCTCTCTCTCCGCCTCTGTCTCCCTTCCTCTCTCTATCCTTTTCTACAGTATTATTCTTCTATTCTTTTCCATGTTCCTGTCCCTTAATGCAGCAGACCAGTCAGTTAGAGAGATGAGGTGGCCAGAGAGTGGTGGTTTGATTTATAACATTACCTGTTTTTCTCTAGGAATAGATCCAAATAGCCAAAGTGCAGACATTAAAGCAGCTGAAAATATCAGGTCAGAATGTACAACAGCAGTTGATCATTATTTGAAATTACAGAACATTATGCTCCCCATCTGCTCTTTTATCTAACTGAAAATAAAAGTTTCATCAAGTGGTGCTTTTAACTAAAATTGTCATAACTGGGCTCAAGTATTGCAATGGAGAGCTTTTACCTAACTTGCTATTTACTTGATGTGAATTATAGTTCATTTTGTCCCCTTATCTTGATGTATATATTTGCACTTGTTGTAAAGATTTGTATTATAGTCCAAAAATGGCAGAGACCAATGACAGGTGATGAGTTGTACACTCAGAAGGACACAATTTTTAGTTAAGTAGCGAGTTTTATCTTAGACCACTGTGCCTTTTGCAGATCCTGGAAACTTTCTTTCTGTTCATATTCTGATTAAAAGCTTTTAATTATCTAATTCTGTGGGATTTATATGAGGCCAGCTAAGTCTGTAAACTATTTAAATGTGAGAATGACATGCGTCCTCACCAGTGTTCTGAACAACCTCCATGGTCTCCGTGGTCATGCTCTCCATGGTCCGCTAAACTGTGTTTTAATGGTGCCAGCCCAGCAAGCAGAATATTCTGTTGTGATTGCTGCTCATCAAAGCTTCCTGTTAGCGAAGTCAACATTCATTTTATGTCATTCAGCAAATTAAAATGCAGGCATTGACAACACCCAAGAATGTGATTAACTGACATTTAATGACTAATGTGCTATGACATTCAGAATGACAAATATCAGAACAGAGTTTAACAGAAAATTGTTTCCATAACTTTTTTCTGCTCTGACCATGTCTGGGGGCAGTTTTGGAGTCAAATGTTGCCTAATGTGTACAGAAAGCAAGATTCTAGAGAAAAGCTGTTGTACTACACTACTGGAGTGGTTTCCAAAGTGGGGGTTGTGGTGCCAATTTACATAAATGTGTGTGCTGCAAACATAATAACATATAATAATGCAACATGCTTCCCAGGTGTGGAATAGTGGGAAATAGCATGTGTCGGAACAACTAATGCTCATTATCTTTATGAAGTGGTGCCATAGTTTTACTAAAGCTTGGGAACCATTGCATTATTTTTAAGTTTAAGTCTAGCAAGGGTTAATGTTTGCTGAATTGAATCTGGGATCTTTTAATTAGGTTAAGGTTGATCAAAGAGGTGACAGTCTGTAGATGACACTGTGATAGGAAAAAGTGGAGGATAAGAGGAGTCATCGACTGGTGCCATATTTCAAAGGTTAGAACAAGCTGTGGGACAAAAATGCTTTAATGACTTTTTGCTGATCAGTTTTTTTTTTATCAGTAATCCTGGAAAAGAGTACAGAGCTTCTCTCAGTTTGACTTTCACACTTGAAGGAAGGTTCCTCTAATATTATCATCCTAACTTAGCAAGGTCAGTCTTTGTAGCTTGTGGAAATAGCCGGAGGCATTTTGAGATAATCCAGTATTGTTGTAGAACAGTCTTGCAGTAAACAACATTGTGCTTCACTTGCGGTTATTTAGGATTATGTAATACGTTTGTGTTTTGTGCATAGAAATAGCAGCGAGGATGAGTACAATGAAATATTAGATAGCTTTTTTTTTTTTCATTAATTTTTTTAAAAGCCCTTTTGTGGTTTCCAGCTCTTACTGGAATATTTTAGCTTTGCACTCTCAAACACAAAATCACTGTTGATCCCTGTGCACACATGTACTGTCTTGAGTGGACACAAACTAAGCCACACTTGTACCTGCCCACACAGGCACACAGCATTACATCATTAGCGATGATGAAGTGCTAGGCTGTGGCGTGACCTGCAGCAGGCGAGTTGATCATGCTGTCAATTAGTTCTCTCTTGGTCCACTAATTATACTGTCACATCTCATTGATGCACCATAGAGATTCAATGGGAAAAACACTAACTCTCTGTGTTTCCTGGGCCAAGAGGTCAATGAGCTGTTTCAGACAGTGAGGTCTGATTAGATGTACCTGGTGGCCAGAAGGCCTCCTCTCTGCCCACAAATGTAGAGAGGAGGGGTGGGGGGGCAGTAGAGGAGGAGGAAGGCTGCAGCTCAGGTGGTGGTGCGGAATGGTTATTCACTGAAATGCTGGTATGTCAATTAAAAAAACACAAAACTGGTGAAAAATTCTTCAAAGAGTTCCTGATAGTCCAAAATCCCAACTTATAAATTTTACAATAATATGATAAATTCTCATCATAGTCAAGGAACCAGCATATTAGTATTTGAAGAAGCAACATTCTCTCAGTGTCAGTAGTCCACCACTTTCATGGTTCCCTTAGGACAAAGCTTGCTGACTTTGATGATGCCCTGACATTTCCTCTAGTACCACCTTGAGGTTGATATTTGTAGTTTTATGTGAAATATCTCAACAGCTATGAGATGGATTGCCATGTTTTTTTTTTTTTTTTAACAACATTCATGGTCCACAGAAAGAATCATGATGACTTCAATGATCTCTTGACTTTTCATCTAGTACCACCATGAGGTTGACATTTATGAAACAACTCAACAATGATTGGATACAAGCTTTGCTCATCCTCTGACCTTTCATCTTGTGCCATCAGCATGTCAATTTATTTATCATAATTGACTATTTGACTAATTGCTTTAGCCCATATAGATATTGCAATAGGCTGAGCTAATAGACAAATGGCAGACAGAAAAGAGGAAATCTGGACTCTTTTATTTCACCCAGTGATCACATCCTGACTCTGATTTGTTATTCTATTCAGTTATGTTATATTAAAGATTAATTTTACTGCCGTTTAGTTTAGCCTATTCTCTTTAAAGATATCCTGTCATATCCATAACTGTCTTGTCTTATGTTCTCCTCCTCTCCTCACTTGTTTTCTCTTCTTCTCTTTTCTTCTGTTTTTCTCTGGTTTGCCCTGGTCCTGTCTGGTCTGCTCTGCTCTGTTTTGATCTCCCCGATAATACGGACAAACTCCTATACTTCCCCCCAGCTCAGACAGAAATCTGAAACCCTCTGGACTGTTTTATATTCCAGCCCTAGCCCCATGTCGATGCAAGCACTTGATGATAACACCACTTGGCCTCTTTCCTCACAGTTTGCAGCAGGGTTTCTATGTGAGCGCTCAGCTTGCATTTCGTTTTACCTACATCACATCCTGGCCCTTGGTAAATAACACACATTCGCTTCAACTGAGGCATTTTCAGGAGTAGAGAGGCAACATTTTACACCAGAAAATGCAAGGAGAAGAATGTGAGGACCTGTGCCCTGCCCTTTAAGAAAACATTGACTCAGCTTGTGTCATCAGCACTGGCTGTCTCAACCCAGACTAGAAATGACAATGCTCACCACCCTGCTCTGTCCAAGATATTCCTCTGATATAAACTCACTCCATCCTCCTTGACATGGGTGATTCATTTGTCTTTGTGTAGTAAATGTGTGCTGTGTATAGCCTGTGTTTGTGTGTGTGTGTGTGTGTGCGTGCACGTTCATGTGTGGGGATGTATTGTTTGGTATACATCTGATGAATGAGGAATATGCTTTGCTGACAGAGGGTCCCATTAACATGTACTGCTTGGCTGTCCCTTACAATTTGTCACACGCCACAAACACGCGCACACACATACACACACACACACACAGAGTGGAGGTAATCAATGGGATGATTTTATAGCATCTGTTCCATGTCTGCAGGGAATGAATAGCATTTATCGCTAGGTTTAACTCTGAAGCCTTTGGGTTACAGATATGGAGGATTTCATACCAAAATGCTGTTCATTTTGAATCATGCAGCAATACTGACAAGAGGGAATATTGCTTCCTGACATTAATCTGTCAGTATTTGAAAATACTGATGATGACACCTGTAAATGAAAGGAGTTTTTTTTTTGTTTCATTTTCCGTAATGTCAAATTATCCCTTTGTAAATCGCTTTATCGTCTGCTACTCACAGGACAGGAAAAGTATTTTCTTTTGCGTTACTGCTTCATTATCATTTATTTTCTACGGCTCACAGGTGTAATACTGCATGTAATCAACCTTTGAGTGCTGGCATCTTATTAAGAAGTGGTTGGTCATTCACTAGTTGAGGGAGACGTGGCAGTGAAATACGTTTAAATGCAGTGCTCACTCCACTTGAGGTTGTTTGATTCAACAAGCGTCGGAAGTGGACGCATCACTTCCCAGGAAATCTCAAAAAGCAAGTGCCTTCTGCTCATCACAGGAGCACTAAATGCAACTTAGCAGTGATGATTTCATCTCAAGTGTTAAGTGTCAACAATTAAGAGCTTATGATATATTCTGTGTTGGAATGTGTCATTATGTGAAGCCATGCTGCACTGATCTGCCATACTTGTTGGCAGTTAATTAGCTGTAGTGCATTATGCCTGTGGTCAACTTACATCATTATGGCTTGACTTGTAGCAGGATGGCTAATGTTAGCTTTTATGTATTGACCTGCGGGATTGACTCTCCTGCTAGTAGACTCAGTCAGTTGAACTGAACAGGGTGGTGTGATGAGTAAAATAAATAGAAAACAGATTTCTAGAAAAGATTGACAGGTTTAAGGCTGATCTAGCTGACATTAGTTTATAGTGATCTTAGTGAAGGTGAATTTGTAAACTTAATTTTACTATTTGTAATATAAGGTGAGACTACACAACTTTATTCACAACTGTGAGGACATGACACAGCTTTCCTGTTACAAATGAAGTGTTGAATTCATATGCAATAAAACACCCCTGTTCATTTATTTAAACTTCAATACACTAATGTTAGCTAATTTTAGGAATGTTTTGCTTTTTAAATGACTGATGTTCAGCAAAAGTTAAGTCTCACTTCAGCTGTAAGCACATTAAAAACCTGGCAATTTACTTTTATTTTGGTTGGGGCAATTGTAATGTACTTTGTTAAACTTTTTACAGCTCATTCTTAATTTTTTGTAAGTAGAATCAATTCTGCTACTGTGCATGTGTCTCATTATCATCCTGGCTTTCTGCCATACACTGTAGTTTTCCACTTGTGCTTTGATAAACTGTTTAGTAATATACTAAGGTGGGGGATAACGGAGCAGACAAAAAAAATCTAATCTGTAATTACCAGTAGGAAGCTGACAAGAAGACCTCATTTGGCACACTTCCAGCTAATGCACTTGTTATCAACTGTTAGTGAGAATGTTTCCTCCAGTTAGAGCTACTCTGAAAAAGATCTGAATCTGAAAGAGAGTTAAAACTGTTTGACTGCTGTCAGCTATAGATCCACTCTTAATATGATTCATCTGCAGCAGCCTCTGAGCTAAAATCATCCTTGATCTGTGCTT
Source organism: Lates calcarifer (assembly GCF_001640805.2). Classification (NCBI taxonomy): domain Eukaryota; kingdom Metazoa; phylum Chordata; class Actinopteri; family Centropomidae; genus Lates; species Lates calcarifer. Next base: position 21,045,693 of record NC_066836.1, read on the forward strand.
TTGTCTGTCTATCTTGAATATATCACATTAATTACAAGCCCTCCCAATTTTCTGAACAAAAAACTATGATCAGCAGTTGGAAAGAATTCATTGATTTCTTACTCATGGCAACTGGCTCTGATTTCAATTAAAGGAGATGCAGTGCATTCAGAAAGTATTCAGACCCCTTCACTTTTTTCAGTCCTGGTTGTTCGAAACTTGTTCCATTTAAGATTTATGGAGGCCACTGTGCTCTTGGGAACCTTCAGTGCAACAGAATTTATTTTGTAGCCTTCCCAGGTGTATACCTTTCCAAGTCATATCCAAATAATTGAATTTACCACAGGTCAGCTCCTATCAAGGTATAGAAACGCCTCAAAGATGACCAGGAGAAATGGGAAGAACCTGAGTTAAGTGTCATAGCAAAGGGTTTGAATATGTGAATTTGCCCTGCTCCTACTCATTTTACACTGATGCTTTCTCTTTCTTAGCAGCTCTCACTGTCCTTTTAGAAACATTTTTTTTAATCTCAAATTTGTTTTTGTTACTATAGCAGAATAACACTGTTGTTGGATAAGATCCCAGGTTTTCCAAAAGAAACAGAAAAAAACAGCTTTGTTTTCAGCTTGATAACAATGTGTTTTGGAGGTCGTTGTGCAACAATATACAGTTATTTAAAACTCAGTACTATTACAATGTAAAATTAGGCTGTTAGTGCACCAATAAAAAAAGAACAAAAGTTTGTGTACAGTAAAATATACTTTTGCTCATATATTCTAACAATGTTTGCTTTGTGTTGTTTGTCTCTTGCAGTTCAGCAGATGAAAAGTTTCGCTGGAACAACCAAGGTAATATTTCCTGTTACATTATCATACTTTTTGTCTGCTCCTCTATTGTTTGCATTGCTGACTGTGCTTATTACATTGGTAGCCACTGTAAAAATCCCCCATTGCACATTTACAATTTATTGATGCAATCCTTCACAAGAGCTATGGTTACTGCTGCAGTTAAAATGTTCAATCCAATTCCCTCTCTGCACCAAAACAGAAACAGAAAAGGCTGTTCTAACAAAAAACTCCTGTCTCTCAAAATCCCCAGCCAAGATCAAACCCTGCTGACAGCTGAGTAAAGGTCAAACAGCATTTGCAAATAATTCTCAGCATTTAGTTTAACCTGTTTGTGGTGCCAGATGGGAAGTGCTCTCCATAAAGAACAGCAAGAATCAATGAGTGCAACGCCTTTAGACAATTAGAAAGTCAAATTAAGACACCTCTCTGGTCTTGACAACTTTGACAGCGTTCTAACCGAAAAAAAACCACTAATGCATGACTCTTAGGTCTCCCTCTCTCCCTCTTTGTCAGTCACACTGAGTTGTATAGGGTGCTGAGAGTAGATTGATTATCTGAGTGCAGGGATGGCGACCTCTGCCAACAAAGAGGTGACTAAACACAAGGAAGCCCAGGGGTTTGTGGTCACAACATTTCATACTCAAGCCTTTCAGTGTCTGCTGCGGTCTTCATCCATCTGCTGTGCTCAAGCCTGACCGCTCTGCCTCAGAGAGACTAAATTTACACTACCATAAAAAAGGAAAATTTTGCTCACTCCAATCAGACCACTTGATCTCATCATCACTCAGGAATCATTAAAAACCCATCACTTCTGGATCAAAGAGGTTTTAAAATGAGTTTTGGCTTTTGTGTGTGAGGGTGAGAGTAAATCCACCATAATGCCACAGATAGCACTGGAAATGCATCAGCATCATCATTCTGCAATTGCATCAGTCGAAGTCAATAAAATCAGCCTCTTGAATCCACTCACTGAGGCCTCTACTATTACTATTTCTCTCCCTCTCTCAATAAGAGATTAATGTTGCTCCCAAGACTCATTTTTAAGGCCTTTTCCCCCTTGGCAGACCCTCTCTAACTTGTAGACACTTGGCTGTTATCAGCCTCTCTCTGACAGACATAGGGCCTGGAATCTAAGTACAAGGTTCTGCCCCATAGACCTCTATCCCACAAGATTTGTTGCTGGTTTTTACCCTTGGCATGAGGTTTACCCTGTGACGATGTATGAATGAATCAATCAATCAATGTATCTGTCAATACCAAAAAAAAAAAAAAAAAAAAGATTTTGATGGATTTTGTTACAGCTTTTGTTTTTGTATTATTTGTATTGTGCATTTCTAAGATCCTGTGGTGAACTTTGAAACAGAACAAAATGTCGAAGCGTGATGACTGTGGGACATGTTTAATTATTAGGAGTGTCTTTTTTATGATTCCAAACAAATTTATGGATTTTTATCCTTGGATGACATTAGAGATGTTGGTTCTACCACTGTGTGCAAGATGGTTGTGTGTGTGTTTTTTTTTTTCATTTGACTGAGTTATGACTCTGAGAAGAATGTATGATTTATGATTGTATCAATTGGGATTAAACAGTTAAGACATAATATTTCAGTTTTAGCATTACATACATAGATTGTGTTACCACTAATTAATTTCACATACTGCAAACATGTGGCAGGATAGCATGTGTATGTACATGTAGCCTATGTCTGCCATGTATAGTCTGTATGTACTCTACATAATGTGTACTTGAAGGTTAATGGGTACATTCGCAGAGGATATAGAGCAGGAGAAATCGGTGGTCAGTGGGGGCCCATAACTCATTTTTGCCTTGGGCCGCCCTTGTGGGTTAATCCAGCCATGAGTGTAGCTTAAGCCCCATCCCACCATGCAGACACATGGTGGGACAGTCTGGAAGAGGCAGAAGTGGCTGTGTCTTTCTTTCCATTCAGGTTTGTTTCATATTTTATCTGTGCACCCGCAGATGGCCAGAAGGACATAGAGGAAGAGCTGACAACAGGCCTGGAGCTGGTGGACTCTTGCATCCGATCTCTCCAGGAATCAGGCATATTGGATTCACAGGACACCTCTACAGGAGACAGTAAGAGCAGTGTTATGATTAAGAAGGTGGTTTTTTTTAAAGGCAAATAAAAAAGCTATTTCTCTTGGTAGTTTTATTTGCTTAGACAGCCAAGAGGGATAGCTCAGAAGAAAACTGGTAAAATGTGTGGATGGATATTCTACAGAACTGGAGTCTCCAGATTTTGGTTAATTCACTTGTTGAATGTGTGTGAATTCACCAAGCAAAAGTGATATCACAAAGCCAAAGTAAACACTAGTGAATAATATAACATTAAAAGGAGTGTTTTTCTGTGTGTCTACCAAGCTTATTTCTTTACTAATTACTAATTATTCTCCATGCTTACAAAGGAAATATTTGTGTCTTTAGCAGCTGAATACTCCATTCTGTTCACCAGTTAGTAGCTGATTTTGTTTGTCATGTGATGCCAGCCTGGTAGCATACAGTGTTTATTATATTTTTAGAGGTATTCTACTGAAGGCAGCTGCTTGCTGCACCTTGAAACATGACCCATGTCTTTTCTATAGTTGACCCCATGGGAGAGAAGTAGGTGTCAGGAGACATGCAGAGACGCGCCAGTAGTTTGATATGCTAATCCATCCTTGCTGAGGTGTCAGCTGGCCTGCTGTTCACAGTGTAGAGACAGGAGGCACATGCTAACATACACACACACACACACACACTACTACACAAACTAGATTTAAACATCTTTGTGAGGACACTCACTGACATAATGCATTCCACCTCAATGCTTAACCCCAATCATTACTCTTTCTCTAACCTTAAAGCCTTAAACAGCGATTCTAGGGTGTATCAGGAATGTCCTCACATTCCAAAAATGTCCTCACTCCTCAGGTGTAAAACTCAAACATGCACAGGCACATGAAGCAATAAATATGCACACATAGATGGGAATACATACAGTATACTATACAATCACACACTGAAGCATGAAGGAAAACGCTGCAAAGTGTGCAGCGCTGAATACATAGGCTGCTTACACATGAATGTGATAGTCTGAACAAAATGTAACCTTAACTTTAACTGGCTATTCATTGCATCCCTCCCCCAAATACCATTTGTGTAATCATACATCACATTAGTTTGTGGGGAAACAGTTATTCATAAATAAAAGAAAAATGTTCTGCTCTTAACAGGAGCTAGAAAAGTTGTTCAGTCAGACATGCTGTTTTCAACTAACTTATTTAATTAACTTTAGGTTAATTAGCTTGCTAACTACAGCTGATAAAATTTGCCAGTGACAAGTGACAGTTGTCACTTCACTTGACAAAATCAGTGTTTAATGGTGAGAAATGATAAGTCTGTTTTTGTCTACCCCTGTCTGAAATCAAGGACCCATTGCTTCAAAACTAACTATAGTATAGAGTATTTCTAGTAGCAAATCTGCCTCCATCTGCCAGCAAATGGGCAATCGGTACTTATTTGACTGTGTTAAAAATCAGTCAGTTAAAAAAAAAAAACCAATCTGGCTCATGAACCCATGGTTGTTATTTAATGCTGAAGAAAATGCATACAGGCATGTAAAGAAGCATCATACATACATACAGTGCAAATGAGATAGAGATATGTATGTACGCACACACACGCACATACACACACACACACACACACACACACACACACACACATCCAACATCAAAATCCACTCCTTTGCTCAAGCTGCTGAGCAGATTAGTGCGACACAGCAGCAGAGTACACTGAGAGTCTTCATGCTTCATGCTGCTTCATGCTGGTGTTGCTTGCCAGTGTGCATGTTAATCTGTGTGTATGTGATTGTGTTAGATGCAGCTATTTGGGACTGTGCATGCTGTGTGTGTGTGTGTGTATGTTTGTGTGTGTGTGTGCGTCAGACTGCACATGCGTCCAATAGGTATCTAAAAATAGACAACTGATGAAATATTAAAATGTGTCAATAGAGAAAACTGGTCACAATAAAAAGCCACTCAACCTTCTGTGTATGTGTGTCAGACAGAAAAAGAGATGAGTGAGATAGAGTGGGTCTATCAGGGTAAGCATGTACATTACTGCATGCATGCAGGTGTCAACAGATGTGGTCTGTGTTCATGCATGCGATCGCTGAGCAGGGGTGAGCGAGGCATGTGTGTGCGTGCACTCAACTCTGAAACGATATTAAAATGCACAGGCAGAGACCCTCTCATGGCACCCCATTACTTTCCTTCTAATACAATAATACACCCCTACCTCTTCCCCCGCACACACATACTCTTTCCCTCACTCACTCACCTCTGATGGATTCAATGGAGCCTTCAGTGTTTGCCATCTGAGTGATAATGTATTTATGAGGCCTTTCACTTCCCTAAAGGCTCTACTACCCATATGAAACAAACCTACAGTGGCAAACAAAAACTGTGGAAAACATCCTCTGGCTTTGTACACACAAACCCAGATGTGTGTGTACAAAGCCAACAACCATGAGTGTATGTGTATGTATGTGTGTGTGTGTGTGTATGTGTGTACTTACCCAAGATGAGCCTATACTGGACATAGAGGCCTTGACCTAGTAAACTCACTCAGTACCTTCAGCTTAATATCACATATTAAATAATGCACAATCACCAGCTACACTGCCTACAGGAGCCATTCGCTGTACTTGAAGTGAATTTTCACTTTGGTCGAGCTTTATTTTCAAACGCTTTTATCCAGAGTGACTCCATTTGCCGTTAGGTGCCGTCTTTATCTGTACCATGCAGTGGAGATTGACCGCTGGCTTTCTATGATCTTTCTTGCTCTTGTCTTCAATAATCACAAACAAAGTTTCTACTTGTTTTTGCTGCTCTTGGTTTGATTCTTAGACTGCTGGCAAAAAAGTGGCATTGGTAGAGATTAAAAGGACAGCCAGTGTTGATGGAGGACAGCTCAAGAGCTCAATTTTAAGTGCATAAATACAGAGTGCTAGGAACTTCAAGCTGATGTAATGCAGTAAAGTTATTTTCCAATGCAGTGAGATGTTTGCTAGAAAGGCAAACAGAGGTAAGAGTGGCTGTGTACTGTACTGTATATGCACAGTTGCTGGATTTATGCATTACTGAAGCAAAGTGCTACCGAGGGATATCATGTTTAAGTAACATTTTGGGTAAAAAATGTGTTTCGTTTCTGTAATTAAAGCTGTTGATGAGCCACATCATTGCTATCATCACCAAAAGTGAATAAATCAAGGGTGCATCAAAAATTTAACAGGACTTTAATAAGAGGGTTGGGAGAGTTTTGGCTCCTGCACAAGCAGCTCCCGCCCTCCTGTCCTCCTCAAATGATTCAATTAAATTCACTTCAAACTTTATGTGCCATCCAGGCAAATACACAGTTTACAGTCTACAACACATTCTGTAAATGCTTTTTTCAGTGTGTTCCACGAATGTGTCCTTCCATTTGCATACAGTCTGTTTGTGTTATGTGGCACAGTCTATGCATGTTTGCTTGTTTACACTAGAAATGCAATGATCTATTTGCAACTAAAAAGACTGCAAATGTTTCAGAGCCATGAATGAAGTCATGTGTAAAATTAGGAGTAAAGCATTTTATCACAGTACGCTGCAGGTGTATGTGTGTCTGTGTGTCATAGCAGTCAATCTCCTCTTCCAACCTGCTGTTAACCAGTTACAGAGTCAGCCATAAATGATCATACAGATTTATTACCACAAAGTGAGACGTGAACGTTTGTTTCATAACAAACTGACATAATGTACCCACAGAAGATGTATTTCATCCACATTCACAAATTGACTGCTGATATAAAAGTTGATGGGCTGGTACAGGTGCATATTTTTAAGGCACTAAGTTAGAAAAAAGAACATTCGATGCTAGTGCGAGTCTGATTCACGAACTGAAAAGTTACCATTGGCTAAATGACTGATTTGATGGCTGACCAGCTGTTAGCTCAATAGTAGCTCACTGTGTAACTGGCCAGCTGGAGTCTGGCCGACTGATCTTTGGTAGATTTTGGATGAGGGCCTGAATGTAGATGTGGAAGCGTAAAAGCAGTTCCACTGCAAGGTGTTACACAGTAGTGTATCAGTGATTCTCACGCTTGAATTTTACTACAGTTGACAGATAACATTACAAAGTGTACATGATGTGTAATGAGCCAAGGACTGAGCTCAGCCACTGGTTTAGAGTTGGGCTTTTTTGGTTTTTTTTTTTACTTAGCTCTTACTTGCAGTGAGACAAATGCCTGCTTTATATCTATGTGTAGGTTTAAAGTACTGGACATTGAAGAATGAGATTAGTTTAACATAGCTTGTCCAACATCGGCATCAGACTACACAGTATCTTTGCCTTTGGCCAGTAGAAATGACAAAGTATACCTTGGACCTCGACTAATCATAGGTGACTGTCTCTCACCACCTGTGTGTTGTACATAGGTGATGTTGAAAGAGTTGTCAAAGACTTATTTGTTCCACCCAACAGCTTCAATAACATAATTATGTTAGTTATCCCAGCAACACTAAAGTTGTAATTTCTACTCATCAGTTTGTGGACATATTTAACTGACGAGACACAGCATGTTAATGTGTAATCATAAGAGATGTGGTTTTTGATCTTGGGAGTAAGCCAGGCTAGCTGTTTTCTCCCCCAGTCTCCATGCTAAAGCTAAGCTAATCGAGTCCTGGCTCTATAACTACAGACAACTATGGCAGTGGTATTTATCCACTCCCCTAATGCTCGTCAAGAAAGCTTAATTTCCCAAAAGCTAAACAGCACATTGTAATTTATGTATTGTATGTATGTAAGGCACAAATTAAACTATGAATACACACATTCGATTATTGCATCCATCCTTGGGTGAGTTAGTGAAAGTTTATGTATTATTTGCCTCATTCTAACTCGCTCTGCTCCTCCTGCTGAATTATACAGAGGAATATGGAGTGGAGAGAGAGAGAAAGATGGGTAGTAGAAAGTGATAAAGGAAGTGATAGAGAGAGAGTGAGAAAGGAAGACACAGTAGAAGTGTGTTTTAAATGGAGGTCAGGAACAGAGTGAGATTTAAGGGTCACAGAGCACGAGAAGAGTGGCGAGAGGCTGGAATAACATAGTGGGTAAAAAGCAAATGGGTGTTTTCAAAAAAGAGGACAAGAAATTCTATTACATTCTATTTCAGCTTTCAGTCTTATTTTTCTTTTCTTCTCTTCATTTCAAGGTCTGCTATAGACTGAGACAGTTGTATTTGTTTTATTCAGATTCATGCTTTTCCCATATAAAAGGAATACATTTTATAACATGTGGAATGTAAACTGGGTTACAAAATGCCTTCAAGGCCACAAACAGTCTTTACACAAAGACGGACTGTTACAGAAGCGAAAGTCGTCTGAAAACAGTTACATAAAGGCAACTTGACAGGAGTGAAACCAAGTCTTAAGGTGGCTTTTGACAATGATCAAAAGTTTGTCTCAAACCATGATAAAACCTCACTTGACATCTCTTCAAATCCAAACCCAAATTCTTCTTGTCACATAGAAAAGAGAATTTATGAATTTACATAAAAGAAACAACATTTGAGTCTAGACATCCAATGCTTCTTCATTGCCCTTTAATTCTTCTCGTCTTTTTTTTCACATCAGGACAAGGACTCCTGTCCCAAAGCGCTTTGCAGCTCAACAACCAGGATGCCTATGCAGCAGCTGGTTACCATAGTAACCAAGGCCTGGCACTTGGGGAAACAGTCACGAGCCGCAGCGGGCAGGTTGGAGGTGCAGTTCACAGCTACAACCAGGTACACACACACGTGAATTCATCTGAGGGTTTCTTTTTTTCTACTTCCCTCCTTCATTTCTTCCACCCCTCTGCCTCTTTATCCGTCCTGTCTTTGTTCACACATTCTCTCCTTCACGCCTCTGTCTCCTGTCCCATTCTGTGTTCTTCTACTCATTTCTTTGTACTGGCTTTGTCCCTTTTCTTGTTTCTCCTCGTCCTCTTTCCTCTCTCCTTCTCCCCTCCCGTCTTCCTTCATTTGCATACCTTTCTACTCGCTTGCTGCCTGACCTCTTCCTTTCCTCACTTCTCTCATCTCTCTCCACACGCTGCCCCTCTCCAGGTGACATCCAGCCGTGCAGCTGCCCAGTTAGCAGGGACAGACTCTCCCTCCCAGTCCCAGAGAGACTCATTTGCCCAGCAGGCCCATGGCAGCGCCTTCCATATGCCCACTGAGGGAGGATCTGCACCTGCTGGACCATCCATGTATTACTCCTGTGCCACTTTGCCTGCACAGGTACAAATCCCCGAAGAGATTACTGTGATGCTTCAGTTCTTGTCTGATGGATGCTTTCTCCACTCCTCTCAGTAGTACACTACTAGTGGAATCCTCAACACGGCTGTAACCCTGCCATCACCAGGTGGAACCAAAGCGTGTTAGGGTTGATACTGACCTTTTCTATTGGTCCCATTCATTTTGCTACATTATGGAAATACTGCTACCTTCTATAGACTGGCACTGAGCCTTAAAAAAACATTTTAGCTTGCTCCTTTGTGGAGGACAAAAGCTGTAGCATACTACAATTCACAGCAGTTTCAACTGATTCTAGTGGCAACCCAGAATCACAGCAGAAAAAAAAGTATCAAAAAGTCCACAAAATGAAAACATTTAAATTATTATTATTATTATTATTTAAAGTGACTTAAAATATTAGATGCTAGATGCCTCACAGCAGGAAGGTTCCGGGTCCAAGCTGTGAATTGTGATTCAAAGGTCTGCAACCAAGCAAAGTGTGTATGAATACACAATGTTTGTTTATGTTGCCAGACCAGTGACCCAGGGCTTCTCTGTGTGGAGTTTGCATGTTCTTCCTGTGTCTGCGTGGATTCTCTCTGGGTACTCCAGCTTCCTCCCAGACATGCATTAGGTGACTGCAACTGGTGACTCTAAATTGCCCATAGGTGTGAATGTGAGTGTGAATGGTTGTATAGTGTATGGTGAGTTAACCAAGCTAGTCTTTAACCTCCAATTTTCATGGACGAGGCTGAAATTTCTCATCCAGTCAACTATTGGATTGCCATGAAATTTTATACATTCATGAGCATGAATCTCAGTAACTTTGGCGATCCGTCTACTTCTCCTCCATCAGGTCATAATTTAATTTTTTCAATACAAAAAAAAAGCATAGCAATTATGGCTTAACCAAGAAAATCATCAATCATCACCATTTAACCGACTAACAGTCCACTAAATCTCAGCCAATTTACTTGTCAGTTTGTGACACATCCTGCTATAAAAGAGAGAGACTACATTACTGCTACCACGACGACCATGGTAGCAACTGAAGAAAAAGCTTATCCTGCATCTTTCTTTAGATTAGTACAATAGTATTACAAGATTTGCAAGCAGTTCCTTGTATGACGTTGGTCAACAGTGAAGCCACAATGCAGAAATCTTCTATCAAATCATGGCCTCTTAGGTGATGACTTGTTACCTCTTTTACTGCTCTGTGATGAATTCATTTTTCAGGGTCAGAGCGTAGAGTATTAAGAGTCCTGTGTTAATCTCTGTGTTAAGTCTTTGAATTCATTTAAAAAGATTTAACAGCACCTTTTTACTGTAGCAGAAATTGGCAGCATCCTCATTTCAGCCCGCCTTGACCATGCTCACTCAAATTAATGGAGTGCTTAAAATTGTACCTTTAGCTCTGTAACTGCAAGACCTTGCAAATATTTCTTCAACTTATTTCCCCATTTGGCACAAAATGCAAATGCACGTTTAGAATTCTGAGGGAACTTCATTTGGCGGCCCATTGCTTGCAGTCGCATTTCAAGTTCATTTGGTTCTAAAAGTTCAGCGTCATCCCTTTATGTTTGGTCTGATAACTCCAAGCCCTTCATCACGATGTTATCACAGATTAGAGTTTTCCAGCTCCAGGGGGAGTTGTTCATCTCTCTGAAAGTAATGATATGAATAAGAAGAGTGGCTGAATATTTAAAGTGAGTGACATTTCCTTTTAATGAAGTACAACTCTTCTATTACAGCGTGTCAGCTCCCCTCTGCAGGCGGTGGGATCCCCTACCAAGCTGCAGCGCCTGGGATCAGCCTCCTCTGACATGCCCAGCTATGCCACACTACAGAGGGTGTCCTCACCCAAACAGTCACCCAGTCGACTCGCCAAGTCCTACAGGTTGGTTCAGTTTCAGTCTGACCAATTGATTTAGTAAGGGCTCGTTACACACATTATGCACATTATGTAAGAATTTTACAGGTCCCAAAGTACAAAAGACTGTATCTGCAGGGGGGTCGATATGGCTGGTAATCAATACCAGTGACTCAACAATTATTTCACCTGGTGCTGAAATTTCTGCCTTTGAAAAACACTCTATGCTTGTAATAGTCATGATAGACTGTGCTTATACTTTAAAGGTAGTTTTACATTATATTTTAATATTGCATTAGAGATGGACCTCATGCTGATAACCTGAGTATATCCCATTGTATCATGGTAAGTATTAAAGCCAAGACCCAGTACAGCAGTGTTGAGAGTAGATTTCTATCCCAATACCATTTCTCTAATGCCTCGGCTTTTGACTTTGAACGTGCTGGTTTCGCTACTTACTGGGTGTTAATTTGGAATTTTTTTGAAGACAGCGTTTCCATGGTTTTTCCTATCAATTAAAGGCACTACACCGTCCTGTGCATTGATTGGACACTACTTATGACTGGTAAATCTTTGATGAAACTCGTGAAGTGCAATTTGTACACTGAAGAATACATAGATGTAATAACAAAATAACAGACTGCTGGTGGGCCAGTCATTACAAGCTCATGCTGTGTAGCCAAATGCTGTTCAAACCCACAGAGTTTTATTTTGAATTCTAGCGGAGATCCCAAAGTTCCCAAAATACCAAACATGTCAGGCTGGATTTTGGTGAATTATGTATAAAATGAAGATATGAAGAGTACATCTATCTGAGTAGTGCGCCATAGGTTTAAATATTTCACGTAATGTAAACATGATATGGTTTCAGTAAAGAGCTGGAGCAATCTGGTGCAACATATATAGAACTTTATTTGACAGCATGGAATAGAGTTAATATTGTAGTTTTCATATAAACATGGCCACAGCGTGAATTTTGTCATCTGTCCATGACAGTGTATCAGTATATCCACACAAACAAGCCTAAAGTTTGACAGCACAGACTGTGCACGCTGACCATATGCCTCACTAATAAATAAAGTTAGGGAGCTCATGAGAGAGATGTAAAAAAACAGCAGAGCCAAAGATATGTTGGCTTTCAGTCCTTGGTATGGGTCAATAATGCAGCTTGATAGAATCTTTTCACTACATTTTACCTCCCTGATAAATGCCAATAACCCGCGTGACATCATCAGAGTTATCATCAGGATGATGAAGCTCCTCCAGAGGACATTCAACACCACGAGATCTGTAAATAAATGTGTATGTGTAAAACTGGAATTTCCCTTTAATGCCTATTGTAGTTTTGAATGTGACTGTGACTTTGAATTGGAAATGTTCATTCTTGACAATAGTCAGAAAAAACCTCCAGCAGTTTCTTTTCCTCCTCCTGCAGCACCTCTTCACCCATCAACATGGTAGCATCGGGTGCCGCCGGCTCCTCCTCACCCCTCCCCATGGCAGCCTCCCCAGGGGGGAACCACACCTCGTCGCCCATCCACCAGCTCAGCTCGGCAGTGGGGAGCTACGCCACACTGTCGCCCACCAAGCGAATGCTGCATCACATCGGCGCAGACAGCTACAAGATTTCCCACGAGCTGTACGCCAACGCAACCCTGCAAAGGCCTGGTAGCCTGGCAGGTAGAGGTCAAGACAATTTTATTATTACTTTCTTCTGTGTGAGTGTGTGAAATACCATCATGTCATTAATTCATTTTTGGGAAGTTTGACTTTAAATATCTTAGATTTTCCACTCTAGTGATGGGATTTAGATTTTAAAAATGACAGCATGACTTTGTGAAGAAATCATTAGAAGTTTAGCAGTATATTTTCTCTCCTCTTTTAGTTTTTTTTTTTTTTAGCTTTATAATATACCAGAACAAAATTAACATTCACCTGCCGTAGAATAACATTACATTTGTCCAAATGTCACTTAATGACCAATCTTACTAATTGTGTCATTTCTTAGCATAACCTCAATTTATGATCAAAAATTAAACTGAGATTCTTATTTTTTCATTAAATTTTTAATTCCCTCTGCTCACTAAGATTATAAATTATAGGTTTTCTTTAGGGCCTAATGTGGCATTTCTGAAGCAGGCCCATAATGTTAGTTCATGATAGTTAAAGGTCACACGGACTGACTTTCCATTTATGCATGATTAGTATTCTTCAGCGTGAGCACAAGGATACAAAAGAAAACACATATTACCAAATATTTGATTAAATTGGCTCGAGGTTTTATCTAAAATTTATTAGACTGCAAATGTACTCATGAATTTCTGAACAGTTCATGAAGGAGATTCATTGTCTCCACTGTGGACCTCAGTTAAAAAGTGCCAGTGTTTGGCTCTGTTTAGGGCTTTTCAAAAGGTGGATTTGTCATTTTGTATCTTTTACTTTATCTTTTGTCTTTGATTTAGTATTATCAAATGGGATCATACCAGGTACAAAGTGATCTAAAACTACAACAACCACTTTTGCCTGTTTATTTGGTAAATAATAATATAATTATGCATGCAGTTGTCACACGTTCATGTCAGTGTCACATTGTTAACATGGTAGCTGTGTCTGGAGAAAAATTTACGATAGTTGATATTAATATTACCAGTCACACATCATCCTCCAAATGCATGCCGGCCTGGTAACTGGAAGTAAACAGAATACGTTACTTGACCTAAAAGTTCATTGCCATGTACTCACCTGTCTTTGTCCTTTGTATGACCTAACACTGAATTGTGCTGTACTTCCAAGATAATGTCTAATTTAGAGGTGAATTATTGCGTTAAGCTACTGGTTAAATAGCTTACTTTGTGTTTATGGTGTATGTAACTACAGCAAAAGCAGTCCAATACACTTAGAAGATGATGAATGGCTACTCCTGCTGTTTTAAAGTTTAAAGAGAGCAAAACATGAACACATTTCTATAAATGTTTAATGAAGTCATTCAAAAGATGATACTGACTACAGTGACCTAAAATTCATTTGCTTTCTAATTTGTATTCTTTATGTTTCTTTCACTTACCGATCGCATTATTATCCCCAGAGAATATCATTATACACCCACTCAATCATCCATCTGTCAGTGTATTTGACCTGTGTGTTCCCTGTGTTTTCCAGGCTCCAGAGGTTCCTACAGCAGTCAGCACAGTCACCTGGGCTCAGAGCTTCGGCCTCTGCAGTCCCCTGAACACCACATTGACCCCATCTACGAAGACAGAGTCTACACCAAACCCAACCTTAGAGGACAAGGTAAACAGACATAAGGGTATGGAGGTTGAGGGAAATAGATGGAAAGTTATTTGTTGAAGGAGTTAAAGTGATATCAAGCACAGAGTCTATAAAACTGAATCCCTGAAGACTAGGGGAATAGAAAGAAGATTTCACAGAGAGAGTATGAGCAGAAAGCAAATACACATAGGAAGGAACATTTACTGGGTGCACAACATTTCAACAAATCATACATTGCTGGAGTACCCCTTAAATAGCTAGACAAAGTGTCAAGCTGGGGTAGGATAAACAACAGTCTTAAGCATTTTAATACAACCAGGCAACCCAAAAGTTGTTCTTAACAGCTTTAAACTGATCCATAAAGCATGAGCAAATATCTTATTAACCATTAATAAAGCCATTATTTGTAATATTAACATTTTATAAATGTGCCTTATTAGAAGGAGTTAGAAGGATGAGGAAGGTACATACGGGGAAACTGTAAAAACACTAGAAAGATTTGGAGGAGATGAGAGTGAGACTGTGAAGATTCCTAGAAAATTCTTCAAACAGTGCAACAGTAAAAATAGCTGCAGGTGCTGTAAATCACCCACTGAACCTTCTAAATTTAAAAATCAGAGTACAGGAAGACATCACATGATGCCCTGAATAAGGTGACGGATCAAAGAAATACACAGCTTGGTCCCACTTAGATACTAGGTGTTTTTAATGGTGTGGTGTTATATTAAAGGCTGCTATACATAAGAGACTTCCTCTTTCCATCTGATCATGTAGCGCTATTTACCAGATCAGGTAGGCAAATCCAATTGGGGTCTCAATGGCAATTTGTCTCTCAGTCACAGTCTGTTAACTAATTAGTTTCAAGGCTGAAAATTAATCTCAATTAATCCCACGGGCGTTAGCTTGGGTGCTTTGAAATCAAAGCAAATCAACCATGTCCTAAAATGTTTTTGACGTTGTGCCGTCGGTTTGGTTGTCTAAATGTTGAGCATTACTGTAGAGAGAAACACAGAGAGAGAGGAATATGAAAGAAAATCTCACACTTTTTCCACAATGTTTTATTCCAATAAAGGGAGATTCACACTAATAATTAAAAGGTTTGAGGTAATTTTTGTCATGCTGGCTCCCGTACACACTGATTGGTCACTTTGAATAACAGTCTTCATCTCCAGCTGGGTGTCTGTGAATGTCAGTCATGACGTCAGCAAAAACCCAACACTGTCTGTCAAAAATAATACACGAGCTTAGATCTGCTTCTCATTTATTCTGTGCAACACCAAGTAGCCATTGAAGTCTGGCTATGTTTCAGTCAGTTCAGTTTCAACATGAAGAAATAAGCACACAACATTTGACACCTGACTTCACATTGCAGGTGAATTTCTCAGCCTAGTTAAGTCCCTGCAGTTGTCTAGTCACACATATACAGTGTTTGCACTGTTTGAAATTCACAAAGGAATTATGAAGGTTATATGGGGTTAGGAGGCAAACCTTCAACTGCCCCAAAAGCCCCAGGATCGTGATGGCAATTACTTTGTGGTAAATTAACGTAACAGTAAAACAGCTATTACAATGATTTAAGTGTATTTAGGAAATACACTTATTTGCTTTCTTTCTGAGAGTTAGATAAGAAGATGGATACCAATCTCATAAAAGGAGATTAGTTTAGCATAAAAAATGGAAATGGGATTCTGGCACAAATACAGTACGCAGTATCACACACTGACCCTAAAACCTTTTCCCCATACACAGTAATTTGAAAGCTCTATGCTTGCTCTATGGATCCATGGAACCCTGAAAAATGTTTTTGACAGTGAAGAACCTGGAATGAATGAGGTGACTTCCTGGAACACAATATTGATTGTTTTTCATTACATCCTTGGCCCAGGCACAGTGACTTCCTGGGGTCTATTGTCCCCTACTGTGAGGTTGTCAGTCAACCAGCACAGTCTCCTGGCTTTAGCTTCATATTGAACAGAGTGCTACAGATGCTCTCATCTAATTATTTTTGTCAAGAAAAGAATTAAGTCCAGTTGCAAAAATGAACTTTTCCTTTGCATTTTCACAATTTGAGGTCAATGTTATTCTGTGCTCCCATCATGCATTGCTAACCTGGGGACAGAATAGTATTTCAGAATGGGGCAAAGCATAATGAAGCTCTCATGTGTAGTTTGATCTGTACATTGTACATTGGTCACGTAGGTCAACAGTTCATTTTTGCCCCAGTGGTCCCTACACTGGGTCAGCCTGGCCTTGCTATGGAGGACAGTTTGTTACTGTTTTATGTGTGACCTGCAAAGTTATTTATTATTATTATTTTTTAATTTCCTTTAATTGTGCATGTTTGTTTGATTTGACTTCCTCTTTCTGTTTGTTATTTTTCATCCAAATGAAAATCTTAAGCTCATTTGGTAAGCTCACCTTATCACCTGAAGTTACTCCACTTGTTGAGTCGTAAGTTGTCACTGCAGTTTGTCACATTTATTTACTTCTTTTATTTGCTTATTTTCTTTCTGCTTTTTGTTCTGTGCTGTTTTGATCCATTGGTGCTGGTCTTGTTGCTTTTTACTCGTGTGTGTGTGTGTGTGTGTGTGTGTATACGTGCATCCTTGTGTTGGCTTGTGTCTCTTTGCGATGTCTTTGTCCCCCACTCTTTGCCCCTCCTCGGCTACATCAAACCTAGTGGTGAACCAATTGTACCAAGAGGTCCTCAACTATCTGCTCTGTCCCTACGCTCTTCCTACTTTAGCCCCGCCCTCCCCCGGTGTCGACCCAATCCCCTTGCAGCGAACTGGAAGCCAGAGCGCCACTGCCACCTTTCAGAGAGGCAGCTTTGCCACAGGAGGCGGGGCAGGTGACTACGCCAACCCGTATCGCACTCTGCAGTTCTGCCCGTCCACTGAGTCACCTTACAGCAAGTCGGGTCCCCGCCCTCCCCCCTGAGGCTGCCCTGGGCCGGTCTCCATCTGTGGACAGCATCCAGAAGGACCCAAGGTGAGGAAAAACTAAACACTTTTACTTCAGTTCAGCTCTGGTTTGTTGATGAAGCCCTTTGTTCTGCTCCCTTTCCACTCTCACTGAACTTACTGAGGGCCAGATTCACCAAATTTAAAATATATCAGTATCAATAACCTGGGTAACATTAGGCTTTAACAGTGAAACAGAATTTAATGGCAATCTACAAAAGAGTGTCAAAGTCTAAAGTGTGACATGGTGACACCAAACAGTTTGTAGAACGTCTACAGATAACTGACTGTCAGGATTTGACAGTCCAGTGCAGTAAAAGGCTGGCTGAATCTGGGCTTTAGTACGAGGCACACATCACGCCACATCTTCCACTGTCCTCTCTAGTTTGCCTGGTGTTGGGGCTTGTTCACACTGCCGTATGAATGCCTGCGCACACCTCTAGGTCCAATTTAAAAGTTTGCTGTCGCTGTTAGGAGTGAAGTGTCTCTCTGTCAGTGACAATCAGTCACATTCTGTGCAGCAGGTAGACAGTTAATATGGAAAGTCTGCATGAAGTCTGCTTTTAAACCAAGAGAGCTCTTTGTACGAGTGTGAGTGTGTGAGAGAGAGACAGTGACAGTGACAGAAAAAAGCAAAAAAAAAAAAAAAAAAAAAACAAGAAGAGAGAGACGCATGCAGAGACAGCGTAATAGCTGTTTTTATCTTTCTTTTGTTCCAGTTAAAATCAAGTTTGAAATAGTGCTACAATAGTGTCTTGGATTTCTCTTTTTTAGCCTCTTCTCTCTGACTAATGACTGCACAGACTAGCTGTCAGAGACAGAGGCAGCCTAATTAAAGTTGAAGTGTCTCTCTTTGTGACACTTCAGCTCAGGTTTAAGCAGGACATATACTGTATATTGCATATATTTAATATTTTTTAATGAGGAAGTCACTTTGTGCTAAATATCTTGACATTTGGAAACACAAGAGTCTCTTTCTGTGTTGTTAGCATAGGTGACTCTGGTTGTTGTTGCCATTGCTCTTTCTTCCACCCATTGTCCAAGTGTTTATTTCTCTGTGCACATTGCACTCACATTGTCTGTTTGTTCACTCTTTAGCTCTGACATCATTGTTGTGTAGCTTCTAGCATCCACACATCTGCACTGCTACATTTGAAGGACTGACTTGTGATGCATGGCATTTTGCTTTACATTCACAACATGCACATTCAGTGCTATTTGAGTAGCTTGTGGTCCACGCTGCATTAAAGGGAGGGTCCCTCAGGGTTATAGCTACACAGGAATATTCTGAACTCTACGTTTTGCTGGTTACAAGCTCGCTGGGCTGCTGCTGATTAAATGGTTTGTCAACAAATCCCATAAAAAGACCAAAACCAAAAATGTTTTAGTCTTATGTCTCTTTTAGCTTACAGACTGTGTTTGTGGCACTCAGCCCCAAAACCATTCTCTCTATGGAGGACATTTTATAAACTGGTCACAGATATATTGCTTCATTTAATAATTGGGTCAGTACTTTCCTAAAACAGTTGGGCATTGTAGTTTTTAGCAAACATTACTGAAACAGGAGTAAATAGTGCATTTGTTGGGGACAATTTTCAGCCGCTGATTAATACACATTTGGTATCCTAGTGAATATTGACAGCAGGGCAGTATATGTGGGATAAACTACAGTGCCCAGGTTCATCGTAATGAAGTAACATGTCACCCAGTGCAACAGTGTGGCTCAGTGATGTGTTATTTTTTCTGGGCAACAGTTGAAGTCTTTGTCACAGAGGAATAAGCTAGGATCGTTTCATTATTGGTTTTGGTATTTTTGTGGAATTTGCTGACATTAAGTAAAGAATATAGAATATCACCAGCATTATTCTTCAAACAACGCCACAGTCATTTTCATTCGATTATTCCCACATGCCTCACTAGGTATTTGTAATGTTTGTAGTATGTGCATCTATTTTTCAGTGTATGAAATATAATTCAATTCAATTTTCAATTCAATTTTAGTTATATAGTGCTGAATCACACAAAAGTCATCTCAAGGCACTTTTCATGTAGAGCAGGTCTAGACCATACTCTTTAAAATAGGTATTTACAGAGAGAGACCCAACAGAAATATAAGAAACTAGCAGAGTATTGAGAAAATGAACTTTTAATTATTAAAAAGGAATCATCACATTTTTAAATGACTTACTGAGTATAAAAGATTAACTATAGCTTCAGTTTTTATCAAAACTATTTCAGGTGAGCAACTACTTATTCATCATTTACCACCATGTGTGAAAAAAAAGTAGTTGCTGAAAATACTTATCTTATATTACAAGATATTTTTGTATCTTAAATTTAACCCACATGTAACAGGCTTAGCAGCTTAGCTTGTCATTTGCTCACCATTAAGCTTCTCTGGTACAAGTCCTGCTCTTCTGAGATAAAGCTACACATTGTTACACATGGATGATGTTGTCACCTATGTATCATTCAACAGCTAAGTTGGCTAACAGGCCAACCTCATAAAAAACTTGGTGTATTTTTGAAAAGGGAATAACATAATAGACACAAGAGCATTGTACCGAATGGTGTATATATACAGTATCTCTTTTGCTCTCTCTCTCTCTATATATATATATATATATAAATAAATACCATTCAGCCACAACATTAAAACCATAACTGGTTTTGATGTTGTGGCCATTACTTTACTGTGTATGTATATGTATAGGTTGTTTGCAACCTGTAGTAAATATATGCTTTAGTTTAAGTCCTGTTGAAAGCATTCAACAAGAGCTGGAATTTGGATCCAGACATTTAAAAACTGCTCCACTACACAGCAACCATTAGCTAAATATCCAGTTTGGTGTAGGAAGACCCTCTCTTTACCTGACATACCCACCATCTCCCCACCACCTGCTCAAAGTGCATGTCCTTCACCCTGCCCACCTCCTCCACCATTGCCTGATAACCAAATGTTGAGAGAGAAAGATGAGTCTAGTGGCTACATATTGATTTCTATTTACTAATCATCACTATTATTGGTTATTGAATAATTTGTTGCCAGACAGCCAACATATACCTCTCTCTTGTTTCTCTCTGCCTGTCCCCCCTCGATAGGTACGACCCCGAATTCCTT
Source organism: Lates calcarifer (assembly GCF_001640805.2). Taxonomy (NCBI): domain Eukaryota; kingdom Metazoa; phylum Chordata; class Actinopteri; family Centropomidae; genus Lates; species Lates calcarifer. The sequence continues at coordinate 21,066,062 of NC_066836.1, forward strand.
GTGTGGAATCAAAATCAAGCCGAACAAAGAATGACAAAGTAATCCAACTATTTATTTATACTTATATACATTCTGTCTATCTATCCTACCTTTGTCTCATTCACTGAATCTCTCCATCTTCTTGATATGACACCAATAGACTCAGATGTTAATGTTAAAGGCAGCATGACAACATTTCACATTTGTATTGTCACCCATTTATGCATAGTGCTGTAATAAACAGGAATCACCTTTATTTTAGCATTACATAGATTCTGAATTGGACACCAGATGAGAGTACTGACTTTCAGAAGGACTTGGCATTTAATTACAGCATTACATCATATTAAAATGACATCCTCTGTGACCCGAAAACACTCAGAAATAAGTTCTTAAAAATTCTAATCAGTTTAAGATGAAAAATTAAAGTAATTAATTACTATTTGATTTTTTTTTTTCTAGCAAAATTCTTACCAGAGCCTCCGTTTTTTAGATTGTAAATATTCCTCATTCTCTCCTTGGGCTTTTCATCTGTCCATCCATCCTTCCATCCATTTATCTACATGTTAATTTATTTGGTCACTTGTTGGTCTTCATTGTCTGTCATGGTGATTTCTAAATGTGCTTTGTGACTGTTGTAGTCATGTGGCTTGTTCATTGTTAATTTAGATTTTGGATTTAGCAGTATTGAGCTTTTCAGTTAACTGTCTGCCAGAAAGCCAATAATGATGGTAAACATTAATCTGAAATTCATCTTTTGCTCACTCCTACCAAAATAACTGCCTTGTGAAAGATATTAATATTAGCTTACTTTTTCATAAATGTCAGAGTACTAGTCTGTATGTTGACTTGGTGTATCCCAGCTATTTTGTTGCAACTTGTTGTCTTATCTTCAGTGGGACTGTTGATACATAAAATCCATAAATCCTTACTATTCTCCATCCAAGAACCAGTTACATAACTTAACAATACGTGCAGCATCGTAACATGACTTTACACTGGCTAATAATACTGGCTAAATGCTAGTTAACAACATGCTAGCTAACACACAGCAGTGGAGGATGCTGTTTGACCGGTCTGGAACAACGGTGTGTGATTTTCTGGGGTGTATGACGGTCAAATATTCAGGAATATTTGGGCCCTATTGTAGCTCTTTCATCAATTTGTCCATCTTTCACATTATTGTATGGTTGTTATTCATGTATGAAAATTGTAATTTATTTTGTCAGTTTCAAAAGTTGCATTTAATTTATTTTTAGCCTTGGAAAAAAGCTCGCCATATCTCATCCACTACAAACTTATCCACACTGAAACACTCAAATGTCTCAAATGAAATAAAGGAGTTGAGACGATGTGGATAAAAAAAAAATCACTCATTACACTGATGCTGTCTGCATTAGCACAGTAAATACATAACTGAAGAAGTGTGAGGTCACTAGTGCTGTCTGCAGCTGGCTTCTTATTGATACCTTTATCCTGTGCAACAAACATCAGTTAGCTGATTTGTCAAGCCATACACTGGCACAATCTGGCAAATCAAGGTACGTTACTGTGGAAACAGCCTCTTATGTACTCCAACGCTTTTCCTCCTCCAGGCTGCCAGTAATTTATGGAAACGTTCCCGCAAACACAAAGAAAGATTTGTGCTAGACAGGATCTGACCCGATCATAAAAGTGCCTCATTTTATTTCATGCTCATAAGCACAGTGTGAATCTCTGATCCATATTCAGTCATGGGGTTGAGATGGACTCTCTCTGTGTGTGTCTCTCTCTCTCTCTGTGTGTGTGTGTGTGTGTGTTGGTGTGTGTTTCTGAGCTCTGCCTGACATCTTCTGACCTTTCGTTCATCTCTTCCAGCCTCAGTGGGCCAGTCAGTCAGCCATGCCGTCACACCCACAAACACACACACTGTCTGGATGACATACAGACACACACATCTCTCTTTCTTTTTCTAATTTTCTCACTACCTCAGTCTGTCTTTTACTTTCTATAATCTCGCCCTTCCTATCCTGTCTATTCATTCCCTTTATTTTGACCCCATACAATATTAAAGGAGCCCTCTGTTACATCATATTCATCAAGATCAAAATAAGGAGAAAGGAAGTCTAGAAAGTGGGTTCTTTAAAGGACTTCTAATGGTGATTACATTTTCTGCACATTGCACAGTAAGTGCTGAATAGTGAATTTACAGTTTAAATGACTTCTTCTACTACTGGTTCTCTATCTGCATTTACCTCTTATACAGAGAATGAAGTCACATACTTAGCTTACTTACATTAGCAACTGTTAGCAGGCGCTTAGACTAACCTAGCACTTTGCCATACGTTGTATTGTTACTGTAGAGGTACCGATGAAAAAGACAAAGGGTTTCAAGTAAAAATCATAATTTCTTTATGAAAGAATTATAACCCTGTGTACACAAAAAGTGGCTACATTTAGTGAATAAAGTTATAATATTATGTTATAACCCTTTTATGATACTGTTAACTCTTCAGTGCCTCTAACCAGCAGCTTAAAACATGTTCAGTTAAGTTATTCAGGGATCATAACTGGAAGGACACTGACATTGATCTGGCACTTGAAAACAGATATCAGGCTACATAACGTCTGATCTCCTTTATATTTGAGTTCCAAGGTTGGGAGACTAAAAATTTGAGGCTTATCGTGCCCAGTGTTAACACATTGTAAGACTAAATTGTAAGTATTTCCTTTCTCTCTTATTCTCTCTCTAAGATGACTGTCCACTCCTCTTGGCTTAAATAGAACATTTTTCCCTTTTTTTTTTTTTACTGTGGCCTTGATACTTAATACTTACTTTAGAGAATTTGCTTATGCTTTACATAGTGTTAGAGTAGAGTTTTATTAACACATACAGTATATCACTAACTAACAACTAATCTTAATTACATGCTGTTAAGAAAAGAACAGATGAGAGAGAGACGAATGAGAAGTGATGAAGAAAACACAGAGAGCTCATGTTACAACACCACTGCAAGGACAATTACATGGACTGTTGGGTCTAACCAGTGTTGTCCATCATTAATCAGTTACTGTGCTAATTACTGTATCCATCAGCTGAACATATTGTAGACAGATCTCTGGTGGTCTGTTGCTGCTGGTCTTAGATCAGTTTGTCCTTTAAGATACAACACTGGAGTCTGTTCTGTTGTACTGTATTCTATTCTAATTTGCTATAAATACACTGTAATATTTTGTTGTTAATCAACCACCTGAAGTTGTTAGATGTCCTGCTGAAAAATGAATCAGCACTCTTTTTATTTTTAACTTTCTTCATTCTTGCCTCTTTTCTTCCTCTGTCAATTTACTCTGCAGGTTTACCCTACCTGTCTGTCTTCTTTCTGTCTGTCTTTCTAGGAATGAGTCATCAGACACATCTCAGTTTCACCCCTGAAAGTCCTCAGTGGCGGCAACACACACAGACACACACATACATACACACACGCAAATATACCTGACACAAATCGCATACTTCGCTCTCTGGTTTCAAAATGCTCTCTTCCACCAAAAACCCTGACTCACAGGAAATCCTTTCAGCCCGATATAGAAGTGAGCATTATCTGCCTGCAGCCGTCGCATTACAGCGCCTCGCCCTGCTTTCTGAATACATAATTCATAGATTTTAGAGTTTATTTGTTTACCAGGTTTAATTGTTGGTTTGCCTGCAGCCTGGCATCTCATATTGTGGTGTAAATGTTTTGGCTGTGGGTGACATGATCGCACATGGAAACACACACACAATCGCACACATACCTAGACAAGTGGTGATGCGAGATAGCCCACCTGGCTGGCTTGGAACAAAGAGTGGATTGACAGTTTGTCGGTACTTTGTCCCAGTCCACTGAGTCACCAAATGACACATTAGGCTCTCTTGGGGGGATTTCAGAGTCACACACATGCATACACACATACTTGTAAGCTTATATTAGGTGAGAGGAAAAGTGTCAGTATAGACCTTTCTTTCACACAACATTATTCAGTTCTTTTCTCTCCTTTTCAAGTGTTCCTTTTCCTCATAATTCTAACTTGCTTGGATTGGAGCTATCTGCAGGGCAAAGAGGTACAGGGACAAGGTTACAATTAAACAAAAAATTGCCTTATTTATAGGACAAGCAAAAGTGGAAGAAAGAGAAAGTAGAGGGAGAAGTGATGAAAACACCTGAAAACAGGTGACATTTAGATCAGCAATTTGCTTCAAGTGCCTTGAAGTGAAAATATCTGCAACTGGGTTGAGATTAAACTTGCTATCAATATTTATTCTAAGAGGTCATGTGAACTGCCTTCTTGTGCTTTCATAAAACAAATAAAACAGTACCAAATAAGAAGAAATTACATTTCTGGCAGGTATGCTTTTATAATTGCCTTGTTGTTATAGTCCAGCGGGACCATTTGCATATTGTATGATTGACCCAAGCATCCAAATAGGCAAAAAGTTAAATTTTAAACTGGTCCAATTTAAGAACACACCCACAACGATATGAACAGTCTCATATATAAAGTTATGAAGGAGGCTTTAGCACTTGCAAACAAGTATACTGGGGTCTAAGCACCTGGCATAAGTTAGAACTAAAGACTCACTGATTTACTACAAGCCATCCTGCTATTGCATGAGCACAATTTCCACTGGTGATGGAAGGGACCCTTATTTGTCAAAATCCTGTTGTTCCTCCAGCTGTCAACATCCAGATGAAAATGCTCTAAATTTATTTTGGATATTTATCATTTATATAGTCTGGCCTGTCTTCCTGCAGACCCCTCTGATTATTTTTGAAATATATTTCTGTATTATTCCACGGAAAAGATGATACAGTTGAACACCAATCAAAGCTCAGGCAGCAAAGAACTGTGATTCTCTTTATCCCAGTCTCAGTTTTCAGTCAGTGGAACTAAATGTAATAGCATTATTACGTTAATAATACTGTATTTTTATTTTGTTTTATCTGTTTATTTAATTTTCAGACTTACTGAGGACTCATTTTATTTGATGTTAAAGAAAGCAAGTTTGTTTTATCACCTGTGAATTTTTGGAGATATGTTAGCAGGTAAAGTTGAAGTTGTCAGGCTGAATGTCTGTAAGCAGGGTACCATAGATGTCCTGCTTTTAATGCACTCAAGGGCTTTAGAATTCACTAATGCACGTGCAGTACTGGTATAATACATTTTTCAGTTCAAGCAGGATTATTTTGTTTTTCAGAGCAGCCGTGCTATCCAAACATCCTGCATATTCTTTTCTTAACTCCAGCACTAAAACAGTAAAAACATTCCCTCAGTGAACACTTTTGCCCAGAGTTCACAGATGGCTCAGTAGTATTTGCTCATCCTGATGTGATGTTGTCACACATTGTTTGGGACTGGGAGCACCGTATCCTCCTGTGTTCCCTTCTCTCTGGAACGAGTGAAGCACACATAAACATAGCGAAACAGAGAGAGAGAGAGAGAGAGAGAGATGCTGAGTGAAAAGTAGTACAGCTCCAGGCTAGAGTTAGTGAATGAATGAACCATTATAGCACAGCTTTCTGGGGCAGAACACACACAGGAGGGAATACAGGCAGTCTCTTCATTTTATTTAGATTCTGACTATATGTAGACTCTTTTAGATTGTTAGTCTCCTTAAGAATTTAGTTTTGTCTCAGAGATATATCCCAGAGCAGCAACATATTGCACAACATGACCAACAGTATGTTCAGTTTGTCACAGCATGTTGTACAGTATTTTAGGCTGTGTGTATGTGGAGCATCACATTTATGTTAAACATGTACATTTGATTTTGTGGTTGTGTGTGTGTGTGTGTGTATGTGCATGTGTGTGTGTGTGTGTGTGTGTGTGTGTGTGTGTGTGTGTGTGTGTGTGTGTGCGTGCATGCCTGCAGAGCATTACAGCCTGAGGCCTTTGGTTGAGTTTGATCTGCTGTGATGTGCCACTTCCTCTCCAGGGCTGCAACTATTCTAGGCTCTGGTGCTGTTGTTGTGTCTGTGTGCATATGTACACGCATGCACGAGTGGGTATACTGTTTTCTTTTCTATGTTTGTTTCTCACCTATGTGTGGCTCCTGTCGCCTTAAAATGGGTGACAGTGGTGTTTTTCTCATTTTGGTGTTCATACACTTGTATGATTTTGTGAGGGTGTGTGGGTGTGTTATATGTTCTGCCAACAATTAGTCCATGCCCCTTCATTCATTCAGGTGTTAACAGTCCATTCTCTATTATATACGAGTACCACTTGTGTGTGTGCCACTTTTGGCTTTGAGTGGTGTTTATTCTTTATTCTTTGGCCACTGATGTGTAAGTAACATCACTGTGTGCTGTTTTGATGAGTAATAGCCCTGAAAAGCACTTTTGCAACCTCACGTAACCTAGTAGTTGGCCCTTTTCAGGAAAAAAGATGGAGTTTAAAGAACATTAGTGTTGATGGAATTCTCATATGAAAGTTTTCTGTCAGGAGTTCAACATGTGTCTTGTTGTGGATAAAACTATAAAAATTACTGTATGAGTTGAGTGGACAACTCTGATTATTCTGCATGCAGACATATGTGAACACTGTTTTTTTTTTTTTTTTTTTTTTTTTTTTTAAAGAAACGATTCTCTTGTCATTCTAGAGCAGAGGTTTTCAAAATGTGTGGAGAGAGTTGAAGGGCGGCACGGAGTGAAAGAGGCAGAGATACCGCGTGAGGTGAAAGGGACAGGTGCATGTGGGGGAGTTAGTTACTGCAGCTTGGCCTGCTGATATGGCCTGCTTATCAACATGGTCAGCACTTAAAGCAGCAGCGGTGGCTGTAACACACAATTTGTGGAGGTAGTTAAAGTACTTTAAAAACCTTAGCGCCAAGTAGTTGCAATTTGCGTCACAAATTCTATTCCCTCTTCGATAGTTTATATTTGTCTCTTTTTTTAACAGTGATTTTGTCTGAAGGGGACACCCACAGTGTCAAACTTTGAAAAACCCTGTTTTAGAAGATTTCTGTGCAGAGTCGTCAGCGCCACCTGTGCTGACTGCTGACTCCATGGGATTACTTGGAATCCCACGGAGGGAAAGTCAGCAGTTATTCTGTTTTGTACTAATAGTGACATTTACCATGATTCAACAAAACATACACTGATGAGTGGCAGACAAAACACGAGATCAGATTTAATCTGATAGTGACACTAAAAGTGTTCTTATGTATTGTTGCTTACTAGTTTATATTCTGGAAATATTATTTACACTATTGTGCATTATTTTCTGTGTAAATTCCAGTAGTGAAGGCATTCAGGTCCTTTACTTAAAGCATATGTGAGATGGGTGCAGGTCCAATCTGTCCAGTGATCAGAGTATATTTACATACCGGGACACAATCTGGTGAGATCAGGCTTGGACAGGAGCTACCCCTGTTACCAAATCGACACCTGACAATGCCCTGGCAGCTATCTCGAAAAGCTGGCTATGTTATGTGTCCTGAGCAGGAAGCTGTGATTGGCTCTTATTGATCATAGTTGTTGTCATTATGATGATGGCGCCAGCAGCAAGCGTCAGGCATGTCCACCATCAGGCATTAACGCAGCACGTATGAATGTGAATGCTCTATTACGACCAAAAATAACTACATCGGTGTTCATATGGAAATGTGAAGAAAAATGTGGATCTATCCTTTATGATTGAAAAGTATTAGTAGTAGTAGTAAAGCAGTATAAAATGAAAGTGCTCAAGTAAAGTTAAAATATTTGAGAAAATGTAACTGATTACATACCTCCACCAGTGAAATCTCTTCACATCTCTATCCCCATCAGCTTTTTATATTTAATACCGTTTTATGTTTGTTCTTTGTACAAGTGGATCAGTTTAACCTCTTCAATTAACCATATGATCACATAAATAGCTGAATCTGGTGGAGAAGTGTGGCCATCTGGTTTAGCTTCATGTCCACAGACGTTATTGCTGGCGTCCCACTTTCTAATTATAGTCTGAAAACAACATAAATACACACACATACACACACACACCTGACTGCTCGCTCAGCACATAGCTTCAGATATCTTATCGGTCAATTAACCCAGAAAGTGACCTACACAAGGTTATGTCATCTCTGATCATATTTATTGAGGTCCAGGCTTCTATATGTGCATAACAACATTATTATGTTAATGCTGTGGCCGTGTATGTGTGTTTGTGTAGAAAATGTGCCTGGAGGGGGCCGGGAAAGGAAACAGAGAGAGACACAGAGACAAGAGGGTGAAAAAAAATTGTTAAGAGAGAAAGGATTTCAAGGAGAGAAAAAAAAATAACCTTTGAAATAATTCTCTCTTCTTTCTCTCTCCAATTTCCCCATTTTTTAAACACCGGGTTTATCCCATTGGCCCATTATGAAACTTAGAGACAAAAGCTTTCTAATCCTGGCTCTTCTGCAATGCCTTTGATGGCTGGGTATGTATGCAAGTCAGTGAGTGCGTATATGTATGTACATTATATATTAGTGCCCTGGATTGTGCTTGTCTGTCTGTCTGTGTGTGTGTGTGTGTGTGTGTGTGTGTGTGTACGCATGCTTGGCATTACCTAATGCTGCTCTAAGCTGCATACTGAGTTGTCCTACAGCACTCTGTGTTTTGTGTATGTGTGTGTGTGTGTGTGTGTGTGTGTACAAACCTGCAAATGTTTGCATGCATGTGTTTATGTTAGATTAGACTGAACTGAAATTATCTCCACAGGGACGTTGGGCTGTTGCTGCATCAGGAATAAGATACATCAAAGAGAAATGGGTTCTACATAAAGAGGGCTTCTGTATGCAGCCCCAACTTCTCCCAGCTGTCAGAAAAATTACAATCAAAACACGCAATAGTGAGGATTTAAAAGCAGGAACTGCATGTGGTGACTGTATCAAAGGCAGCATAACATACTTAAGCAAAATTATAGCAAAAAGAACACCCAGGAAGTATCATGTCCTCCTCCCATCCACCTTCAGGTCTATAAAGGACAAATCACACACAGGGAATAAAACTTTACCCCAGACAAAAAGAAAGGAAAAACCCCATCTGGTTCCAGTTCTAGTTGGACCCTAGAAACAATGGCTGAAAGAAACGTGATATGTTTCTTGCCATTTGTTACAGATAATCTACGCTGATAAGCCCCGTCTCCATCCCACCATCCTTCCATCTGATTCCTCACAATGACTTCATTCTCTGACATCACATCTTTCTCACATTAATCATCTGTGTTTCTTCTTTTACACACACCCTTACACACATTTAAAGGGTTAGTGAGCTTAGCTTGTTTCATGCATGTGATAGTCTGTGCCTAAAGCATGCCTGTAGGCAAAAGCTCTCATAGACCCAGGTTATGCACTAAAACCAAAGCTGCTGGGACAGATAGAAGAAGGGATTTATCATCATCACAGCAGGAGGGAGCTCTTACACTGCATCCAAGATGGCTGCTGTTGTTATTCACCTTCCAATGACAATGCAAAGAGAAGCTGTTTTGCTCAGAGAGGGTCTTGTGTTTGTTTAGCATCAGGTGCATAAGCCAAGCTGCCATATGCTCCAACTTTGCCGATTAGAAACTGAGGAAGAGAACAGACCATACATGTCTTTGATTTACCACTGAAGTTCCTTCTTTTTTAAAATGCTGCATATCATACAATATACCCCTGGAGAAGAAATGTTTTAACCTTTATACATTTAAAGAGTTTTTTAAAACTCTTTTCTGTCATATAATGATGTCAAATCTGTAGATCACTCATTGTTTGCTAAGACATGGCAACAGGTCTTGTTTGACATTAGTCTTGTTTTACATTGTGTAATTACATGGTGAGCATTGTGTGGCAATGTAGGTCAAATGTGAGGACTGATGTGTGAACAAATCCACTGGTAGGCGTATGTGTTTGGTGCATTCTCACCATTAAACCCTCACATACTGGCAAACAGTAAATGCAAAATTACAGTTATGATTTTTCATGCTAGTGCTGAATGTTATGAACCAAATGAACAGCTCATTAACAACTGAACAGCTTTAAACAGGACACAGAGCAGTGAGAGTACAAATAATTGTATTTAATGTGACTTTCTTTATTTATTCTTTTTTTAAAATTCAACCTCTATTTCTACCTCTCTTTCTTTTTCTCTGGTGAGCATTTTAAATCAGGGTCACAGTAGGGAGGCGAGCTGCCTAGTAACAGGTTCAGCTACACACACACTCTCTCTCTCCATCTCTCTGTTTTTTTCTCTCTCTGTATTTCCCTCCCTCTCTCTCACTAACCCTGCACACATCAAAACACACTGTATTTTCTCTCTTTGTGTCTCTGTAGGGAGTTTGGCTGGAGGGATCCAGAGCTGCCAGAAGTGATCCAGATGTTGCAGCATCAGTTCCCATCAGTCCAATCCAACGCTGCTGCCTACCTCCAGCACCTCTGCTTTGGAGACAACAAGATCAAATCTGAGGTATTGATCTCTGAAGAGAAACCACAGAACGAGAGAAAGAGAGAGAGTGTTTCAGACATGGAGGATTGAATTCCAAAACTCTGCCTGAAGGGGCCATAACTTGCCCTATTGCTTATACACACATACACAAATACATCTGCCCTTATTCCGAGTGACTTGCACTAAACTCACAATAGAGAGCGAGTTTAATCAAAACACACAAAAACATGCTTTTACCCCCTTTTTCCTCTAGTCTGCAGATTCCATTGTACGGTGCTTTTGAAAAGGTATGCTGCTGTTGAGATTTTCAAGTGGGATTTTTCAATGTTTTAAGTACCACAAGTAAGATTCCTGGGGACCAGGGTACTTAATAAAGAGTTAGTGGATGAGTGGGTATGCTTTCTTGAAAATAACAGACAAATTGAAAAATAATACTGTAATATTTACACAAGGTTTTGTGTTTGTCTGTTATTTAAAAAAACACACCCACTTAGGGCACTCGTGCTTTCTTTTCAAGATCTGGACAAGAAGATTTATGCCAATGACTTCTATGTTATCTATGCTAAAAAGCCACAGCCAGTTGGTTAGCTTAGCTTAACATAAAGGCTGGAAACAGTAGGAAACAGCCAGCCGAGAGATTAGATAAAATCTTTTTACATATAGATTTCTTGAGGGATTATGACTGAAGACTTTTTATAGGTATCTGTATCATTTTTCATACAGTTTGGGTTCCTGGTAGCTCTATACTACTGACAAAATAAAGAATTATAGCTGAGACTGTGCTGAAAGGGTTATCATACATGCCGGGCAAGGACAGTTTACAAGGTTCTAAACAAAGACAAAATGAATGCACAGGAAATTGACAAAAATAAAACAAAGTCATCCTGGACTCCAGAGGACTAATTTGGCATTTGGCAAACATCAAGAAGTCATAACTCTCTGAATGCCCTGAAATGTCTCTGAATAAGTGGCATTTTCCAAGACTTAGGCTGAATATATTTAGTAATATATAAAAATGAAAGAAATGCTGCAGTGCAATATGTGAGGGTGTTACTGAGTGTATGTATGTAACATCACACCAAGACTGGATGATTCAAGACACGTCTTGGTTCAGGGGAAACTTGGTTCCACATGTGTGCAGCTGTCTGAGCTCCACCAAACTCTGCATTAGATGATATTAACTCCTCATTACACACACTTAACCCAACTCTGAATGCAGTCCTGTTCCTGTAGTCAGCCCTCCTGTCCTTTAGAGCCGTCATCACTCTGTGTCTCTGAGAAAACTGTGCTGTCTGTCTCTTCAATGTCAACTCAATTCAGCTCAATTCCACTTTATTAATCCCCATGGAGATGATGGATTTGAGAGCAAACAAAGTTCTTCAAACAGCAATCAGCCAAAGATGAGTGATGTTGAGACTGTATAGGAGAATGAGGTATGGGAGCATTTAGAGCGAGGCCGCCAAAACTACACCTCACAGACAACATTGTTTTTTGCCCTTGAGAGTGATGTCTGACCGGTGAAATAATGGACTGGATGCTGAGGGATATCTATGGCCTACTGCCTGTTCAGTCTCCTAACACTGAATAGATTGTAAAGATGTGTTTGGTGTGCTTGATTTATTGTGTTGGTTGTTAATATAACCTTCTTCTGTGTCCCTATGTCAAGACTGAAAAAAAATCAGTCAACAACAATTTTACTCAAGCAGTTGATAATTTTAATGAATTTACCAATATAAATGTGAAAAGGTTCAAATGATTTCCTGTTTTTCTATCCTATTTTCTTTATCTCATTATTGTCAAGTTAGTCCCTTTCAGTTATTAACATATTTCATACATAACAAGCAATTGAAAGGCAATCCCTCAAGCTTAGTTTTCAACATTTAAAGGTTAACAATAATTTGGTTGATCCACAATACTAATGGATAATCAGTATATCGTCAGTAATAAAAAGTATTTGCAGCCTTTGCAAAGACAAATTCCTGTTTGTTTTTTGCCTTGTATATTGAGATAAAGCTAATTAGACAGCTAATTGTGAGTTTTATTGTAATTGTTCTGGGATTTTTCATTACATTTCATTACTAATTATCTATTAGTAATATCTATTTTAACATCTAGTTTCTAAATAATCAATGTCCAGTTTCAGATTTTCACCCACAGTTCATCAACTGAAAGTGGCTATCATCATATATATATATCATATTTGGGGTGCCACAGACACAACATACAAGACATTCTAACTGCCTTGTCTCTAAACAGTCTCCTTCACTAAAATGTCTCCTTTGTTTTCACGGAGAGGAGGCAGTCTGCCCTACATTTTCTCTTTGTCTAGACTGAAGAAAGCAGGAAGGGTGGCAGACACGCATGGGGACAGAGAGTGCAGTGGCTGGCATTTAAATAAATCTTGCATCAGTGCCACAGTAGCCACTGCACCCTATTTATTTTCAAGTGTGGTGAAAAAGCAGAAATCAATCCTTACATGATAACCAAATGACAAAATTAGTTTTTTTTCATAAAATAACATCAAGGTGTGACATTCTTGTCACTGACATATTGTGGGGGGGGTTGGCACAAATGCATAGTCACTTCTGTTACTTTTTAATTTGCCCCTGTTGTCAGCATATAGTAATTCCTTCCTCCTTCCTCTGCCTTCAGATCCGGCGGCAGGGAGGCATTCAACTGCTGGTGGACCTGCTGGACCACCGGATGACCGATGTCCACCGCAGTGCCTGCGGAGCCCTGAGAAACCTGGTGTACGGCAAAGCCAACGACGACAACAAGATCGCCCTGAAAAACTGCGGAGGAATACCTGCTCTGGTCCGACTGCTTCGGAAGACCACAGATGTGGAGATCAGAGAGCTGCTCACAGGTAAAAACCACATGTCATTTTGATGTTACTGAAGGAGCAGCAGGGGTGAATATCAGGAATCACAGCATTGAGCAAAATCTGTGAACGAATACTTGAGTATAAAAAGTAGTTGACCAGAATTTTATTTCTGTGTGGAAATCATTTTTGAAACATTCAAACTTTTGTGTTGAAATATCACTCTAGCTTCTCAGTAATCAAGGAAATAGAGACAGTGTTTTGAGACAGTTATTATAGTAAGTTAAGTTATAGTGTAATTATTTGCAGAGTTAAGTAATTTCAATGTCAAATTCAAACAATCAAACATTATTACAGAATTTTAGAGAGATGGTGTTGGAAGGTCTTCAGTATTTCTACAGCTCTGTATATTACCAGTAGCAACTTACAAAAATAATAGGAACACATTCTGAAGAACACAGCATCAAAATATTCCAGATGGTTGGCATTGCATTTTTTTCAACCCACAAAATTCCTAGTCCTTCCTTTTAAAAAGGAAGCACTGCAAATATTATGACAGACTCTAATGTAACATATGAAAGAACAAGATTAGAAAATTAGAACAGAGGTAATTTTATGATTAATTCAGTTATTAGTTAATTATTAGCCATGTTTTTTAATCAAACTTCACTTATGGTGAGAAATCCTGGTTTGAGTAATAGCCTGGAATGTGATCATTTAAAAGTACAAGAAAACCTTAAACTCTAATGTGCACATTCATTCCTGAATACTAATGTAAACTTGCACAAATGCAATCCATTTATTTTCACATATACTCTCACACTTACACACACACACACACACACACACACATGTTCTGGTCCCTCTCATGCACGACCACACACACTCACATTCAACACAGAAACACAGAAACACAGAAGACACTGTACTGTACATGCATTTCCCCTTTTACTCTTGAGCACCAATACATAGATACAAACACAAATGAACACACACACACACACACACACACACACATACAGAGGAAAGAATTGTTTACCACCTGCCAGCTTCACAGCACTCATCAAGTGCTGTTGACTTGTCAAACTGAGCTTTTGTGAAAAGGGCTACACTGCACTTGTATCCACAGCAGGTTTGTATTCTCTGTCAGTAAACACAAATATCATCGGCATTGTAAAAAAGGATTCATTAGTTTGAGGTTCTAAACCCACTGAGGTCTGGGTTGTAAACTCACCGCCAAAAGGATTAAAGGATTACCACCAAAGCCAAAACCAGTGTTTTTCACAGCTTTTACTGTATATATCTTGGCAATTCCTTTCTAATTGGCATTCACACGGTAAAAGAACTTTCACCTCTGGAGTGGGATGGAGATGCGACAAAGCTAAAAGAGGAATACCACTCTCACTCAAATTGATCTACGTCCAGAAATCCCAGGGGGTTTATTCCAATCCAAGAGCCAGATGAGAAAAATGGATTTTTCTTACCCACGCTCATGAAAACATCTCTCCTGTAGGCCTGTGTGGAGCATGATAATTTCAAGGCTTGACATGTCAGAAAGCATGATTTAGGCTATTTCTGCTTTCTTTTATATTTATTTCACAAATCTAGAAAACAGAACCAGTGTCTTGGTGTGAGATTACAGAAAAGTAAAACCTGGACTTCTTGCATACTTGACAATGATCAGTACACCGTCTATATATATAGATTATGCTGGTAGGAACAATCATAAAAGTGTAGAAACCACAACTGTAGTCATGATTATGATGTCTTTGAAGATTTCAGTCTGAAAATATGTTCTTAGTAGTAATGGGTTTACTGCCACATTCATGTCATATGGGAGTTCAGGTGATTACCAGTTCCTACAGCCAGGATATGTCTTTACTGGAAGATTCCACACCTCAGGATTTACAGTCATGGTTCAGTGCCAGTGCAGGAAGTAGTGTGTAGTGTCAGGGTGGTATATGAATGTAGCATGTCTAACCCTGACCATACTTCCACACAATCCTAACCTTTAGCATAGTTGGAATGCAAAGATATTGTAGAAAGCCAGAATTTTTAAAACATTGGCATTCACTGTAACAAAAAAGTTGCCACTTTCAGTTCCCTCTGTAAACTCTTCAGTAGGTCTCTGTCCCCATCCCTGAAAGCTCTCTTCTTCAGGTCTCTGGTGATCCAGGGCTTGGTGTTTGGGAAACATTACATTGTCCTGGTGGGGATGATGTTGTCCACACAGTATTTTCCGCGCTCTGTCACGCAATCTGTCACGGAGATGATGTCGTCTCCATGGGGCTCACAGAGTACATTCCAGTCAGTGGCCTCAAAACACCCCCTCAGTTTCATTAGCTTCCTGCGTCCACCTCCTCAGGCTGAGGGCACGAGCACTCACCTCACCTGTGTGTGACAGAACCTCTTGCCTGTCATTTCAGTGCTCATGGTTGCAGGTTAGAGCAGCCATACATCCTGCGTAAGCAGCATGGCTTAGGTACAGCTCGGGCACAACTGCAGCGGTGCGTCATCTAGATATTCAGCGTGACGCCTATTTTTTTCCACATGACGCACGCTGTTCTCAAAAAGAACAGTGTGACAGCGACAGTGAAAATGATCTGATCGTCATCCTGAAATCGCACCAGCAATATTACACCTTTGACTACAGTTTCAATATCTATATCTGTCACAGATGAAATGAAATCAAACATTCTATTATTGATGACCATTATCAGAGGCAACTGGTGAATGGCATTGCTGCAGTTCAGCAAGGTAGCCGTCATGCAGAGACAGAGGTAGGTAGTGAGTCCCAGCCTCACAATTCTCATGGTCACAGACAGCTGCTGGATGGTGTTTTGGGGGTGGGGCAGTGGATTTCTTCTCATCACCCTGTTTACAGTCTCTGTTGACTCTGTCTGTCATTCAGCATTTCAGCATTTTGCAGAAACATCCAATATCAGTGTTCTTGTCTTGGTGATATGTATATTTTTTGTCAACATCCAGGCTCTAATTATGACTTCCCAGACTTTTCTGAAAGCTCTGATATATCTGACTGTGCTTAATATTCTGCAAGTGCTGTAGTGCTAAAGAATACACCAATTTTTTTTGTCCTCACATGACCAACTCTGCAATCATACAGCTGTCTTGATTGGTCTGATGATGAACACTCACATGTTGTAAATATAGAAATCTTTCCCATCATTACCTTCCAACCCTACATGATGTGAATGCAGGTTTCACACACTGAGTGTACCTCTAAATTATTATCTGTCCTTGTAAATTCTCCTGAACCAAACTGTCCCTGCCTCCCACAAAAACTGCCCTTGAGCCTTTATCCACCCTCTCCTGATTATTTACAGCAGTACTTCACATCAGGGTTACATGAGATTCTGGTGAGGGACAAACATTTAGTTATTCGTGGCAATACAAGATGGTCATGAATTACTAATACAAGCTGAACGGTCTCCCAGCTCTGGAAAACCATGTCAGGAGAGCGAAATTCAGAAGTGTCCTCGCATTTCCCGTATACAACCACGTTTGTGGCAGAGTATGACCCACGTGTGCTCTGTGCAGTTATGTATATTTATATGTGTGTAGTGAGTATAGAAAAGGGTTTAAGCTTAGCAGAGATGGAAATAAAAGGTTTTTGTATGCTGCTGGAGTCTTAAAGAAGATTACCATATAAATTAGAGCAGCAATTCAAGGCACGGAGCACAGAAATCCCTCCTGTCACAAATTAATCAGCTGAACGACCGACCGGACGCAGACAGACCGTGCTCTCCTCTCTCCTCTTTCTCTTTCAAAGACCCAGAGGAAATAACTCTCCCTCTTTCTCTGTTTCTCAGCCTCTCTCACTCTCTCTCTTCTCCCCCTGTGGTTAGGTTTTCGTAATTGGTCTCCCCTCCTCTTCCTGTCTCTCTCCTGTCCTCTTTGCCTTTCTCTGTCTCCCTTTTTTCACTCTTTCTCTGTACCGCCTGCCCTCTCTGCCTCTTTCTCTCTCTCTGGTGAGCATTTTGAATCAGGATCACAGTGGGAAGTCAAGCTGCCTGCCTTGCAAGCTACAGATTCAGCTGCACACACAAACACACACACTCTCTTCCTCTCACGTGTACAGTTCTCTCGATGTTACAAAAATCCACAAACAAGGTTGTTGCCCTCTGCTCTTCAGTCGCTCTCCTTATTTTTGGTTTAATAACTGTTATCTCTTTTTTCCTTGTGATTTATATGGTAAAGTGGTGATTATTTGGAGGGAATAAATCTGGCTTAAAAGAGCAGATATTATAGATAGGTATTCAACTGCTTTGAGATCCGGTTAATACCATTTCATTTATCAGTTTGTCTGCTCACTATGTGAAGACTGTGTGCTTGTGTGTCACAAGATAAAACCACACATTTAGTCCTTTTATAGGTTTTATCCAGTAGCACACAGACAATGACAGAAACTGAAATGATGTTTATTATTAGGCAGAAAAGGCAAAATTGAAAAGAAAGGGCTAAATGCAGGAAAAGAGAGGAAATGGGTTTAAGTTGAGCTGGTTGCTCCTCACACAGAAGAGTGTACTACCTCTTAGTTATGAATCCTTGACAGGTTGCGCAGCTCCCAGCTCCTGGACTCCTCTAGCCTGAGGCACTCTTGTTAGGTCACGACCATCTCTACAGAGAGGTCACTCTACTGCTGAGACCACAGATAAGACCTGCCTGCTCCCAGTTACACTCATATTCAACAACTCTGCATTAACAATTTATATAAAAAATACCAAACATTTCTGTGGCCAAGTTTTCCTGGAAAGTTCTATGTGATGCCAAGTGCTGAAAATGGTGTATGGAAACGCTTTCAAGACTTGAATATAGATTGCATCATGTGCAAATGTCATAGACTGTTACATAAAGAGCAGTATTTTCCTAGAGTGTTTGAAGCTCAGGCTTTTCTTGCTTCACTGTTTTGGACTGAGGGAAACTTTGTGAAGCATGTTTGCTTACAGCAGACCAGAATTTGGCTTACATGAGCTAAAATTCAATGTACGAACTACTGATCAATAAGTTTAAATGTAGTGAGATGTTGAAAGAAGTCATTACTAACATATCCAAGAACTCAACACAAAAATCTGAGATTAAAGGTTGCACAGAACATTGCAGCTGTAGGAGAAATACAAATCTGATATTCCAAATAAAGCCTTGTTGGGTGTTCTTGTGGGTGTCAAGATGTTTGTGAAGAAGAGAGGTTCAGTTAAACTACAGAGAAATTCTAACAACATAATATGTGCCCTCTGACTCACAGAGCTCTGCGCTTTCTTTGACTTCTTTATTCCCTTTTAAAATCCACATGATGTCAGTAGCTGTGGTTCCACTTGTCATTACAATGCAACTTTTTCATCCAGTCACAGCAGCATACATCATCGTAAGTGACAGGCCTGGATAGCTCATGTTGGTGTCAGCTCTTCAGAAGCAGATATGGAAGTTGTCAGGCTCACACTGTGATGGGAACTCTCCACAGTCTGGATGCAATTCAGTCACAATGCTCATCCAGTTTAGGCAAAGCAAGAAGATGGACAGCTTGACAGAGTAAAGCAGAGTAAACTCAGATTATAAGGTACTGTAAAAAAAAAAAAAAAAGAAAAGAAAGAAAAAGATTTTACACACAATAAAACAGTTTGATTTATGCCAGAAAGTCATGCATTTTTTCCCATCATTAGATTGATCATACAACCAAGCCACAAGTAGGGTGCTTGACTTTGATTCTGATTTTGTAAGACATATTCATATGGTAACAATACAAACTCAAATAAATGTACCTTTATGTAGCTCATGGTTCACAGTGCTAATAAAATGTCATGCATGTGTCATATAAGGAATAAAAATGCGATTGGGGACATTCTCAGTCTCTGATTTTGAGAGCTCCCTCTACTGGATGCTCTCTCTCTTTTTTTCTTTCTTTTTTTTTGGCTTGAAGATGACAGAAATTATAAGAGGTAATGACTGATTGATCCATTGAGCTGTTTAAAGGACTTATCAGACCTCCACAGATCCACCCAAATGGCAGGTACACAGTGCCTGTCAGATGATGGTGGTGTCTCTTACCACAAAGGCATCCAGCTATTTCCAAGGTCAAATTGTCAGTGTGGGCTCTTTATAATTATTTATAATACCACATATGTAACATTTGACACTTCCCACGATGTATTGTTGAGACTGGGCTACAGATTCGGACAACAGCCTTTTCTGTGTAGAACAGCAGAGATGTGTAAGTGCAATTCCAGTTTTACTCACATCTGTTGTGTTAAAACTCATCCTCTGGTGACAACATTTATTATTTAATATCTAACCAGTGCACAGTTATCTTTAATTGCTTTGGAAAGGTGAAGTCCAGAAAAAAATATAAAACACACACACAAGTAACCACTTACTTACTTCACTTTGTAAAAATGACTTCTTCCTGAACGTCTCAAATTCAGAGTGGTCCACACAGGGAGTGTCCAGAAGCACTCTTAAATACACCAGTAGAATGGAGGAAAAACAGAAAAGTCAGAGAGAGATCGAGAGGCGAACAAAACGATGTGCTGCAATGTTGCATGAGAGAAATATGACAGGACAATGATAGTACAGTGAAAATGAGAGATGGGAAATGGCTTTAGAGACAAAGAGAGATAGCCAACATATTCATTTCCCCTCCTTCCATATAACAGTGCATTCATAACCTCCTGCTGCCACTCATGATGTAAGGCTGAGGCAATTAACCTCCTTCATCTGTCATACACTCATGGCTGTGTGTGTGTGTGTGTGTGTGTGTGTACTCTGTAGACCTTGGATACGTATGTTTGTGCATGCCTGTGTGTTCATGTTTGCTAGCAGTCATTACTATGAGAGTACAATTTGTGTGTCTGTGAGTGTGCTTTAGATCAAAGATAAAATCCCACTGCTATTCACCTCAGGGAGATGATGTCATCCTCTGCACAGCAAGAAGTGATGCTGGCAAGCAGCTGACTTTACTCAGGATGATAAAAAATCATTGTTGTCTTGCAGCTGCAGCATGGCATCATATGTCATTCATTACATTTTGCTATTTCTGTAATAGGTTCAGTATTTTCGTCTCAGTAAACTGCCTTGATGTTTGTAAACCAGCACCTTACCTAAAAAATTTGTAATGATTCAGGGATATCAATGCAAGAGCATGTACTCTACTTCACCACTCCACAATATCCTATTTTTTTATCCAAAGATTTTAATTACAATTTAATTACAATTACAAAGCAACACATTTTCTTACTTTGTGTGGGGAAAATGCAAAAAATGTCAAAAATTAACAGCAACTGTACTTCCCAGAAAAAAAACAAACAAACAAACAAAAAGAACCAAACAAATTACTAATCTAAAGGACTAGACAGAGTAATTGGGACATTGTGTCTGGAAGGAAATATTACTAGTAAAATTTCCGTAGCATTACTGTAGAGTCAGAAATCTGAAAGATGAATTTCTCTAAGGCTGGACAGATAAAACCAAAGCTATTCTCATATACCACAAGTAAAATATATTTCTGAAATTTGGGTGAACCCGCCCTTTAACATAATATTTTTATAACACAGATGGACTAAGTCATTCAGTTTTGAAAAAGAAAAGAGCAGTCAACCTTGGTTATATTTCTGCATATGTGTCCCATTTTGCCTAGCTTGCCATTAGCCTAAAGGCAGAAGGAAACATCAAGGCAAGCCCCATGAAAGCTACTTCTTCTCCAAAAATAATTAACATTTACTTGTTGTATCTTGTGTATATATGACATGTTTGTAGAAACAGACAAGAAGAAATTGTGGTTCAATGAGCTGTCAGGTTTAGTTCAGGAGCTGTTTACTGAAAACGTTCAGTTTAGTAGCTGGGCACAGCTTGTAGAAGAAGCCCTGTCCCTCCAAGACTTACTCTGTTGAAACTGAACAAAACCCAGATTACTCTCAAATGGACTAGAGAGCAGTTTGCTGCCTAACACAGCTTTATTTTTTTCAGTTTCACCTGTGTCCAGTCATAAAAATGTACCTGTTTATATACTTGTAGGTAAGACAGCAAACAAGCTCATTTACTTAAATGTCAGTGTTCTATGAATGAATAATATTAATTAACATATAGAGTATTTCATTTTTAATACCACAGGCGAGAAAACTGGAAAAAATACACCAACATCTGCTGACTCACAAGTGGAAATCAAGGTCAGCTAGAATTATTACGTGTCACATTGAATGTAAAGGTTATTAAAAACTCAGCACGCCTTCTTTGCCATCTTGAGCAGGAGATAAGATGAGAAAGAGAGAAGACACTTGTACTGACATGACAGTCCCGGCTAATTGGCGGCATGAAGCCAGAAGGCTAGTCATTTAGAAACTCCTTCTGACCACAAACAGACACTGCCACTGCTTAATACTCCACATAAACACAACAAGTCCAAACGGCTGACGGAGTTAAGACTGATTTGTTGAGGGGGCTTAGATGTACACGCACACATGCACAAACACATGTACACACACAAGAACAAATTCATGCAAACCCACAAAGACAGATAACAGAGGCTGTAATTACACAGTCACTGTTCAGCCGAGGGTGAACAACACAGCACTAAAAACAGGACGCCTTATTCCATACGCACAAACACAAACACACACACACACACACACACACACACACAGGATAGGATGTTCTACTGCTACTACGGCTGTAATTACAACAAAGGAGGGGGTAGATAAGTGCAGATACATATAATTATATGAGTACGTAGATTAGGACATAAGACACTTCGCAAGACGAAGGTCAAGAATTATGATGTGTTGTGTAGATCCTCAAGGTTATCACAGTGTGTGTGTGTGTGTGTCTGTGTGTGTGTGTGTGCAAAACCACTCAAGAAATCAAAGTGTTTTCCAGCAAAATGTGATGATTTGCCTCTTACCATCTCTGTCCTTTTTTCGAGGGCTCGAACTGATGTACTGTATGTGTGTGTGTGTGTGTGTGTGTGTATGTGTGTGTGTGTGTGTGTGTTGGGGGGGGGGTGAATGGCAAAAAGAGTGAACAGCAAGAGACAGCTCACTCCATTTTCTTGGTTGGCTGGTCACTGTATGTTGAATTCAGGTGAGGATTAAGAACAGTGGAGAGGTGCAGTGGAGTGATGTGTAAGTGATTCACCACTTTCAGTACTTCTCTTAGTTTGTTTTACCTTGTTATCTATTAATTACAGCAGCACAGTGGTGACCTGGAGCAATAAATAAAAGGCTATGCATTGAAATAATAAAATAACATTTGAAGCATCACTCCTGAGGAAGATGCAGGGTGCTAATTGACAGTGTGTGTATCTGCCCTTTCTTCTGATTATTTGATAAATCAATAAAGTATTACAAAAAGTGAGCTGTGGTTACAGGATTACTCAATGCTGTGAGTTCTGACTCTGGTTATTTGCCACCACCATATCTGAACCCATAAAAGACATGTGACAATAAAACATGTGTCTGGCTTTCAGGCTGCTGTAAAGCCAGTACGTCAAGACATTGCAGTAACTGTCTGTGTTGCTGCTCACTAAAACCCACTGAATATTTCAGTGCTTTCTAGCCCGGAGTTTGTCTTTGTGTCTGTCTCTCTTCCCGTCTGCCTCCTCTGTTGTTGCTTTTCCTTCACATTGGTTTTCACCTCCTGTCTCCCTGCTGTCCTCTGCAGGTGTTCTGTGGAACCTGTCATCGTGTGACGCCCTGAAGATGCCCATCATCCAGGATGCCCTGGCCGTGTTGACCAATGCTGTGATTATCCCTCACTCAGGCTGGGACACCTCCCCGCACACACAGGAGGACCGCAAGCTGCACCTACACTCCTCCCAGGTCCTTCGCAATGCCACAGGCTGTCTCCGGTCAGTGTCACTGTCATACTTATTATTGGAGCTACCTAAGCACAGAAAAATATCTCCACTCACTTTGTAGAGATGCTATGGTGTTCACCGTCTGCTATTAACAACCACATTCAGAAAGAGCAAAAAAAAAAAAATCCCTCTTAGTTCAAAGCAGTCTGTATTCTGTGTTATTTTTACTACTGTACACACAGAGAAGTGACAGACTTAGCTGCATTTAAGATGACTCAGCATTTGGCTTTAGATCTACTGTGCCTTTTTATTTTCTCACTTGAGACATGATGCTGGTCATACAGGGCAGTGTGGAAGTAGTAGAACTAAGACACATATCTTTCTTGTACTGGTTCTGTGCTCCAGCACGTTGGACATGGAAAAAAGCAAACAACCAATTTACTTACAATTTACTTATGTTTTCAATTAATTTATGTATTTTCCATAAAATGAATACATTACATGCACATTTAAATGTAGGCCAGGTTTAAGATCAAGGATATGATCTAGTGGTATATATGGAATTCAGTGGAATATAGTTTTTGTAATTAGAATGTGATATCAAATTTTTTCCATTTTCTTAGACTTTTAGCAAAGCAACATCATGTTCTTCTCTCTTGCCTGCCATTAGCAGGTAGGGTTTTTTTTTTTTTTTTTTTGTCCTTTTGGAGGCAGCACAACTAGCTGTAAACACAATGCTGAGCTAACCTATCAAACTTAGAATGGCAAAAATGTGGGTAAACAGTTACTTTATTGTATTTCTGGTGTATTTCCTATGGGAAATATATTTATTACACTGAAGTCCCTACTTTGTTCACCATGGGACTCGAACAATGACAGTCACATTTTGACACTGAAAATAAAATGAAAACAAAACCTGAACTGAAAAGGAAACATTGGCACTGAAATACTTACACTGACACTGAAACAAGCTCCACTGAAAAATAATACACAGGTATAATAAAATTAGAATGTAATCATCTTATTTTGTTTGATATTTTTTCCATTATGATGTGTTTTTCAATGTCAATCTGCAGATTTTTTGTCGGTATTTTTTCTATTCCATTGTTTTTCAGTTTCAACTTTGTGTCACTGATTTGGCGTAGAGGGGAGGGGCGTGATATGTTGCTGTCAAATAATATGCTGAAATACACTTAAAGCACTCTGCGTAGCTGGTTCACCCTGGACAGATCACCTCAGCTACGCAGATCACCAGTCCATCGCAGGGCATAATACAAACACTTGTAATACATGTAATATCAACCACATTATTTACTCAATTTATCTGATCAACAGAAAATGAGCTACATATTTCTGAGCACTGTTTAATTGTAGTAATGTACAGTGAAACATAATTGGTCACTTATTACAGTATGCATTAGAATTCATTGTGCCTTCTTATCTAAGACATATAAATATACCTATTATCAGCTTATTTGTGTTTGTTGAGGGTATTAATTGACTTTACTCATTCTTACTGATTATGAATATAAAGCACAGGAGGATAAGAGCTAAGGATAATAAAGGCATGTTTGATAGTGGTGGTGTCAGACTAGCCTCACAGACTAATACATCACCTGGCTTTTAAACAGCATAATTAAACATAGTGTGTGTGCGTGTGTGAGTGTAAGATGCTGAAACAGCAGTCCCTTATAGCTCTCCATTCTGTAAAATGATAGCAATGCAGCTCTGATAGCAATGTATGGAAGCATTAGCTTTTGTGCTTGTCTTTTCCATTTGCTTTTTAGTGTTTCATCTGCAGACATGCATCATAATATTGTTGCCTTAAAGGTATGCAGACACAACTTGTTTAGCCTTCTTTTCAGAGCTAATGTACTCTCCATTCTGCAAAATTCAATAGAGGTTACTCTGGAAGTAATATATGTATCAGATCCTATTAATCTATCTAAAAATGTGTCTCAGTGTATATGTGGAATTTATTATTATGATACATAATAATATATTACAATGTCCAGACATAGTTTAATAACACAATAATAATAACAGATAATATAAGTAAGCCCATTTAGAATACTTAATACCTAAAAACTCAACTAATCTGCTTCTTCTGGACTGTGTGGCTGTCATTTGATCAGAATTGACTGACAGTAGACTGACAACATCCGTCCATCCATTACCTATACTGCTTATCCTGGAGCAAACATTGGGCAGGTACAACATGGACAAATTGCCAGAACAGGGACGGGAGAACATAGCATAACACAGATTCCATGTAAAGATGTAAAGTGGTATCAATAATACAATAGTAGTAATAACAGTAATGACAATTAAAGTATAATTAGTAGTATAATTACAATAGTAGCAGTAATACCACAAGCAGCACTAAAAATGTCTAAATATAATAATAGGTGTTGAGCAGGGTTATAGGAACAGTAGGAGGCCTGTCATCACAGGTCAGACTCTGCAGCTCCAATGGCATAAATACCTGCAGAGAGAGACAGAAGAGGAGAGAGAGAGATGAAAGAGCATAAAACTACAGGGAAGGGAAGATATCAGGTTAGTAACATGTATTTATGGGATATGAATCCATACTGATAGAGAGAAAGAGGCTCAGTGCATCATGGGAAGTCTCCTGGCAATCTAGGCCTATAGCAGTATAACTAAGGGATGGTTCAAGCCTGAGCCAACCCTTACTATATGTCACATAAGTTACCCCCAACAAGGGGTAACTTACACTAACACTATGCCAGACTGAATAAACTGCAGTTCAGCCTGACTATCACTGATTACTCATACTAAGAGGCTAATTAAGAAGACAGATTTTCAAGGCCTTTAAAACTAGATAAAACAAATCATTAGATATTTCTACACATTAAAGTTTTATTGCCGAGATGCTCTCCAAACTCTTGTCAGTATTGCCAGGACTGCATGATGAAATTTCTGTGGTCGAGTCTGAGCTCATTAATATTTCTAACAGACATGTTGGCTGTGTACCAGACATTTTTTTTTTTTTTTTTTTTTGATGTGCTATTGGTTCCCTGTCATCAGACATTTGAAAAAGACATTTGCAGACAGAATAATCACAACTTAACCTGAAACATCAACAGTCTGTATATTTATCTTTTTACCTGCCATGCATCTCATTGCATAGATTCATCAAACATCTACCTCATTACTCCTTATATAACTGATAGAACAACAAAGACATTTGCTTTAATTATACTACAATTCATTTAATTCATTAAATTTTTGACATTTGGAATGAGAACAATGGTTGGCATTTCTAAATCTTTACTCATGAAGATGTCGCAAAAGTGCAGCACAAGTTGAGCGAGAATAGACTGGGATTCCTGCCATGACAACAACTGCATCTCTGTATGCAAGTTTGTCTGGTTTCCTGTGTGTGTACTTGTCTCTCTCTCTAACTACATGTGTGGGCCATTAAATTCCACAGTAATGTGTATCCTCACCTGCTCTTAGTGAAAATAAACTACACATATTGGCAGTTAATAAGGCTTTAGTCACTCCTAACACTGTACATGTGTGAAATTCCACACATCTGGTGCTGTGATGTATATGAGTCAGATGGTGTGTGTGTGTGTGTGAGAGAGAGAGAGAGAGAGAGAGAGAGAGTTGCAGGAGATAGTTTTGTGTGGATCAGCTCCCTAAACTCGAAGGGCTAATTCATCTTTCTCACGCCTCGTTAGAGAATGCTGGGAGTCTGATTAAAGATTGAATATTTCATGGCGGGTTTGGTATACCGCCAGCCACCTGCTCTCTCTCTCTCTCTCTCTCTTTCCATCTCCCATTATCACCCTCACTTTCTCATTTTCTCACTCACCCTCCTTTCCCTTTAGTCACTCCTCCCTCTCCCTGTCTCCATCTCATTCTATTACTCCATTTCTTTTCTCTCTCAATCATATTATGCCTCCTTTATCCTTTTCTTCTTCTGTCTGGCCCTGTCCCTGCCTCGCTGTCTCTAACTTTCACACGCACATTTTCTCCCTCTGTTTATTCACTGCTTGTTTCACTGCTTGTGTGTGCATATGCTGTTGTGCCAACTAAAAGGAAGCACTGAAACTTGGGCTGCTAGACTGCTGAACTCGAATTATCTGTATTGAATTTGCAGAATGTGACACAAATTCAAAAGAAATTCAACTCACCTAAGTGTAGGTGAGTTGTTCTGTTATACATTCAGTGAGGCAGTAACTAGCCTTTATCTGATCCATCACAAATGCATCTATTGAATGATGTGTGTGGGTGAGAGAACACAGTGAACACGGGGGCCTGTAAGCTCCAGCCTTACATCGCCTTGTTTGTGCTAATTTAATTGAAAATTTGTTTGAGAATACGCACTACTAAAGCAAAAGACATGATGAGAGCTTTGAGGTGAGTCCTGCTTTATCAACTGATCTGTGGGTGCTCTTTTTGTGCTTAGATGTATATTTCTAAAGGTTACAGTCAGAGACATGCAGAGCAGACCTGGTGTATGTCTTTAAGATTTTATTCCCACAGGTGCACAGACACCTGGAACTCCCTTCCTCCATTGTGGGAGGCAGCATTGCAGCTGTAGCCATTGGTTGGTGTACTAAAAAGGGCATCTGCAGAAATGTCTTAAAAAGCATTAAATTAAAAAAAGGTTTTACATCATTTACAAAGGCTGGGTTTTTCCTCTTCCCTCCCATAGACATTACTTATATTCTTATGCACTTGTATCTGGCTGCACAGATTGGGAAGGTTCAGTCAGTGCCATCCGCAGACAATGTTCCTAGTGCTAGCCAGAATGCAAGGAAGCTTACTGTGAAAGTGTCAATTTAGTAAATCCTGCTTATCTGGGTCTAGGTCGTGGTAATTATATTGTCATGGATTGGTATTACAATAATCACAAAATTCAAGCAATAAATTAATGCATTCATGTTTGCAGTCATTTAATTAATCAGTAATTGTAGGACTTATTGTACCTACTGGTTTTCCATATGATTTTGAAAAAGGTATTAAATTCCATTCTATGTGGTATAAAAAAGGTTTTTAACATTTTTGGATGAATTTGGTTAACACTGCAGAAACCCTGTCTGAGGGAAAGAGATTAATAATCTGGAGTGATAATCAAGCCAACTCTTAGAGAGTATAGACAGCTAGCTGAGTGCAAGCTTCCTGTGCTTCCTAGCTTCCTATCTTAACCAGTGTATGCTAGCCAGTGGAGAAGCTGCAGTACTACACTGGTTGGGAATATGTATGTGGTGGTGAAGGCAAAGGGTTCGATATTACCAGCAACCAGCATTTGACGACTGAGGTTTCGGTTCTGGTCTGAGGGCAGTGTAGCTAGTTAGCCATGAGTTCCAGCAATGAGTAGCATAGCATTGGCTTATTTATGCCCCAGAACAGGTCATGGTGACAACAGTGATGATGGTCAGACATTTGTCCTGACTATAATCCATTCATGCAAGTCATCCATGTGTTAAGCTGTTAGATAGATGTTTACTACTTGTTTGTTTGTTTCTCTGTAGCTCTTTTGTTTAGTTAAACATGTCATGAAAATACCAAACCTGTACAAAAAGTACAGGACAGTTTTGAACATGAAAGGACAACTGGCTCCATGATACTTCACACACATGCATTTTGTGTCCATATCTGACACCATATCATATACTAAATTAGCCAAAACATACATACAATACATATGCATGTACAGTATGTTGAATCAGTAGTTTGCTCATCTTTTATAATGTATGGAGAATTCATTAACAGCAAATTTAAGAGCCTTCAGGAACTGGCTGAATCACTTTAGTTGGTTCTGACAGCAGCAAAATGCAAAAGTGTTTTTATTGAAAATAGCTGGGTTGTTTCTTTGAATATAAGAAATAAAATTCTCAGATTCAGCCTTAACAAAAACACAGTTCAAACACACATGTCCAGCAGAAACCTGCTTTTGATTATAGAATTAAAGACAAAGAAAATCTTCCTGTTGTTACCAAAGGGGTGACATTTTTTTCAGTGCATTTTTTCTCTCAGCAGCAGCACATGCTGTGTGATTTTTCTCTCTCATTATTTAGATTCTTCACACTGAAAGATCATAATGAGAGATAATCTGCAGCCCTATTGCCTTGCAAAGGAACGCTTCGGTGGGATTAATTATGCCAAATTTGCTGAGGTTAATTGAATTGAATCCATTAACAGGTAGTAACCAAAAGAAAAGGAATGTGTGAAAGAAAGTAGTATAGAAAGAAGTATATGAAGTGGTTTGAAAGTATCATTCAAGTGTTTTTATTTTAGTCATATGGTGCACATTTAAGGTAACCACAGCTTTCAGTCAATGACCTATTGTGCATGCAAGTTTTATGTGTGTGTGTATGTGTGTGTGTGTGTGTATTCCAGTAATCTTGCACCAAGTTAAACAGTAAAAGCCAGGAGAGATGCAGACTTAGAACAGCTTGTCAACACCCTGAAAAATTAAAGTGGCTGTTTAACTCTATTAAAACATGATGCTCATGTAATTTAACAGCAACTGAGACTCCACTGAGAGTCAGAATAAAACAAACAGCTGCATCACCAAAAGATGTCACTCCACTCCTGTCATGTTTTGTTTGCATCCACATTTAAGGTCAAACCCCTTTTAAAACTATTGCAGTACATCCAATACATGACCTTAACAGACTCAACTCAGTCCAGACAGAAAAAAAGAAAAGTTTGAGCTGATTTCAGACATTCAATCTGACATCATTTGTCTTTGACACCTGTGATACTTAAGCAGCAAAGATGCAGCATTATTTATTTATGTATTTATTTATTTTGGTGAAGACTGAATCAAACAGTACAATCAAACAATTGTGCCTTAAAATAAAACAATGAGCTGTAGCTGAGCCATAGAGCTGAGAGGAACTGCAGCTGTGTGACAGTTCTACATGCCATCACTACCCCTTATACATTACACAAAGTCATTTAATATATATAGATGTTTGCTTCTTCACTGTCACAACCACTTCCTCTGAAAATCTTGTACTCTCAAAGGACTTTTTGCTCCATCCATCGTTTACAAGTGCAGGGACTGAATTGGCATTTTGTTTCACTTCATTCATTCAGTCTGGATTTATTCAAGCTAACATTTCCAATTTGGTATTTGGTTTTAATTTGCCCTAAGTAGTTAGTAGTGAGCAATGTACTTTATATGTCCTGCTAATGTCTTTTTCAGTCAATATGGAAGGTTAACAGCTGCTGCTAGAAGTAGCTAACTCATTGTGTTACATGATCATCGAAGAAATAAACAGATTTAAGATTTGTAATTTTTGTAAATTGACTTACAACCAACCTTACAGCTGCATGCCATTCATTCACCATTTTTCTGTTGCTTTCATGAATGTAAGTAGCTAGCTATGTCCCTACCCTTTAACCCAGTTGTTGCCCCAGTGTCTCTCTCTGGACAAATATGACTTATGTACTGATAATGGCCACATCATTATATGCTAATATCAAAATGCTACAATTTGCAAATGTTTGTCTTGAATATATTTTTAGGATGTCCTCTTTGTCTCAGTTGCTCAAGTTTTTGTTTTTTGTTGTGTCTAGCTGTATGTCTTGGCACAACACCTGTGTTAAAGCTGAAGTAACAAGCATCACAGATCCACCAGTAATGTACTGAATGTGACATGACCTTCGCTCAAGCTTGTCGACATTACTGTTCTTCTTATGGCCTCCCTAAGAGCCAAACTCATTTAATGTTTGCAGTTTCCACAGCACATAATGATAACAACCATCATGGTAGTAAAAAGCCAATTTAAGGCCAGTGGAGTACTTAGACATTAGCACTGTTAATATATGTAAATGCATAATGTCTATGTATAATACTGTTTTGTTCATTTGTGAGATCAAATGTGTTAAAATGTGTCATATTGCACAAATTAGTTTGAGATTCAAACTGTGATGCTGTTATTAAGGACCTGGGAAAACAAATGCAACTAATGGAGTGTTGGCAGCTTGATGCCATTTCTCATAGACACTGAGGGCACGAGCATCTCCTAGCCATCTTTAATAGTCTGACATTTAAAGGGCATTACGTTCAGTCTGTCTTCTCTCTGTCACACAGACAGGCATACACATGCAGCACATATCCATATGTTTCAACATGTTCTCACACACTCACTTAAAACTGAGAAACAACTGGAGGTTTTTAAGTTCTGTGTGTTGCACTGCACAAAAAGTGTGAAGGATATTGTGAAACTGCACTTTTCCATTTTTAGTTGGACTGTTCATTGATGAGGTGTACATGTACCACTGTGTGTGTGTGTGTGTGTGTGTGTGTGTGTGTGTGTGTGTGTGTAACAGGAATGTAAGTTCAGCAGGTGAGGAAGCCCGGAGGAGGATGAGGGAGTGTGAGGGCCTGACAGACGCTCTGCTCTACGTCATCCAGACAGCTCTGGGGAGTAGTGAGATTGACAGCAAGGTAACACACACACACATACAACCAACTGCCATATACACAAAGTACTGTAGCCTCTAACTCATGCTCACAAAAATCACCTGGTTAAAAACATACATATAATGATATGTGTATGTGTATGCGTGTCTGCATGTTTGTGTGTGTATCACTGTCCAAGCACAAGTGATTTTCCTTAGTAAACGTTTTTCATGATGATTAGAATGTAAAGAATGTTGACAATTAACATAAATCTGCATGAGTTACCTTTGCAGGCTACATGAGTAAACTATATGCATACTAATTTGTATAAGTTGTTTGCCTGTGGTTTGCATGTTAATGACCAAGGCTTTAGGCCACAAACTACACACTGTCAAAAACAATTAATGATGTGTGTGTTAAGTTGTTTTGTTTTCAGACCAACAGCATTTACATTATACATACTTTTTTATTTAGTCAAATTTCCTACTGAAAGAGACAAATCAATGATATTTTTTTCAAGAAAACATAGTAACATTTATAATATCTTGGAACAACAAACCACAGTTTCACTTTATCTAAATTCGAGTCTGAAACAAGACATCAGTTTTTGCCCCCCAAAAAAATTCAAAAGGACATGTTATACAAAAATACAGTATAAAATCACAAGCTTGATTATCCTGTCATTTTTTACAGTGTACCATATATTACTCAACCCAGATAGCCAGTGACACAGAAACATCACTAGAGAGTGTGTGTGCTTTTATGTGAGCATCCATGTGAATCTGTTTGTGTGCATGTGCTTGTATATGTGTTTCTAGTATAATTGTGTATTTGATGTGTATGAGTGTTTAGCCAGTGTGTTTGAGTGTGTATGTGTTGGCGTGTTGAGTGGAGGCTCTTCACAAGGAGATGTGAAGTTTTTAATCCGCAGAAATCCTTCACAAGTTCAAAGTCTGTGACTGTTGACTGCATAGCCACTCACAACAATAGGATTAGTGTGTGTGCATGTGTGTCTGTCTGTCTACACTATACACACAGCATGTGTGTATGTCCATGTGTGTATATATTTGGGTTCATGAATTGTATACACAGTCTGCACTGTGCAGTAGATTCATAGAGTGTGCTTATCTGCGTGCATATGTGTCTACTGTATCATTGCAAGTGTGTATGTCTGTTCGCCTGATTACCATCTGTCCCTCCTCATTTCTATGTCTGTTCCTCTCCTTACTTCTTTCCTTTTCATCTCTATCTTTGTTTTTTTTTCCCCCCATCCACCAGACTGTAGAGAACTGTGTGTGCATCCTGAGGAACTTGTCGTACCGTCTGGCTGCAGAGACATCTCACAGTCAGCAGGGAGGGTCGGAGGAGCTGGACGGTCTTTTATGCGATACTGGTGGGAAGGACGCAGAGAGTTCCGGATGCTGGGGCAAGAAGAAGAAGAAAAAGAAGGGACACGATCAGGTGAGAAGACAGAAAGTTGGAAGAAGGGAGACTTTTCACATCTCCATTCTGTCATTTTTGGATTTTTTTTGTCCCTCACTGTCCACTTGTCTTGATTTCTGTCTCGATTCAGTCAAGTATTTAGTGCTGGTGCTTCATGTTGGACATGGTTGGCAGCCTCAGCTAGCTAGTTCAGCTGGTACTTTAGATCTGTTGGGTTTCTTGTTTTAGCATGGGTCTCAGAAAATACTGACAGATCCTTTCAGTTACCAGACAAAATCGAGACAACTGTGAAATACACTGTGCCTCAGAGTTCAAAAACATCTGCTCAGTTTGGTCTGCACTGAAGGCTGCTGTCCTCTGCTTGCCTGTACAAAAAATATTTATTTATTTATGCTGTTTATCTCTGAATTCCCCCAGACATATTCAAGGAGCAGTACTTAGACTGTGGATTTGACCTTTTTTACAAAACTCACATTGCACTTGTATTTGGACTGAAGTAAATGTGTTCTGCAATGCTGAAGGCTCCAAAAAGTCAGTGAAAAAAAACTGAATGGATACAGGTTTGCTGTGAGCAGAATAAATTCAGGTCAAGCAAGTTGAAATGTTTCATCTTGACTGATAACTTTGCATCCTAGGCTGAATGACCCTACTTTACCAACAAACAGGAGGAAAAAAGAAGTCTTATCTGTAGAATATGTACACACACAGTTGGCTCATGTTGTTAGCTTGCTACACCTAGCATATGTCTGTTTATCAAGCTGTTAATAGTGAAAAAAAAAATTGCTGCAAAAACACTCCGAGTGTCATATTTGCAAAGATAGAGCAAAGCAGGAAGGTTTCCAGTTCAGTCTGACTTTTTACATTTACACCACATCCATTTACACATCTGGACTGAAAGACTGAAGAAGCAATAGAATGAACTAAACTGTTGACATCAATTCAGGCTTCCCAGTTCTCATGATAGTAACTAAATCATAGCACCACAAGTTGATTAAGAAAACAATGCATGGAACATTGAGTCTACCCAGTTTGAACACAACTTTTGTCAAAATAGGCAACAACAAGCATGGACATGGATACATAGGCAGCACATGGACATTCTCTTTGTTGAATATAATAAACTGTTGATCATGTACATTGCTAGCTCAGTGTTAACCACTTACATGGGTCTTGAAGTTACTGAGTATCATTTGTTTTCTGTCAGACATGTTCAATATGCTCTACTACAGTATACATGTCATCAGTGAAGACTGAAAATGTTGTTGATGACATATTTTTCACAACAAAAACAAGACTTAAACTAAATACAAGCCTTTGAAAATCACAGATGTTGTAGATTTTTCACCTATGAATAAAAACTAATCCATGATATGAAAGACGGGCAAATGGACAAACAAACTAATTACTGTTTTAATGTAAACCTTATTCAGTGACCTGTGGAATCACTCAGCATAGCCTATAGTTACTTAGTCAAACAGTTTCCTCCACCTGCCAAAATGTCTCTGGATTTAGCTGCTTGACCTGCTGTACTGCTGTTAATAAGAAGCATCGTGTACTTTTTAACATTCTGTCTGTGTCAGCAGTGTTATCTCAAGTTACCAGTTTTTAGAAAAAAACAGATACTTACTTGTCACTTTTTGTCAGCTAGCTAATATGTTGCTATTAGAGGGGATGAGTAAGTTCCAAGGTTAATGACAGCAGACAACCAGTTAATTCTTTCCCTAGTTCCCTTCCCCTGTTAATTGATAAAGTATTGCTACGTGATCTGATTTTTTAGCTTCTCCTCTAAAGCAAAACCCAGGCAAAGAATGGTATTTTAGAGAACAAGTGAGTGGATCAGCATCTAAATGACTGGCTGCTCTGCTGTGGAGAGCACAGCACAACTAGCTGCTGTAATGTTGGGTCAGCAGGAACAACAAAGAGAGAGCAGTGCTGTTAACAGCCAGAGTTTGGAAATACTGGATTCACTGGCGACAGTTTGTTTTATTACTGCAGAGCAGAATGACATAGACATTGTGTGTGAACAGTGTTTTCCACCAAGTTAAGTAGATGAGAACTACCCCAGTAACCACGGTGACTATGTAAAGATGCAAAGATGGCGACAGTTGTAGCCTAAAAATGATTAGAAGACATAACAAATACATGAGAAAAATTAGTCTAAAATTTTCTTGATCGGAAACTAGACTAAGATGTCTTTAGTTTTAGACACCTGCAGCACCTTTACATGAAGTGAGCAGTTTCATTAAAGGGATAAAGTTTTAATCTCTGGGCTCTGTGGTGTCCTGGCAGTTTTTAATTTGTAATTCAATTGCTGACTTATCTCACAATCTTTGCTCCTTTATCTCTTTCTGCCCCCACCAAGTACATAGTGATATTTGCCTTTGTTTGCTTAATGTTGGCTGATATTGGTTAGTTTTCCTTTTGTCCACACCAGGCTAATTAAAGCTGAACAACAAAACACAAGATCATCTGTATATTGATATTTATTTTGAGTTGTCTGTATAACACCATGTATGATTCCTCGCACAATATGAAATTATAGCATCTTGTGTGTATTTTTAAGATACCAAGACACTATCCCCATATAGTAGCTGTCTTGTGTTACAGCAGGTATGAGTTGTTTTCTTTTGCCAAATGGAGGATTCAGTATCTCATTTTGTAACAGTGTCTAGTTCAAAAACATTTGCTCAGTTCACCTTTGGTTCTAGTCACTCATGAATATTTATGAATACACTACAGCTTTCTTTGATATTCATGATGAGAGTTGTTGCCAGCCAATAACATTCACCTACCACCTGGATTATTTACGGTTGTGTCCATGACTCACTCACTTCATATATCCAGAAAGGCTCGATGATGTGACACACATGTGAATCTTCTTAAAGTAGATGTTCTTTACAACAACATCAACACATGCTACGAGGTTAGTAAACAGTGTCATCAGGAGATTATGTCTTTACCTTCAGATTAAACCTATTTTGACTTTCTGTGCACTTACTACCTGTGCTCAGACTCTAAAATACCAAGTTGGTTTAGTATTTCTCTCTGCATTTCCTGGGTCTGTCCATCTGTTGCCAACAGGCAGACTGTTATCCTTCCTTTAGTTAAGAAAATGAGTGCTCTTTTAGTTTAAGAATTGGCAGAAACCAAATGGCTTCCATGGAGTAGACTCTAACCTCTTGTCATGCTAATAAGCAATCAGTGTCACATTCTACTCGAGTGGAAGACATCTTTTACAATTTTTGGTGAAGCTGTGGGGATTGAAAACTCAACACTTCCGGTGGAACAGGGTGGGTGAATTGCTCATTAGCCCTGCATGATTTTTTTCTCCCTTACATTTCTAAGAAAGATGGAGAAAGGAGATTTTTTTTAAATGGTAGTGATGAGCCAGGCCTTTAACTTCCATTTGTTGCGTGAAGCCTCAACAGACCTTTGGTGTAGCCAAGCAGAACCAGAGGGATGAGGAATCTTTAAACTAACCCTGGGATCAGACAATAAAGGGACAAATCGTAACCTCTATAATGATAATATACCCCCCCCCCCCATCTGTCTGTCTCCACTCCAGTGCAGCTGTGGGTGATTACCATGAAGTAGCGATTGGGGAGCTTGTTGGAGAGGGCAAAACTCCATCAACTGAGGGGTAATTAGAGGAGAGGAGAGGAGAGGAGAGGAGAGAAGGGGAGAGGAAAGGAGATATAAAGGGAGAGTAAGGAAAAGTGGGACAAAGTGGAGGATGGAAAATACAAAAGGATGAGAGAGGGGAAAGAGGAAGTAGTAAAATAATAAGGTGCTGGCAGTATTACAAAACTTTAACAGATGTCATGTGATATTATGTCATTACAAATGGAGGGAGGTTGGGAAGATTACATTTTTTCCAATGCTTAACAAATGTGAAATAAAATGACATTATGACAACAAGAAGGGGACATCAGCAGACCTACAAACAGGGCACAGAGTACTGGAGGATATAACATATAACAAAGACAACAGTATTAAATAAAGAAAAACATGACATAAACTTTATTATGCACAGGAAAACTCTATTTGAATGGTGTGACTGCAGTTACTGCAAATTGATTGTGTTTTTTAAACAGTTGGTGATGACTTGATATTAGACAGAGGCAGACAATGACAGACCTCTCATTTCTATTCAGACACTGTCAGTTTCTCCAGATGTCACTAGTAGATTTTAACAGCTCTAGCTAGCTAGCTAGCTTCATCAGCTGGTCGAAAATGTCCTCTATGGTCGACTTTTTGATGGTTCAAGCTGAATAAGACTCCTGATGTCTGTAATATACACTTTATGGCTGCATACATGATATCATGCTAAACAACTGAGCCAGAAACTGCATAACCCAGGCAAAAAGTCAGTTTCCTTACAATATGTTGATTCATATACAAGACACGGAAAGAAAGAAACAGCAAAGTGCTTGTACTGCACTGTAGAGCTAGTAAGAAAGTCTTGTTTGACTAAGATTACTTGGACAAGCAAGGCAGAGGCAAGCTTTATGATGAATTGTTCATATTTTCAAAGAGTATGTTTTGACTTTCATCATTACAGGAGAAATGAACCAAGAGTGTTTGATTTTTTCAATTTCAGTTTTTAACATATTATGGAATGTGTACTTCACAATGTGTAGAATAATAAAATGTATACTTTTATGTATTACACAGAACCTGACTCTTAGTAAACATATAACAAGCCTCAATAACTTAATTCCACTTTGATCAGAATCATTAATGTGAACCACAGAAATTTGTAAATGATAACATGTTATGATATATGATTCCTTTAAAAGTCACTAACAATAATATTAAGTTACTGGATGAAAAGCAGCTTGAAACCAGTCAAATTCCTTCGTATTTGCATTTGAAACTGCAGCTATCTCTATATATGCTAAACTAACGCAGAATCTAATGTGCAGTTCAGGCCAGTAACCAATGGTTACCTTTAGGTGCAATTTTTTGTGCCCACACAATAACACACTGTAGTCCATTGTCAGTACTGCTGATCTGTGTGAATTATATTGCAGGTTCACTGAGAAATATCCTGTATTCAGGAGCCAGCATTTTCACAGCTATTGTTGATGTACAGTATGTGTGTATGTTTTCCAAATGCTTCATCAATGCAGGAGAAAATGTCAGATTTCAATTACAGAGGAGATAGAAAAACAAAATGCACCAATAGCTGAATGCCAGCTTATTTATACACTGCTTATGAATAGTAAATCTTCTCTCTCTCCTTTCCTGTTCTTGCCTGAGGGGACCGTGCTGGCACCCTACCACTGTCAAACCTCCCCTCACACAGAATTCAAAGTGGTTTTCTATCTCAAATTATGTCTCATCTTCCGCAGTGGGATGGCGTCGGCCCATTTCCAGACTTGGCGGAGCCCCCGAAAGGCATCCAGATGTTATGGCACCCCACTATCGTCAAGCCCTACCTCACACTGCTGTCTGAGTGCTCCAACCCAGACACCCTGGAGGGAGCAGCTGGGGCTCTGCAGAACCTAGCTGCTGGCAGCTGGAAGGTAAGAACTCAGTATTGTGGCTGTACCATTGTGATACTGAAGGGCATCTGCAGAAGTGTACTGACATTCCAGTGGGTGCCAGAAGCATGTAGAGGGGAGAAATTTCGGTGCATGGCAAAAAATGTTGAGCAACGAGATAGCAAACCTCCCTTACTGACCCTTTATATTTTTATTTCTACATGCATGAGTGTACACACCACACCACTTCTATGCTGTTAAATCTAAAAGACTCAAGTCAGAATAAATGTATTTCCTAATAGTTAATGTATCTTGATTTCATTGGTATGCTACAGATAATGACTTAATAAATTAATGAATAAATAATACATTATACAGGAGACAATCAGATGATACATTATATTTTGAATATTTATTTGCTATTTTCTAGCCTCACTGATTTCTGTTAACTTGAAAGACTGCACTTAGGTTCATGTAAACAGGATCAGCATCAAGCTTTTGGGCAAATTCTATCAATAATCCTATTTGTTTTTCATGAAATACTTTGGAAATACTAGTGAATACAGCATAAGTCAATTCAACAAGAAGATATTATCTATCTATCTATCTAATCTCCACCACCAGATCAAAAAATCGAAAGGAAAGATCTAAAGGAAAAGAATAACATCAAGTATCTCTGTCACACACTCTGACAAGAAAAGAAAGTTGCATGATTAACAGTGCATCAAAACAAATCTCCCTCGCTCTATCCTGCCCAGTGGTCAGTGTATATTCGGGCTGCAGTGCGTAAGGAGAAGGGCCTACCCATCCTGGTGGAGTTGCTGAGGATAGACAACGACCGGGTGGTGTGCGCTGTAGCCACCGCGCTGAGAAACATGGCTCTGGACATCAGGAACAAGGAGCTCATCGGTGAGTGGTTGATTCATAAAAAACACAAATTCATACAAAGGATGCAAAGGGAGACACACAATCTGCAAAAAAGATGACACAACACATAGTAGGTTACTGCATAATCAACTTTACTCAAGCACTTGTGTTGAGTGTTATTTTCTTGATAGTAGTGGAGTAATGTGCTTAATTCTGCCTTAATTGGAGATAATGGCACAGAAAACAAGTGCAGTTATCTTGACCCACTTGCAGAATTACTCCCTTGCTTTAATGCATAATACTTGTTAAAGTGGACATGTTGAGCAGTAATTTTTTAACAGAGCTGTTAA
Source organism: Lates calcarifer (assembly GCF_001640805.2). Taxonomy (NCBI): domain Eukaryota; kingdom Metazoa; phylum Chordata; class Actinopteri; family Centropomidae; genus Lates; species Lates calcarifer. Next base: position 21,105,602 of record NC_066836.1, read on the forward strand.
AATGTCATTTGGGTAGAGGATTATTGCTATTAGGAATGGCTCACAGGCAGTGGGTTTGTGGATTTGTCTATAGTAAAAGAAAAAAGATAAATGGCTTTATAATAGCTTGTCTGTATGCAGATAGTTTCTCTCTTCAAGCAGATAGTAATGTTGCTCTGACTGATCGTTTGATGTTTTTCTTTGGAGACGAGTGATGTTTTGTGCTTTTCTGTTGGTCCCCATAGCAACAACCACATGCCTCCCTCCACTTTCTCTGTCTGATGCTTAAGGCGTGTGTGTTATGTGTGTGTGTCTGTGTTTCCATGTGCAGTCTGTAAATGAATGCAATCGTTCATATGTATGATGTATGTAGGTTGTCAGTCTCATGTTATGCTGCCACGGGACATACATGTATGTTTTGACAGAACATATTGTCCTGCCCTCACTTTAGTTGTGTTAACATGATGAAATTGCATCAGAGACACAGTTTATTATGTAGTTGAGTCTTCAGAGCTTTCAGCAGTAGATATCAATACTGTCTGCACAGACAGGTCCACTGTGGAGCCAACTGCTATTTTATGGCTGCAATGCTACAAACCTTATTGAGAGCTTCACTCTCAGTGCTTGCATGTTTGTAATAATGTGAATATTTCCAATACTGTGAGTATATGCCAACAATTACATTAAGTTGTTTACATGATTCAATCATGTTTGATAACTTACTGTAATATACTAGTTTATAAGTGTGAATTGCTTTGATTATCTGGAGAGAATTGTGTGTGTGTGTGTGTGTGTTTTTTTTTTTTTTTTATTGCTAAAACCGAGAAAGTTGAGCGAGTGTGGATATAATTTTGAGACACTGGTCTGGTTTTAAATCTGTATTCACCAGCATGTTGTGTTTTTCATCACACAAATTTGTTGAAGTTTTTTTCCAGACTTTTGTAAATGTTACTGTTACATTGTTCACATAGATAATCATGTCTGCTGATTGCCTTGGTGCTTTAAGATCATTTTTCTTCACCTACAGTAGTTAGAGAAGTATCTAGCTGTCAAAACACATATTGTATATCACAGCAACTGCACAATTAGAGTAATAGCATGTATACGATAACAAAAAGTTATTATTACATTTACTATTAGTTTACTCGTGTATATTCATTAGATGCTTTATACACCAGCAGGATTTGTACAGCAGGTAAACACATACAATGTGGATGTGAACTGTCAGTGGGTCATGATGTGGCCCTACCCCCACCACCGCAGGGTGATGACCCTATCACAATGAGGGGCAGAGAGCAGAGTGGACAAGATTGCCTGACAGCAGTACTGGGGTGTCGTGGGAAATGTAGTCAGTTGGTGTCGGATCACATGGTCTCCATCATCTGTCAGCCACTCAGCCAGGCTGTATTTTTTACTTTAATTCATAGTTAGTAGGATCAGTATGTATGTTTTGTAAACTGAATTGACAAGGATCTTTAGGTATTACTGCCTGAACTTTATCTCTCCATAGAGCACGTTGTACTGGCCCACTGTAGTTCCCCCCCTCAATATATATTCTGAAAAAAAAAGCATAAGCATACAGTTAGGTAAAAAGTGCCATATAAAGTTAGACTACAGTATAATTCAAGTTCAACACTTGCAAAATCTCATCTTTTTCCTTTTGGGTGAAGTCAGTAGAAAATCTACGTTAAAACAAACTGTCTTTTCCTTCACCTCATTCAGTTGTAAAGTAACTGAAGATTTCATGATAACTTAGGCAGGTTTATTGGCATTGATGTTAGATCAAAAGCATTGTCAAAACATCATAATACATACATTTTAATAACTGTATTTTTATTCCCATTTCAACACTTTGTCCTTTCCATTTCCAAACCACACCCCCACTCTCTCTGTCACTCTTTCCAACCGTGCCTGCAGGTAAATATGCCATGAGGGACCTGGTGCATCGTTTGCCTGGAGGCAGCAACAACAACAACAGCAGTGGTGGCGGAGGAGGGAGTGGAGGGGGCGCCAACAACAGCGGGCTGATGGGGAAGACCATGTCGGACGACACCATCACAGCTATCTGCTGCGCGCTGCACGAGGTCATCACCAAGAACATGGAGAATACCAAGGCTCTGAGGGATGCTGGCGGGATCGAGAAGCTCATTGGCATCGCCCGCAGCAAAGGAGACAAGTAAGCCGAATGGAAAGATGTTGACAGAGGGTGCATAAGATGAGGTTGTGGGTAGACATATCATCATGGTAAAGCATTCTTAGGAAACATTTATTATTTTTTAATAGAATAGTAATTAATACTTAAACAGCATTAGAAAAAAATTACACCCGTATTTTACAACTATTGTGACTGAAGACTACAGTACCCAAAGGCCTTTGGGGTTCAAGGCATGTCTAGGTAAAACTGTGGTTAAAATCAAAAACAACACACTGCATCACAGTTGCTGAACTCAGTCAAAACTGAATCAGGATCTAAAATGAAATGGATTCAGAATGCAATCGCCAGAATTGTCAGTTCTGTAATTGTATCTAATCAAATATATACTCATACAAATAATGCAGAATAAATATCACATGCAACAGGCATCACATCAAACACAACAATCACTAACCATCAGAATCATCATGCTTTAAACAAACAGAATCCTGCACCAAAGTCACAACATCTGTAACTGTACAGCTGGACTGGAGATAATGTGTATTTAATTACCTCCATATGTAAATTTTGATTGTGGGGTGCACACCTCTGCATATTAATGCTAGTCAGGCAGCAAGCTGTTGTGTAAGAAAGATACATTTGGTTATTTGCTCATTAGCACATAGCAAGCCAGTAAACAGGGTGACACATGGTGTATGGGGGGATTTAAGAGAGACATATTTAGGCATGAATATAAGGAGGCTAATTGGTGGAGTTGGCCAAGAGGAGGGTGTTAGTCAGTTGGCTGTGGAGTAGGTGGAATAAGAAAGGGCTGGAACGTAGCTATGGTCGTGATAGGGTGGAGGAATTATGCAGAGAGACAGAGGTGAGGCAGGAGGAGGGTGAAAGTAGAGGTTTACAGAGGCTGTGTGCTTGTTTTAGAGCTGTGAGTCACTAGTCAAAACAGTCAACAGAAAATAAGGCCCTAAAGAAAGTTTGGCCAGTCGGTTCCCTGATGGATCTCTTAACAGTCTTGTTTACCAGCACACCTACATTTTTGAGTATTTGTTGTATTTGACAGTCGACAGTAGAGTTAGACAGGAAACATGGGGAGTGAGCAGGGGGGTTGGCATGCAACAGGGGTTGCCCAGCCATTTAAAGTTGGGACATTTCAGTTACTTTACATGTATTCATCTTAGCTAGTTTGTTTAAGAAAATGAACCTTACTTTGATTATTTACCATCCATAAGAAGGCTAGCTTACAAGCTAGCTTTAACTTGGCATAGTTGCTTTAGCCATGCACTTGGCCAGTTGTTTGTTTTACTGTAAATTTAAAAAGGCATTTTCACAAAAAATACAAATTCTCCAGTCTCTGTGAAGAATCACAGGATAAAACTAATTTCTGCTATTGTTCTAAATATTCTTTAGTTGTTTTTAGAAAATATAGGTCCATAGATAAATGTGTCATTTCTTTTAAACAAAATGTTCTGGCTCTTCATTGAACATTTGAAGCTCACTGATTTGCATCACTGCAAAGGCAGGGTTTGCTGTCACAGAATCCAAACCAATAACATTCACCAAAATGACTTGAAGAAATAAAGTTTAATTTCCTTGGCGCTGATAAGGCCACACGAGCCAATTAGACCCATAGCCATTAGTCAGCTGAGTCAAAACCTGGAGGTTACAAAATGAAATATGGGCAATCAATCAATCAACCAAGCAATAATGCAATTAGGCCTGAGAACAATTTAAGTGTCACACATAAGGAGATAAAGAAGACATGTTCATTCTGCATCTTTGGTTGTCATTCCTCTTTGGAGGTTGCAGTGAGTTGATGTTTTACACACAGTTTTAGTGTTTGTAGTTTATGCCTGTTTCTTCATTACAATGCTGTGTGATGTTTTTAAAACAAAGCAAAGGACGGTTGAGCTTTATACTGCATGTGTTTCTTTTGTCTCTGCTGAATTCCTAGACATAGTCCTAAAGTGGTGAAAGCAGCATCTCAAGTCCTGAACAGCATGTGGCAATACAGAGACCTCCGCAGCCTCTACAAAAAGGTAAAGTCCACATGGCTGAGTGTGCTCTGGCTGTTAAACACTGAAAATGTCAGCAAGCAATTAACAAGGATACCATTGTAATGCATGTAAATTGTGCATTGCTACTAACACTGTCTCATCTCTCATCCCTTCTCCCCCTCTTCCTTTCCTTTCCTTTCTTTTCTTCTCTCCCTCAGGATGGCTATTCTCAGTACCATTTTGTCGGCTCTTCCTCCACAATAGAGCAAGACAGACAGCGACCTTACTCTTCCTCTCGCACTCCGTCCATCTCTCCTGTACGGACCTCACCTAACAATCGATCAGGTGAGTCTACCACCAACCCCCAACTCTCTTGTCTTCCATTTTGTCCTCCATAATTCTTTCCATGAGTACAGTCCAGTCAAACACCACTCCGCTACGGCTTAAGTCTTCTTTAACCTTCACACTATGGCAGCTACTGACAAATTATTCTGCTGTCAAGTAAAATCCTTGCAGTGTATCTCCTAAAACAGTTTCCTGCCCTTGCATTGTTGAAATTAGGGTTTGACTAATATGAGCCTTGCAAGGTCTCAGTCTCTCTGGACTGATGACAGTCTCCTCTGATGTTCACTGTCTTTTTACTAAACATAGGCCAGAAAATCAAAAGAAAAACACATGAGCCTAATTCTTGGCTGGGTTGTGCGTTGAACTTCCCTCTGTGCGTGTTTTACTTTGTGCTGAGCAGCCTTTACATTGATCTGACAGCACCAACATAATGAAACTCTGCAGGGTCCACTGACATTTAAAATATAAAAGAGATAAATAAGAGTAGAGTCAGAAAGGAGCTCTCAGCTTCACCTAAAAGCCATTATCATAAACAGGTAGATGTGTCAGGAAACAACACTTAATTAATAGCCTGCCTGCTGAGCTGCTAAATTGCGGAAATTAGGTTGATTATGTTACGGGCCTAAAGTGTCTCTGAGATCAGAACATCAACTCACATCACACAACAATACCCAATGCTCTCAGATTCATGTCAACTTTTTTAGGCCCTGAGGAACACCTCTACCTGCTACTGGTGATGGTTTTAAAGAAAAAAAAACAATTGCATCATCTGCCCTTATGCCCATGTTAGGATCAATTCTGCCCTCCCTGCTCCTTAACAGATACACAAAGAAGACTCTTAATATGGAACACAACATTTCTTTGACACCAACTCAAACTCTTGGGTATCTCAGTAGATGTATAAGTGACTCCCTCTCACTGACTTATGTAATTTTGATACTGTATATAAGAATTAGTCTGAAAAATCTCCCCATGCCTAGAAAGGGGTGTTTAGGGAAACTAGATAATTATACTTATTATTTTTCTTTCAGTGGAAAATATCACTTGTACTGGGCATACACAAGACATTGAGTCAGAACCCCCTTATTACTGTTTCAGACAAAATTGCAAAAGTAATCCACAAGAAATGCACAGTGAGTGGATTGGTACTGGCCTCAAGCACACTTAGGGCACATCTTTTATTCACTGCTAGGGGAAAGACACTTTAAAATGAAATATGTCAAGATATTTCACCATTCAATGAGCTGAACCTAACTTTACAGCTGAGGACAACAGGAGTGTCATCAGTTTTGCAGGTATTTTGGTCATTAACCAAAGTTGAAATTTTGACCTGATGGATCAGCAGTCATTGGGATTCGTGATCTTGAAACCATGACTGTCCATACCAAAATTGTAATAGCAATCCATCCAGCAGATGTCAAGAGGTTTCACAAAAAAACTAAAATATCAACCTGCTGGTGGCACCAGAAAGTAAATCAGGGGACCATTAAGTCGATACACTTCATCCTCTGATGTTGAATATCTGTACCAAATTATATAGTAATTCATGTAGTAGTTATCAGGATACTCTGGACACAATTGATGAGTGTCACCTGAACAAGTATCCAACACTGCCATTTCTAAGCCATACAGCTACCATGACTAAAATGCTTATACTGAAGAGATGTATTGTTCTTTTGCTAATGCGTAATTGAGACCTATTTGAAATTTCCTTATGTGAGAACATTTTGAATAGGTTCACCATAGCTGGATTTATGAGGCTGTCACCTGACAGTGGCAAAATGATAAATGCTGTAGTTTGGAAGCTAATTTCACATTATTATTTTTTTTTTGTTTTGTTTTGTTGTGTTTCTCAGTTTATAAGTGTGCAAGCACTCACAGATGGCCCACCAAGCCATTTGTTTAATTTCACTGCTGTGGAAATTTTTCACATACAAAAGAAAGTGTTCCTTTGTGTATAAAAAGCCTTAGTGTACATTCCTATAACAGCTGTTTACTGCAGAGGCAGGCAGAGGATAATTGGCCGTGTAGGTGCCGATATTACAATAGATATTAGCAGAGCATTAACGAGAGTATGGATCAATGCTGACTGTGTTAGAACGTACTGAGAAGAAACAAAGAGACAGATGCAACCACACAAACAGTCTGGCAGGCTGCTTCACAGCCAGCAGCTTCAGTGTGAAGGGCTGCTGATAATGAGTTGAATATTAGGGGGAACGTTACTGAACCATATGGCACTGAAACAATAGCCAGGTTTCCTCCACCATGGCTAACCAGACTAATTATCAATTAATTATCTTTATCACTGATCACTCTGCACATCCTCTCAAGTCCAACTGCTGATGTATATAATTTTTCTATATTTGTTCCCATACAAGTGGGTTTTAGGATGAGTAATCCCAACACAGACGTGACTTAACAGGACAGTGGGAGTTTAAGAGCAAATATATGTACATGTAGTAAATACAGGTGGAGGGAGAGTGGCATGCACTCAGACAGTGAGAGAAAGAGAAGACAGAGGCGAGATTAAAACAGATGCGGGGGGAGGGATGACTCAGTATTTACCTCTTTGAAATCACACCCTAGTCAAAAAGATAAAGATTTGTAAAGAATGGCACACACCCACAATCACAATACAAACAGCACCCAGTGACCCCATTTTTCACTCCATTCCAGGGTGATGGTTAGAGAAAATAATACATGCAGTGAAGCTTCAGAGGCCTGTGCCTTTGTTGAGAGTTAAGCAGGTAAATGTGAAACCACAAATGCTCAGAAAGATACGATTTTCAAGTCACTCTATCTTCCCTGATGTGAAAGGACTCTAGTGTAGAGTGAATACTTGTCCTTCCTGTTCTAATATCCTCCTTAAGAATCCAAAGTGTATTGATAATGGTGTTGATGTATTGAAGGTTAAAGATATTCTGTGTGTGTGTGTCTGTGTGTAGCAAGCGCGCCCGCTTCCCCCAGGGAGATGATGGCGTTGAAGGAGAGGAAGGCAGACTATGAGTCAACTGGCAATGCCAGTTACCATGGCAACAAGGGCGAGCACACATCCCGGAAGGACGCCATGACAAGTAGGATTTCCAGTCTGACACAAAATTACACACTCACATAAAAATAATGTTTTCAGCTCAGCTGATAGCTTTGGACTAAACAAAATCTAAGTGTAGGTTTTACTAATGTTAAATGAATAGTTTTTTGTAAATAAGTTAATTTGTTGTCTTCCAGAGAGTTGGATGAGAAAATTGTAATTAAGTAAAGCTGGCTACAGAGCTGGAGTTAGGCGACAGTTAGCTTAGCTTAGCGCAAAGGCCAAAAACAGGTGGGAGCAGCTTGACTGGCTCCGTCCAAATATATCAAATCTGCTTAGCACCACCTCTTGAACTCACTTATTAACACTTTGTTTGGATTTGTTTAATTCATAGAGAAATCAAAGTGTTGAAACACCAAGCTGTGGTCTTTGGGGTGGGTTTGTCCCCATGTTTCCCACTTTTATACTAAGCTAAGCTAACTTTAGTTTACGTATATGGAAGAGGTACTAATCTTCTCTGCAGGAACACTGATATATATCCAAAATGCTAAATTGTTGAACTGTAGTGATGTGAACAAACAATAATTGCTATTTTCTGGAGGAGGTCAAGTCACTCATTTAATCAATATGCGTGTTTGAAATCAGATACCACCAGGTCATGTTGTTGACTAGCCTTGCACAGTAAAATGCATCTCACTAGGTCAGTGTCTGCCTAAAGAGTTTAGTCTGAAAAACATCCACTAAGAATCAATTATGTGTGGTCAAAGAGGTCCCTCGCTAATGAAGGAACTATAGGGAGTGTTGCCAAGCTCGTAACATAAATAGAGTCTAGTATAATGTGACATTTTGATCAATACAGTGCTTTAATGTTGTTGTTATTATCCTGGGTTTTTCTGATGGTTTCAGTGTTTCACTGTGTTAATCATTGCAGACACCAACAACAGGTGCTATGTGGGAAACAATGAATTCCAAGCTCTCCTTAATTATCGTTCATCAACATTTTCATTGTTATTCTTACTGAACAATTTGTCACTACAGGTGTCCACTGACAGCCTACCCACACTCCTGTGTTTTTACACCAATATCTGAATAAATGGTTCAGAGCAAGCATTCACCTTGAGTCCTCATCCTCACTGTCTCCACTGTCTCTGTAGGTCAACTCTCTGGTGGGTCCTCAACATTACACAGAGGAGCATACTGTGTCACCTACTGATGACCTGAAGTATAATCAGGTACAAGTCCTTCTCTTTGTTATGCGTTTTCAACATAACCACAGTTTATGTACAAACTGTATGTGAGTAATGTTGAGCCCCTGAAAAGCTGGTCGCAAAGCACATGTCTTATTATCAAGATTAGAGGAATACCACAGCTTTAATGTCAAGGTAGTCCCTTCCTAAATGTGATGAATTACTACCACTAACTGTTATTTAAATAAGCCACCGTATGACAGGCACATTTAGAACGGGCACTTCTGCACTTCTAGAACAAAATAATATACCAAAAGCATGTTAGTGATTACATATTAGTTGTTCAGCATTCACAGACTAAAGGAGGTGTCTTTCAGTCTCTTGCCCTTGTTTGCATCTATCTCTTGATGAAGATCTTTTACGTCTTTATGACTCATACAACCCTTGAGAGAAGGAACTGCTGTATAGGAACCCTACAGCACATCTAGGAGATGGAGATGAAATAGGACAGCAAAACTTAAAGGCCATGAATTGTATAGGTTTAATATAGTGATATCATAAAGAGTCTATTAGGTCTGTAAATGCCACTATACACTTGTACCCTATAAACCTATGGAGAGCCCCATTTAAATATTAGTGGCAATATTGCTGATTTTTCTCAGGGTCTGGCATTTAGTTCTAAATTGTTGCCAGTAAAAGCTTTTCATATTACTTATCACACCCTTTGGCAGTGGTATCAGAGGCTGGTGAAGATGTGGCAGTTTCACAGTAATTTAATAGACGGTACTGATAGAAACTACTGCTGTCTTGTTGTAGAGTAAAATTTATTGACTTAAAGGCACTTAACTGACTTACAGCAACCTATATTTAGAAACACATCAGACCATTTGCTTTTAATGAATAATGGTGATGAACTTACCTGCACCAAAATAAGTGCTGCAATTTCAGGCTTGTTAGAGGTGGTTGACTGATGTGGATTTTATTGGAAAACACTAAAATCCACAACACACTTTTTCTTTTCTTGGATTGGATTAAGCAGTTGACCATTTTGTCAGGTTAGAGCTCTACTAACTATGTTGTTGCATAAAATTTGGGGTCTGAATTTGCATCTGCATCCATTTGCATTGTGTGTTGCAAGTACATGTGCAATTCTCAGCAGAAAACAAGCAAACAAACAACAACAACAAAAAAAAAAAAAAACACAGAGTGGCTTTAGCTAGACTGGGCTTGTGTCTTAATTTTGGGCCCATGCAAATCTCTAGCATGGTTAGCATATTACTGCTAACTAATGTTAGCCAGATCTATTCTGGACTGCTCAGGTCACCCCCTTCACTTTGAGTTTGAAACTCACTCAGGCAGAAGATTCAGAGTACCCTGGCTCATATGCAATAGGAGTAAAAACTCCTTTGTTCCTTGTGCAATAAACTTGCTAAATTTGCACATGTAATTCTATATAAATATACATTTTTAGCACTTGTATTTTCGAGATTGTTGTGTTGTTTCTGCAGCTTGCACTCAACATATTTTAGGTAATTCTTATGTATCTACTTAGTATACTTTTGTATTGTGTTGTTCTCTCTGTACTGTGTTGTTGTCTTTTAGTGTTGATTGCAAGCCATGTCTCCCATCTGGGATAAATAAAAGACTGAACTGAACTGAATGTTAGCCACCTGTACGACTAGATTCAGAAGTCACTTAGTTTTGTTTCTAAAGGTAATATAGGTGACTTCATAGCTGAGGTTCAGGACTGTGAGAGCTGTGTGAGGCTATGCTAATGTTAGGGTTATGAAATATTATGAGTAATGAAAGTAAAGTACTGCTGCTGCTGAGTAATTGGTATAATAATCAATTCATGTTTTTAATAATTAACTAAGTAATTTAAATAATTTGTAAAAAGTAATTGATTCTTTTTTGAAAATAACTTGTGCTCAAACTGTCTAAGGTATTTTGCATGGTGAGCACAGCAAATACAAACATGAGGGCTTGGACCAGGGAATCAATAATGATTTTTGCTCTTTTTACAGGTCTCTTGTCAAGGCTTGCCTTCAGAGCCCTACCCTCCTTTCCAAAACCCTCCTCCGCCCGACAGTGGCACCTACGAGGACCAAGCCTTCTACGAGAACCAGGTCCACGTGGGAGGGCGCCCCCCGCAGGGTGACCTCAACATGCACCTGCAGGGCCTCAAGTCCACTGGCAACTATGTAGACTTCTACTCAGCCTCACGGCCCTACAGTGAGCTCAACTATGAGACCAGCCACTATCCAGCCTCACCAGACTCCTGGGTGTAAGGGGAGACAAGGGTGGGGGAGGAGGAGGAGTGAATGGATGAAAGAAAAAAGGACGGTGAAGGGGTAGTTTAAAAGGTGGAGGACAGAAGTTAAGAGAACAATATCCCTCCCTCCCCATCCTCCCCTGTAGTTCCTGAGTAGCATCATAGGTAGCAGGACAACAGAGGGGGAGGATGGAGTGCAAGAGAGGAGACGTGAGGAGAAACCTAAGATGTTACACTCCTTTCGGAGACATCTGATGGAGGAGAAAGAGGGGACATATGAGGACCAGAAGCAGATGGAGGAGCAGCCATGCATGTGCATGCACACCACCAACAAAACCGACAGACACATTTTCTTTCTGTGTTTAGTTTGTGATCAACAGCTACGAGAGAGGGCTCAGCAGACAGAAGGACCTCATGCACCAAAAGGCCTCTGGATACAGGATGTAAAAGAGATGGACATGACGGAAGAGAATATGAGGGGAAAGCGTGATGAAAAAAGTGGGAAATATATTGAGATGAAAAAGGACAGCGAAAGAGAAAAATGGATCAGTGGACTCAGGGACGGAAGGTTTTGGATTGCGAGTGGGATGTGTGAGAGACACCCGGGAGAAACCTGTAAATATGTGGTATAGCAACATGGCTTTTAGTAATGTGAAGCACAAGAAGCAGAGCTATAGGACATGTAGAACGTCTGTCACACAAACTTTTGTTTCTTCTATGGCTTCAGCATGATGTATCCTCCTCTGAGCAAAGAACGCTTCTGGACTTTGTCATTTGTAACAGTTTTTTTTTTTCTTTTTCTTTTGTTGTGTTTCTACTTTTTTAATTCTCGATTCTGGTTGTATAGTATTTGATGTACACTGTACATTTACGGAGATACATTGTGTACTGTACATTGCACTATTTTCTGTGTCATGTCAGGCCTTTCGCCACTGGGTCAACCTCACTTCACTAACTACCCACCCCAAAACACACACACATACACACAGTGTCTGCACTCAGACTTTCAGAACTCATATCACTGCTACAGATGGATGTCAACACGTTGATAATGTGAAACACTGGATAGGAACTGGGTACTGAAGCATCATTTCTGGTAGGTCACGGTGCTCCTCTTACTGCCCTACAGATTTTCACAGAGTAGACAGTACAGCTGCCAAATAGCTGAAGAGAGGCTCAAACAGTTGAGCAGCCTTTTCCGTGACAAAAATCTCATTTTTTTGAGGCAAGCTTTAGTTTTTTGGCGGCTATCTTTCCACATTAACACCACAACATCCCCTTTTTGTTCCCATGAGCCCCTTCTTCAAGTGAACTGTGCTCATTGTGTATATGACCGTGCCAAACAAGGGTTATTTCCCCTCAGCTGAAGAAAGCGCGGGGGGAGGTTAGGGGTATGTTAAAGGGTCCAAGTTCAGCAGAAGCTTTCAGCTGAACATCCTCACGGTTCTAACGATGCCAGTTTGTAAATGCTTTGGTTTTTCTAAACTGTGTTTTACTGGGATGAAAACTGTCTAACCGCACCAGGACCAGGGAGAAAAATTGAAATAAAAACTAAAAAAAAAAAAAAAAAAAGAAGAAAAAAAGAAAACCACGGAGGGACTGTGATCAGGCGGAACCTCGCTTCCTCCAAAGTTGTACAAAATTAGTTGATTTCTGTGTTGTAAAATAATCAATGTTTGAAGTACAAAAAAAAAAAACTTTTCTGAGAGATGGGTGGCAATTCTAACTTCATGGTAGACAAAACTGTTAATAGAGTATGGATATATATTATATAAATATAAATATATACTTTTTATGTGCAGATGTGGATGTCACTTATAGCAGCAACATTATGGAAAAAGACTTGTAGAAAAAAACAGCTACATGTAGGAATTTTGTTCACATTTTCTTTTCTGGTCAACACACTAAATTGTCGACTTTGTGTAGTAATGTTGTTGCTATGTGGAGTAGAGTAGACCAGGGCCCAGGGATCCACGTTGTCACTGAAGAAGTCCAAAAAGGTGCTACATCCGTGAGAAGTATTTCCAACATGTCTGTATTTTAACTGTGCACAATATGTTTGTTCCCCTCCTTCAAACTATTGATTATCAACTACTGAGTTTTTTACATGTCACAGGTGACTGTTTTAAATCACAATAACAGAGAACAATCAGTGTGTTTCCCGTGCATGAAACTTCCAATTCTGATCAATTGGTCTCATTATGCTAAATAGCAAAAACTGCACCCATGAACGCATGAGTATTTGTTGTTAGTGAATCTGAAACTTAATGGTGATTTTTTTTTTTTTATTTTCTATATTTTTACTTTAAGTGAGAAAGGCTAAATTGTAAAATGTGACAACAGACCCTGGTTCTCCCTACCCACTGCTGTTTAGAAGTCCTAGAGGTCATCTTCTAATGCTTGAAAAATGACTCATAATGCAACTGTCCCCACAAAAACACTGGATGAAAAACAGACGTACTGTATTTGTTAGTAAGCATCTGGAAACTGACAACGTTATGTATGTCCTTGTGAACCTTAGGCAGAAAAACCTGACTGTAAGACCTGTATGAAGATATAACATCGGTAACCTTTTTGTTGCTAGACCAAACGTGTTTTAAAAAGAGAATTGTGAATCTTTCTATTGCCTCAAACAGATTGCAACTGCTCCAAAAAATATAAACGGACCATCGAAGAACCTCTGATTTTGGGAGTCATTTGTTCATCATCATTAAGCGAACAGTGTTGCTGTCTTTGTATGTTTTGTACCATTGATTACAAATTAGCATTTTATGCTATAATCCTTAACTCATACAACTTTGTGTTTGAAGTCCTATTTTCCAAACCACCACTGGTTTCCTCTCCTTCAGTGCTGCATGCAGATTCACTCACAAAGTATCTCTTCAGACAGTTCATCCATCTCAGACTCCATGAACTGTTTTTCAGTCAAAGTAAGGTTATTGTTCTGTGCTGTTGTAGTTCCAAGACCATTGTTCAACTCTCACCCAAGTGGTGCTTTCAGGGACACTCAAATGAAAACTGACAGATAACTGGTGAGCTATGTTTGAAAATGTAATTTATTTTCATAACTGATATTTGAATTTGAAAAGAGAAACCAACTCTCAAAACTCAGATGCAGTCAAGAGCACTTAAAGGTGCTCTGTGGGGTTTTCTTATAAATAAACAAAAGCTCTGTTTACATTCAGTGTTATTTACAAAAACACACTGTGTATGCCCCTGAGGTCTAACAAACATGTCATGCATTTCCTTCCTCATAAAACATTTGCGAAGCTGATTTTTAAAAGTATTTTAAATTCAGCATTGTTTATATCAGTGGCTACTAGCTCTAAGTTGTCTTCTTCTCTTCCTTTGTTAGGGCATGGCTACATATCCTGTCATGTCACTCAGACCTGTTGATCAGGGGAATAGTGTGAAACCATTGAAGTGTGAACCATGTCATCCACGCGTGCACTCCCATGCTTCATGCACGAGATGACAAAAACGGTGCCATAGTGCCAGTACAGGTCAAAAACTCCACACTGAACCTTTAAGTCAAGTCATAGACAAGTCCAAGTCTGAGACAGAGTCGAGTCCAGATCTTAAGGTTACAGTCATAACCCTTGCTCTCTGGTAGCACGAGTGAGGTATAGAAAGTTAAAGTGAACCAGATGGACATGAGACCAAAAACAAAACAATTCCTGCCCAGTATTCTACAACTAACAACACGTCTAAATGAGGACACTTCAGTATAAAGGCAGACACATGATGCATTACCTGCCCTTGTAAATAAAAGGATTTTGAAGACTGACAGACTAGCAGCCAAGTCTGGAATATTCCCAGATGCCTGGGGGGCCCATAAGTTCCAGGTTCACTGTGTCTTATAGAGTCACCTTGTGTCAAAATCTAGTTCTACTATCTTTACTAGTTTCTGCTTCGCTCACAGGGTGTAGTTTTCTTAGTAAAGTTGTGTTTCATCAAATTTCTACAAAGTAAGTGGGGCCAGGTTCTGTTCTAGTTTAGGATTCCTGGTTGGTTTTTGGGTCTCAGTGCAAAATATAACAAGGCTGACATATTTAGTGAGCTGTGTGTGCTGTACTGGGAACTTGGAAGCAGCAGGGGCAGAGCAGCAACTTTTTGCCCCAAGGCCCCTATTTGGCCATAGTGACAGCTGACTGACAGCAGAGCAGCCTCTCCAGTCTGCTACGAGAAGAGCCAGTGATGCTCTGCACAGTGGGGAAGAAAACTGTTTTTGTTTGAGACCAAAGAAAATAGATGAGACCAGTGAGACTGTGGAGACCAAGACATGTCTGATTCAAAAACCCCGTGGGACAGAGACCACGAGAGCAGAAAATAATTCCAAATATTGGACTCCAAAATGGACTTTACTCCTGCAGCTGTAATTCTGATGGTTTACCTATTTCCAGCTAATTATACATCATAGATAAAATGATAAATACAACTAAAAGCATAAACAAGTGGTTTGGGTCTTTAACCACTAAGACACTTATGGTGGGTTACTTTGTATAATGCGTCAATATGAGCTCAGCACATTAGATAGTGTATGGGCAATAAAAAGATGTCATGTGATGGAAAGATGCTGGATGAGAACAGAGAAAAAGAGAGGATCTTTAAATTTAGGAGTTTGAAATTGAACTGTGCATTAATGTGTGCAGGTGAATAGCCAGGGCTGTGAACATGCCAGCACATACCTGTGAGCATGTCTGTATGGTAATGCTACATGCACCTGTATTGACTTGTAGAGGGTCATGAGTGCTCTCTGGTGGTCAGTAGAGCAACTGCATGACAGGTCAGTGTGGCAGCCATTTTAGTCTCTGAGGCCTGTTCTGCATGGCTCTCTGCAGACAGATCACCACACCACAGGCGCAGATTTTATCTGTGAGAGCCGGGGTCAGGTCACGTCGTTTTTCATTACACATGCACTGCTGGAGCACAGAACAAAGCATGGGCGAGGTGTCACTCACAGATCCAGAAATGAGAGGCAGGCTAAAGTGCATCTTTTTTCCTTATCTCGGGTGCACCACAAATATTTTATCAAGATGCCTCCTGTTAAAAACAACGTACTGAGGACTGTGGAGGCTGGTTTGATAAATTCTACCTCAAGCTGCCTTCCTATGAGCACACACTTACCTCTGAGGCTGAGGTAATGACATGCTCCACCTTTTCCTGTACTATATGATGCATCCACGTTTTGGAGACCAAGCTCCCCAGTATAATTAACAGACCTATTGAAATATTTTCACAGTTTTCACAGTACAATCAAGGTTTTGGTCAAATATAAGATTCCTGTTATGATTCAGTGCTGTCAGGTGTAACAGAGTATGCAGTGTACAAAACTCCCTCTACAACATGCAGACATTTCAGCCATCTCGCTCTCTCTTCTCTCTGAGAAAACAGTCCATCATTTTGTTCTTTACAATGTGCCTGCCAAAATATAAATTCCAAATCACTTACAATCAAAGTTTTAACAGCTGTGCTGTGTGTATGGCTTTTATATTCCTGGTTTCTTCCACTGTCACTGCATCATGGAACAGTAAGAACGAGTATTTTTCATAATACATTACACTGCTAATGAAACTGTTAATTACACATGCACTCAAAATCAGTCTACTTTCTCTTCTGCTGCATGTTACTGTATATAGATATTTTTAAAGGTGATTTGCATATTTATTGCAAGGAACTTGCTGATTATCTTTACTCATATTTATTCAACCATTGTTTTATGAATATTATTTATAATTAAAAAAAAACATACAACATAACCTTTTTTTTTTTAATCCAGAAAACATGCAGAGGTGGCAGCAGTACTTTTTCAGCCCTGAACCGTTGTCTGCAGGTATGCAGTAATGCACATCTCTCCCCACTAAGTGTTAAGCTGATTGCACTGAAAGGACAATAATGACAGAAGGCAACTCAGATGAGTGTGTCAGCATATTTATCAACTCCTCTCTTTTGTCATGTTGATTCAGCCGGTCAGTAGGAACATGCTGCTTAAAGAGAAAATTAACCTGCAACTATAACAGTGACAGGAGCAAAATAGGATCTTGACATTCCCCATTGGAAATAATGCCCTACAAACTACATGCTGCCCTACAAACAGTCTCCAATCCACTTAAGTCCAGTACACTGTGGCCCAGTCCAGACCAATTCAGTCCCTCAGATAAACAGGTCAAGAGCAGAGAAGTGTTCAGAGCTCATACATCCCTTTGGCATGGAGAGATTCACTGGCTCTAATTTGCATCTCACCAAAGCTGCATTTAGCAAAATTTGTCCTGCCTCATGACACTAAATGATCTTTAAAAATCTGCTCTAAATGGCTGGCACCCTCATTTATTTTTCAATGTATCCACTTCTTTTGCTGGGATGGGAGTCAGTAATCTGCCAGTGGAACTGAGTGGGGAGCTAAAGAAGAGAGGGGTTCCAACCATTTTGTTCCAGTACCTATTGGCTGCCAGTAGAGGGCAAAAAACATTATGTGCCAAACATTGCATGTTCTTTTAAAACCATCACATTCATCTATTACATTCATGATATTCATTACAGTACAGAAATTCAGATACACATGAACAGCTAATGGTAGCCACCAGGAGATCCATACAGCAGCATCCAACAGTGGGCTATCTTATGTGATTATTTTGGAAGTCAACAAGTCAAGAGCTAAGCTGTTTATTTTTGGCCCTGCTTTTCAAATTCTCCACAAAGCCCTGGCAAAGCCTGTGTGAGCTGACCCCTCAGCTCAGCTGTAAAGCAAGTGCTTCCCTTCTTTGCAAATACCTGTTGTATGTATCAGTGTTGAATGGCTTCTTGGCTGTGTCCTGTGTGCTCAGCGATCCTTTCCTGTGGCACTCTGCTGTAGCAGCCAGTCACCAATCTTCATTTGGCCGTGTCGGTGCTCCTCTCTCCATCCTGTTAAAGTCCCTCTGACTGGCTGACACCTTCCTGCCTTTTCAAGCCCCATTTCTGCCCTCTCCATATTCCTCCCTGGCAAATGTTACTGTCAAATTCCACTTTGTTCGCCATTGTTATATGTCCTTTGCTTATTTTTTCCTGCTCAGCGCCTCTTATCTTATTCCTGATTTTGTCTCTCTATTCCTAAGCACTTTTCCCTCCCTTAGTCTTTAACCCTGTCTCTTAAAAAGTACATGTCTATACAAGTAAACTACAACAGCAATCTTAGGAAACATAATTGCGACCAGATTATGTTTTCTCACGTAATTGTTGTAAATTGTTAATTTACATATTTGGCAAGTCACAAATATGTTGGTACAGTAACTTGTAGAGACTACAGACTTTTTTAAGGTTAAACCTAAACACACACAGGAAACATGTTCCCATTGAACATAATCCAGCCAGCAGTTATATTTCCCACAAAATGTATTTGATTTTGCACTTTAGTTGTACAGCAGCGTAATTTAGAAGAGTAACCTCGACCTCTCTTCATCCTCTCTCATCCATTCCTATTTTTCTAAAGGGGATGACATTTTTTAAGGGTTCAGTTTTTTTAAGGGTTCAGAATTACTAGCAAAAGTGTCAATATTTTAAAGGCATCAGTACATCTCATCTGAAGTGCTTGATGGATGGTTGAATGGCAATGGGAACACCCAGCTGTTGATGATTAGAATAGCTTGTGCAGCCCACCATACATGCCAACAAACACCAGTGAAGATGCTGGTTTATGCAGACACCCGGTGTGGTATAAGCACAGCCTTGATGTCTGTGTCTGTTTTGGATCAGACCTTTTATACCAGGGGTTCCCAACGTTTTTGTGCACACCAGATTAAATTTACATCTATATGACGGGAATGCAACACGTACTGTTGCAACGTCAAGGTAATTTGGTAAAATTGCACATATTGTCATCTAATTAATGTTACGCTTTTTTGTTGAATGATATTGTTTCTTTGCAGTCTGGTAGCAAACTTTATGAGACCATCCACAGGAATGTCTGCTCTAGACGATGTGACAAGCTCTTCATTTGAAGCGTACTGAAACCCTCAGTTCATTTTCTCTCTGTGCTCACATGTCATTGAATTTACCATTTCCAAGCTGCCAGCATGGGAAAAAAGTGTTCTGTCAGCATTCTCACAGAAACTAGAAATACTATACCGTATCTGGATTTTTCTCCTGAGCTCCTGCATGTGCCACATTGCATCACAAATAATTCTTTACAAATATGTATGAACTCAAGTAGAAACAAGGCAACAAATCCAACAATGTTAGAAATTTCAGAAACAGAAATGAAAATCAACATTATATTCACTCATTAATTTTACAGTACTGTAAAATGTGAGGGCTTTCCATACATCCAAGCTGTTTGAAGTTGCCTGCTTTGTCCTCTTCCCCTTTTCTCCCTCACCTCCTCCTTGTCAGAGGTAACAGTCTTTGCCTCTCCTCCTCCTGCCTCCTTTCTATTCTCTTCATCTTGTAATCCCACTTTGGTATCTGGAGCTGGTTGTGGTTACCGCTCCGCCTGAGTTTCTCTGGTATAAAGCTTGGAGCCGGGGCTTTGCAGAGCCTCACTTTGGGCACCACGATGCCCGGCCGCACACTACTTCTCCTCAGCATATTGAGTGGCAGGAGACTGGCTCGTCTCATGGCCACAGAGGATGCTGCGGCCATGTCGCTGATCAGCTGAGGCTGGAGGCTGGCCCTCCGATCCCTCACCTTGGGGATGAGGAGGACCCGTGAGTTCTGGAAAAATCTCTTGTAGTTGTTCAGTCTGTCCGGGCCCAGGCGCTTCAGCTCAGCCACCCGTTGCCTCCTCAAAATCTCCTGCACAGCGTGACGACGCTTCCCTATGCATGGAGGGCTGCCAGGGCACACTGAGCGGCAAGCTGTGGCAATGAGTGGGCTGGAGATACTGGTGGTGACACGAACCATGTGTTCAAGAACGCCATCATCCACAGGGTTTACCTTGTTGTTGATGTAAAACCTATAAGGGCAGCAGGAGGGAAGGTTGATCAAACGTCTCCAGCAGGACTTTGGTGCTCGGGCCTGCTCCACCAGCTCCTGCACGATAAGAAGGAGAGCTTATTAAAAAAAGAACATATTTTGATTTGTGAACTGAATTTCTCACAGGAAGAAAACAGCATAAAGCATTACAAGACTGTGGTCATAATGACTGTATTTACCTCCAACATGGGCCATTCCAGGGGGAAGGAGTCACAGAACTGCTCAGCACAGGGCTTCATCATCAGCCGATACATTAGGTTGGCTGTCTCGTATCGCCCAGTGAAGAGAGCCCACTCCCTGGGTGTCATTCTGCGGCCATTGTCCCGTGCCTGAATATCACCTCCTGGAGACATAAAGATTTATGGAGACAGTTTAGGGAGATTCTGTGACTGCAGCTGTGATCTGTGTCACACGGCGGTGAGGTTTGTCTTGTCTTGGGATTTTGGTCTTGTCATTTCCTGTTTTATTTTGAAGGATTCACTCTCCTCTCGTTTCAGAGCACTTGCCCTTCCTCATGTGTCACCTGTGTGTCCTGATTACTCATTGTCTCCACCTGTTTCCCATTACCTCTGCGTGTTTAAATAGTCTGTGTCCCCTTTGTCTTTTGCCAGAGTGTCTTCGTCCGTTCACCCGACTCACCTCCAGTCTTGTATCCACAGCCACAGTGTTGCCTCCAGTAAGCCATTGTTCCTCTGTAAGAGTGATTTTTTTTGTTTGTAAATTTTGATATCTTAGTTTCTCGCCTTAGCCTTAGAGTACTTTCCTAGTTGTTTGTTTTCCTCCTTTTGGAGTGATTTTGTTTTACTCGTTTATGTTCGTAGCTATCTTAGGTCCTCCGTTTTTTTTTAGGAGAGAGTTTTATTTAGAGCTTTTCTGGTTTTCCTCCTGTTGGAGCGTTTTTTTGTTAAATCTTTTCATAGCCTTTTGTTTGCCTCCTCTGTGAGTGATTTTGATTTGTTCTAACTTTATTAGCCTCCGTTCATTTGTTTTTTTTCCTCCTCTTGAGAGTGACTTTTTGTTTTTGTTTTCTTATTCTGCCCTAGGATAATTTTATAGCCTCTGTTTCTTTGTCACTCAGTGAGAGAACCTTAGTTGTAAATAAAGTCTGTTTTATTTACGTCATCTCTGCGTCTGAGTCCTGCCTTTTAGTCTCGGCCTGACAATCTGTTTTATATTTGTATACTGGTTCAGTACATTTAAGGAAATTTCCACTCTTATACAATAGGGTGGGATTGATAAGAATAAAGTTTTTCATTCAAAATGTAGTTTTCTCAAATGGATGCCCATTTATTAAAGGACAGGATACACACAATTCTATCTGTTGTAAATGTGTAATGTGTGTTCTGTGTAAAAAGTCATACATACCAGCCAGCATGAGAGCCCTGACACACTCAGCCCGCCCCTGCATGGCAGCCTTCATCAAAGCTGTGAAACCATGACAGTTCCTCCTCTCAATGTCCAGCCCCGGGAAGTAGTTTAACAGGTAGTTAGAGATGAACGAATGACCTGCAGACCACAGAGAAACATGGGCATATCTTACACATCGCCATAAACCTTGTTCTTCTTCCACTCAAATAAGGGTCTCTTTTTTTAACATTCATCAATATAAAAGAACCCCCTTCCATTTATCGGTACGGTTAAATTTCATCCTACACATAGTGCTACAAAGACTGGCAGGGGTTCAGCAGTGAATTATTCTGATGTTGTCAGTGCTAATTAGCAAATGATATAAACAATGGACAGTTTTCCCTACACATGTGCAATAATCTCATATTATATCTATTCTGTAAATAACTTAATCTGCACAATTCAATGTAAATGTCATGTGAATATTAACCGTAGTGTCCATTTTGACAGGGTATATTCTTTTAAACTCTGACGATGTGGTTATGTCATTTTTTTTTTTTAATCATTATGTTATTTTATTCTACTTTATTCTATTTGTACAAAATGGAGCACTGGAATGTAACAATTCCCTGTGAGGTATTAATAAAGGATTCTGATTCTGAATATTACCTGCTCAGCATGTTAGCATGTTGATGTTAGCATTTAGCTTAAAGCATTGGCTTTGCTGACACAATTGAGCAATGTGTACTTTTGAATCAGAATCAACTTGTGTTTTCTCTGGTAAATGAATCATGATGCTCCTGTGCTTCTGTGATTTTTTTTTTTTTAATTATGGATATATATCACATTTTCCTGTTTAAACAATCCTTTCAAAAAGTGCAAATAACAGTGATTAACATTATGCTCTTGTAATCCAAGCAAATGACTTGCTAATCTATGAAAACAAACTGATAATACATGCACAGCAAACTTATGAACTTAATAGAAAAAATGCAGTAACTCAATTATCCCATACTGACACTTATATGAAGCTGGATATAAATATGCATGTCACCAGTTTTGTGCTGAAGTTGCCTCCTGATTTCAAACATTTTGCCAGCTGCTTTGGGGATTGAATACATAACTTCAGTGTGACTAATGTGCAGCTTCTAACCATTCAGCACAGCCTCTTAAACGTTCACAACCTGAGTTCCTGACTGACCTGACTGAATAAATCCAGTCTAAATCCAGGCTAATGAAATGGTCTGATCTCCTGAAATTTCTTAAAGTGAGCAAAATGCAGAGTTTTAACACGAAACAAGAATCCATTAAGAAGATACAGCTAGATACAGAGGGGTGAATGGAAAGGTGAAGACGATGGTTAATACTAGAACCTGACCTAAATATACTTGGATTTCATTCTCAAACCGTGTCTGGACTCTATCTACCTTTAGTAAAGGGTTTTAGGGAAAGTTTTTCTTCTCATCCACTTGACCACTTTGCTGCAGTCATGTGGACTCACAGTCTTTGTCACCTGTTCCCCTGAGGTGTTGGAGAGTACTTTGTCATGAAAGGGGGATCAATACTTCTTTTAATGAAGCAGAAAACGAAGAGTAGTCTGCAGCTATTCATCACAGGCCACAGTGAGCCATTCATCATCGTTAGCAGATGAGAGGCCGGGGTGCTATGTCTGATACATGTGGCTGCATCACTATGAAATTACTTACTGTGGTACTTTCTAATGCCAGCAAATAACAGTAATTCTTGCAAGCACCAGACCTTGTAATATGCTCCAAGCTTTAATTTGGACCAATTTTGAAACTTAATTCTCTGAAATGAAATTTCTAACACTGTAAATTATGAAACAAAAGTAGCGGGGAAGAGAAATAAAAATGTATGCAAGGTAACATGTCTGACTTGGAGAGAGATTAGATATTAGCTTTTAGACAGATTAGGGGGGGTATTGCATAAGGTACAAAGGCAAAGTTATTCATGGGTTTATGAATGTATTAATTGTGATAGGTAGGTCAAATGAAAATTTGGGTGATAATAGTTGGTATTTGGTCTTATAATTTGTATCTTGACAGTGAGTCTAAAAGTTCTTGGTCCTGGATTTTAATGAGGAACTGTAATAATGAAACTGCTCCACATTGTGGTAAATGGAGGAGAAAGGGAAACTATCAGTGGGCGAAAGTGGGTCAGCCTGACTGTCTCAACAGATGATTCCATTAGCTTTGACTGAGTTCACTGTTGGCAAGAGAGATCAGATGTAGACATTTCACTCACTCAGTGCATAAGTAGTTAACTGATTTTTGCAAATGTGTTTCTTTATGTACAAGGCTGGTCTGAGATTTGACCAGTACCAGTCTTTAATTTTCAGGAAAAAATGGAAACAAAAATCAAACAGGTTGTAAACAAGCCAACAGTTTGGAAGGTAGCAAAAGAAGGCTAATGGTAAAATTATTACCCAAAAAGATCACTATGAAAATCCATCATAGTTTACAGACTTGATGGTTCAACTCTGGCCTACATTTGCCCACTTTTGATTTTACTGCCAAATAAAATGGCAGCCAATCAGGTTTAACTGCCACCTGAATTACAATCTGTATAACTGTCAGATCTCTCATGTCTGATGTCCTGTTGGAACTAGTTTAACAAGAAAGTTTTGTGATATAATAGGATAAAGTCAACTGGAAAAGAAACTTTTCATGTTGTAAAAATGGAAATAATAGTCTAACATGTATGTAATAATACATGTACAATTTCTATAATCAATTATTTCGACTGGTTAGACTGTTGAAGTTGTAAACTTCAAAGGAATAGCTCAACATTTTGCATAATATTTGTTTATTTGCAGAAAGTTTTGATTCCTGATACTTCTTTTATTTGAAGCTACCACCAGCAACCAGCAAGAAAATGAGTAAGCATATCTCCGAAATGTTGAACTAAACTATCCAGAGATTGAGGGAGACAGAGTATGTACATACTCACGCAGTCCAAACAAGACATAAGGCTAATAAGTGACAAGACCTGCGCTGGTGGACCCTGATGTCAATGAAGGGGATTTTTAAGAAATACTAGCACAACAATGAACCTGCTTTCAGGTAAAGGCTCCATGACTGTTTCATTTGTTTACAATAATTAGAACAGAAGAAGTTAAAAAGTTCAGAATCAACTTGAAAGGCCCAGTGTGGGTTTACCTGCTTGTGCTGCAGTAATGAGAGCAGTGTTTCCCTCATTATCCTGCCAGTTGACATCCAGATATGGGCACTGAGACAGGGCCATGACCACGTCCATGTAGCCATGGTAACACGCCACAATCAGACCAGACTGAAACACAAAAACAAGAGAGTTGAGTTTTTGAGTTTCTCCTTCTCTCTTTGTCTGTGATTGATTTTGGCTCTTAAAAACACCAAAATGACTTTTCTGGGGTACAGTTAAGCTTTATAGATCCACAGCAATATTTCCCCAAAGGAGAAAATCATTGGTGTGATTCTTATAAAAAGAAATAAGGCTTGTCAGTCATCCTGCCTGCAAGCAGTGTGTGCCAACAGATAGCGACACTGTAATAGACAGTTAACTCAGGCTAAACATGAGTTTCTGGCTGGAATGGTCACTGGCCAGGCATTAAACTGTCCAAATTGCTACTGGTTGATTTGCTCTTATTTAAAAGTGCAGTAACTTTTATATCAGTGTTTGGATTAGGGGCAAATCATGATTTCATATTTCTTCATAGTGCCAGGTAGCAGAGGGTACAGGGGTTGCATTTTCAAGCTTCAAGCCTTACTACTTCAGTTTTGATGTGTTGTATAAAAATGCCTTTTCCAAACAAACAAAAAAAAAGAAAAAAAATAATATTCCAGCTAATAATATTCCAGGTATTCAACCAATCTGCATGCTGATCTAACCAGCTTATGGTGTAACAGAAAATGACAGAAAATAATTGCGTTTTGTACAGAACAATGAGTTGTATTGTAGCAGACATCTTTGAATTTAGAGCCAACATGAAGTAAAGTATTAGGTCTTTTAGTTGTAATTCATATTATGTGATGGCAACAGTTTCTCAGTCACATAGTCCCAGACCAACATTGCTGAAAAGTTAAAATAACAAAAGTGAGGCAGTTAACAAAAGTGGTCAGATGATCACACAGTTTAGTCACATCACCAGTTTAATCCACATTATCTAAACCATTTAGTTGGACTAACTGTGTCGATCTCTGTAGCATTCCTCCATTTAATAGAAAAACAGTGCAGTGCAGTGCATGTCCCCATTTACAACTGTCATTAACATATGATGTATATATTCATATGGATCATGGAAAATCACATGATTCCAAGGTGTGAATGCACTCAGAACACAATGTGGAATGTGATCAGTCTGGCCACCCAACATATGAAGGTGGTCTGTGGATCAAATGTCATTATAGAGATAATGCACCCAAATACAGACCCCAACAACCTGGTTAATACCAGGTATAAACGGAGCCAATAGATTAAAGTTGAAAGTTGAAATTAGAAAGTTGCAAAGTTGCAAAGTTAAATGTTTACAACAGACAGATGGATGTTTTTTTCCAAGAAGTATAATAAAACTTTGCTTACAACCAGGGTATATGGATATTCTATTGCTCATACTTGACTTATGTCAAATACAGAGCAGTAACACCTTACCTTGACCTGCTTACCACTCTTTCTGTGGGTGGGCTCACATTATATATATAACCCATATAACCCCTGGGCTATCTACTTAACATGTTCTAACAAGTCTCAAGCATCCTGAAATAAGGCAGCCCATGCAGAATCTCAGTGCACAACTCAAAAACAAGATAATATACATATAATATATAAATATACATTTCAAAAATTGGTTTCCTTCAGACACCATTGCAAAGATGTCAATGTAAATCGTAATGATGTGACATGTTAATTGGAAAACATCTGAGGACACAGCCTTGCTTTAATATTCTTATTACTCTGGGTACAGTGTAGCATAAAAACTATTCTAAATATTCTTAGCTGGTTTTTATCTGTAACCCTAGAACAGGTCTCCTGTGTGAAGTTACGATATACGTTCTTGTTCCATTCCTACAGTTTAGAGGTGTTTTGTTGGTCACACTGTAGTGCCAGTCTTCCCAAATGAGGAAAGACAGGTAATAAATAATACCTTCCCCAGTATAAATACACCATTCTGCATTCAGCCAAGCACCCTGCTGCTGCTTCTGAGTAGTGAAGAAGCATCTCATACAAAGATACATAAAATATGAAAATAAACAATGACATAACAACAAGTACAGCTTACATAGTTATTTATGTCCTGAACAGAAAGGAACTTAAACCACTGGAGCCTAGAGAAAGATTCATTTTCCTATAGTCATCTTCAGTGTTCTTCTAGAAAATTGAAAGGCATGAGAAATATGAATGCCAAAGTTTTCCTTCATTACAAAATGTGAATCTGGCAATGCCCACCAAACAGGTAACTGTTGTTTGTTGGGAGGCCACCTGGTTCTATTGTAACAAATATTAAATATGACACCTTGTTTGCAGTCATCTGCCAGGAACTTGTTCCTCTTTTGCTGAGGTGCTTGTTCTGCCACTGAGCAAACACTGAGTGGACTGATTCAGCAGTACACTGAATCAATAAAAAGTTTCCCCACAGGGACTCAAGAGGGCCAGCTGGGTGGTCCATCATTTGGCTGACCAGTGGGCAGCCAGAAACAACTACTCAAAGCCAGTTAAAAGCCTGCTTCTGATAAATCTATTGTTTGGCTAAATATCCCAGTAGCAAATGTCTCCCGTCATTACACAGAATATGGCAGCATATGCTGCATATGCCAACACACTGCTAGGTGTCCTGAAGGACATTACTGTCAAAGTAAGCCTTCTGTTTGTTCTAGCTCTATAAGCATACACTATCTCTTACACACTGCTCAGGTCAGTGTCTTAGGAAGCCTTTTAAAATCTGAGCCCTGGTGGCAAGCTGCTTCTTGACACTGTTACTGTGCAGTCTGCACTCCCCATCTGTCAGTGGAGGCTTAACCAACTGCTCCTTACCTTCCTTCAAGATTTGACCTTCAATGGCTTACTGGAGCTGCACCAGGATCAGTTGACCTGACCGCAAAACCTGATGTGACTGCCAGTGAGAAACAACTGCTGAGTTCACCAAGGGTCAAAGTTGTTGTTGTTTGTTTGTTTGTTTTTCTTTATTGCACCTTTATGTTACATATCAGAACCCATCGTAGTTATTGGGCTTAAAGTGACCAATTATGGGGTTGTATGTATCTTAAAGACTGATATTATTTTTTTTTTTTTAAATGTGTTTTGCAGTGACTGTAACACACTGACACACAATACCATTATTATGTTATCTTATTGCTATTAAGACCCATTTGCAGTTAAGATAAATAACTAGATTATTTCTAGATTACAATGACATTGGTAAATCAATGGAAAAAAGGCTCCCTATATGGCTGTAAACCTGAAACCCCTCACAAGTCATTAGTAAGTGGTCAACAGACAACTAAATGTATATGATTTGTGTATGTAAAACTTACCAACCACTGGTACAGTCCTTTAAGATAGATACTAATGCAACACCATGTGTTTGTAACTGTTATAACCTTTGTTATAGCAAACTACGGTTTCCAGGGGAAGACAGTGGGATTTTTTTTCTTGGTTTTCATCATGAAAGTGTACCTGCTTTGTAGTTAGCAGTGGAAATAAACCCAGAGGTACCTGGAAATCAAACATCTCATTAAGATGCATTGAACCACCTACTCTTCTGTTTCTGTCTGTCTCCCTCACTTCCTCTTCGGTCACTCCTTGTCTGATCATAATCTTGACAATGATGGCGTTGTTGTTGCAGCAGGCCTTGAAGAAGGAGATGGGCTCAGGACTTTCAGGGCTCGGTGAGCGGTACATGTGAGAGGCAACTGAATTGTCTGGGGGATAGAAGGAGTCATCTGAAGCAATGCTCCGTGTGTCCGAGCGATCTGGCAGGGCCTCAAAGTCCAACTCCTCAAACTCTTGGTAGATATCATCCTCATCCTCCCAATAGTTGCGTGTGTAATCAACCTCAGTCTCCCCATGGTCATCCTCCTCTGATACCTCACATTCATTCCCATCTTCGTCAATCGCAGTGATGGACATGACAGGTGTATCCATAGCCACCATATTGGTCCCAAACTCAATCTTGCAAAGTCCAACTCCCCCCACCACTCCATTCTCTCGAACATTTGTACCTTCACCTTGGTCTTCCGTTATTAACACCATTTAAATCCTCCCCCGCCCCCAAACACTTTTTAAAATTCTTGTGGGGTGCCAGGACAACTCTAGGAGGTCCTAGAGTTTATGTCCACTGCCCTGCCACAATCTCATCCTACCCAAAACAAGATTGAATCCTGCCAGGCTCTTGATGACTATCCGTTTTTGTCTTTTTCCCAGGAGGCAAGGATCACCAGAGGTCACAGGGGAGGCATCTGTCATTGTTTATATCTCCTCAGCTTGCCATAGATGTTACAATTCTCCAGACGTCCACAAGACATTGAAGCAGATACTCATCAGTAGTCACTAATGGAGTGAGAGTCAATAAAAATTGTCACAAATTTTCCACTTTAGTGGGTTATCAACATCCTATTTTCAAATAATGTGACAAACCGAAGAGTATCCATGAGTTACAAATTGCACAAAAGTCACTGGAAGTCTTCACAAAGGCACCAAAAGCCTTGGCCGTCACATTGTATAATCATGGAATTAGAACCCGGACAGGCAGTATGAATTCCTGAATTCTTGAAGGCGAGAGGTTAAAGCTAAAGTTGTCCTCTGGAAAACAGAAGAACATGCAGTCGTCTTGGTTGGAGACAGTAGCAGTAACTCCTCCTTGTTTCCCAGTGGAGAAACGCTGGACTTCTTCTGATGATGGCTGGCAATGGGATGAGAGACATTCTCTTGAACTGACGCATGATAATCCCTTTAGTCGCTCTCTCTCTCTAGCTCTGGCTATTCTGTTGCACCTCTCTCCCCAGTGACAAGAGTTTGAATGTTTTCTGTTGGAATACAAGAAACTGTAAAATGAATAGTACAAGCACAGAGGGAATGTCTTAACTTAAAAAAAAAATATATGTTTCTTAATATCTGTAGATGTTTTACACACAGACAGCAGATGACAATAAGCAAGTGAACCAGACATAAAAAGCACCAAACAAAGAGAATATCAAAAATCTAAACATCAATACCAAACTTTACACCAACATAACCTTTGTTCTGAAAGAAATATCCTTATTAGAGAATTAATGTCATTAATGCAACTGGTCAAGCCGACCCTACCCCCCTAAGGTTTCATCTTATGCTAAACTGCCAGCTTAAATTGGATTTCTCACCCACGTGACTTCATCTGTATACAAGGTACAGTGGAAAGACTGGGATCGCCATAAACCAAGACAGAGTCCTAATGTCACCTTTATTGGTTTCCAAGACTTTTTTTTTTAATCCTATGCCATTCCCTCAAATATCACCCATATGATTTGTAATACTTGATCCCTGAACACTGAAAAAAGACAATAAGAATAGCATGACAGAGAGACAGAAAAGACAAAAAAGAAGAATGCTCTTTTTGTATCAGAGTGTGTGTCAGTGGAAGCAAATAATAGCCCAATAAACTGAGCTGAATTGTTACAAGCAACTGAATTCCTAATTTTGAAGTGTGACTACTACTGATAATGTTGGAATTTACATGCCACTTTATTCTATAGCATTGAAATATTTCTCTTAGAAAACAATCTACCTGAATTTAAGTGGTTTGAATTTGATGAAATATTTGAAATTGTCAGCAGTGAATAAAAGTTAGCTTTTAGGGTTCGTAGATTTAGATCCAAGTGTCCAATACTCAAAACTATATTCTGATCTCAGATCGTAAACCTTTTTTTTCTCCACTTGCAGGCAGTAGTAATAAGCTATGGACACAACACTGACACATTATCATCTTTATTAAAGTGATAGGGTGAACTTCTCAGCAAACAGCAGTTTACACATCAAGCATATACAGAGCAAAATTAACAACAACATTAATGCACACATTTATACCGCACTCAGAATGAACTGTAATAACTTTGGTAATCCTCTGACTTGTATTGTATTAAGCACTAATTAACAACCTCAAGGCCACTAACATGGCTGTAGACCCTTGAATTTTTTTGACATTTTCATTCTGGATTAGTGAACTCCTAGATTTTTGCATCTGACAACATGAATAACTGTGACCAGTCTGTAAATCAGTAGTTAGTTAGTAGTAGTTCACAGACATGAGCATCAACCTGAGCATCTGTGTCAGACAGTTTGGAATTAATTCCAAGTGTTTTGTTCCGACTGCCTTGAACAGTTGAGGTTTGCCACACTGAGCCAGCATGTTTTCAAACACAGTCACACTAATCTCTAGCTGTTAAATAGGGCCTTTCCTGAAACACATTACGCTATTATGTGTGATAGACAGAACCTCACTGGTACTTTTAAGGAGGTAAAATAATTATTTAAGGTCTCTTTGATCCAGATCTGTATTTTCTTGCGCAAAGTAGTAATCTGTACCTGAGAAAATAAGGTGCAGATTTTACACTTGTTTTTTGCCTGAAGTATGATTTTACAATAGAGAAGAAAAAGACATTAAACTCTTTGTGACACAGCGCTAATCTCCTCAGAGCTCCTTAAGGAGGGACAAATCACAGGCACTTAGTCCATGATTTGATTGCTATGAAAAGGTTGATCTCATTGTGCTTGTGAAAAATGAAGCACAGGTTAGAAAAATCAGATTTAGCTTGACAGCAGAAATCTTGTTTCGGCTGCATATGCTCCTAATCTGTACTTGGCTTCCAAAATGGTTAAGACTGCATTAGCTGAAGGGTAATTGGATTCAGCAGAAATAACCCCACATCCTGTTCCCTACAGCTACACTTGCCAGCAGCACCAGACATTATCCCAAATCAGAGCCAGGCTGGTTCAAACGACTGACACTGAATTATAATGAACAATAGGTAAAGTCTTATGTTTTTTTGATTATGACATTTTGATTTTGAATAGCTGTCTGCACTGAATCTGTTCAGCCGCTGAACTGCAATCTGCTCAGAAGTTTTTACAGTCTAAGACACTGGAGTCAGGAGATAACAGGTCACATTTACAAGCAAAATGCACAAGTAAAAGACAACTGCAGCTACAAGCGTTGATACTCATACACCTCATTGAAATAATGCTCTGTCCCTCTGGAAAGGTGTTGAAATTAAAAGCTCTTTTATCATGCATTCATGCATGTAGCTGTGAAAAAATGTATCCTTCCTTATACTACAAACATCATCTAAAATGGCATCAACAAAACTGGAACCCCTTTGACATGGTGATAAATAAGTGAATTGTAATTATTTCAAACAGACTGTACTGAACATAGACAAGACAAAGAAGAGAGATCTCTGTGGAGACAAAGAAGAGAATAATTGCTAAGCACGGTCAAGGCAAAGGCTACAAGACCATCTCTAAGCAGCTTGACGTTCCTCTGACCACACCTGCTAATATTATTATGAAGTTTGAGGTCTACAGCACAGTAGCCAAACTATCTGAACATGGCTGCAAGAGGAAAATGAACTGAACTGCAGATTGCACAGAGCTCTGTCTCACTCACATGTCATGGCTCCTCAGTGAGGATAATCACCTAAAACATACAGCTAAGAACAACAAAGAATGGATGAGAAGAAAATATTGGACCAGATGAACATCTGTGGTAAGAGCTGAAACTCGCAGTGGAACAGTTTGCTAAAGTAGGACACACTACCAGCTGAGAAGTGCAGAGGTCTCACTAAGAGCTACAGAAAGCACTTGATTGAAGTGACTGCTTCAAAAGTTTGTGCTATAAAACGATTTTGGTCACATCTGTACCTGTTTAATCACATGAAAAGACTGACAACTGACAAGTGCACCTGTATTGTTTTAGATAGACAGGCACAGGATCTTCTCTGCTGCCATGTTACTGAACAGAGCTACTGATACTAGTTCATATGCCCCCCCACAAAAAGCACCCTCACAAGTAAGTGAAATAGTCCTACTTGAATAATCAGTTATGAACATCAAAGGTACTGTAGAAAAGGTTGTGTGAATATCTAAAAGGGGGTGAATCAAGGGCAACTTTGCTTTTTTGTTGATACTTGAAGACATCTCACCTCTTACCCAACAGGCTTCCTGTGGAGAGGAGTGGAGAGAACTGACTTCCTCAGTTCTAGGTGGGGACCACAGCTCTAAGTCAAAACACACATACATGAGTAACATCAGTAACATCTGTTTGAAGAGCATATTGTTCACACAGAAGAGACTGCACCTGAAGAATTCATTACAATGATTTATTATTGTTTCATTTTACTGAACCAACAATGAATAGACCTTAAAGTAAATACCTTTATGTTACAGTACATGCCACTGCCTTTTTTGCACATATAAAAATAGAAATCATTTGCTTCTAGAAATTGAGATTCAAGACCAAAATTGGAAGTGTCCAGCTCAATTAAAGATACTAAAAGGTCACTTTATAGCATCATGTATATATATATATATATAATGTGAGCATTCCACACAGCAGTACTACAGCTGCCAGCACTAATGTTAATGTCACACCTAATCCATATCAACAGGAAAGCAGTTTATATTTACCAAACTCCAAATGAAACACTTCTAACACAAATGCAGCGTCAAAGACAGATGCTAAACTTAAATTCCTCTTTAAAAGCCATTGTGCAGAGTCACCACAGTAAAATATTGACATCTCATAGTCTCAGTCAAAGGAAAATAAAAACACACAATGGATTCTGAAATGATTGCAAACTGTGTGATAAAGTGCAGCACAACAAAACATTTGCATGATAAAAACAACATAATCTGTACTTGACTCTTACTGTCCAAAAAAAATAAATAAATAAAATGAACTTAAACTTAAACATCTAAGATCTCCCCGTTAGAACTTTAAGAAAAAGAATCCATCAGAGAATGTGTCAGTTTTCTCTGGCAGTGAGAAATACTTTTTAAAGAATGGCTGGGGCTTGCTTCAGTCATTATAAATATTCTAACAGCTTTTAGTTTATGGAGAGGTTGGAACATCCTTTAATTTTTTAAATCTTTAGCTATAATGGTTTTGTTCTTTAGTAGGTCTAGGAATGAGATATTGGGAGTACAACAATGTGGGGATGCTGATTTTACATCATCCCCACATTTTGGTACATGTTGCTTTCTTGTCAAGAGTTAGAAGAGAACTCTTCCTGGTGTCTTAAAGTTGACAAGCAGTAGAGACTGTAGGAATCGACTACCTGGCCAAGAGACAGTTCCAACTGTAGTTTTTACAATTAGTTTTTTGTGCATATAAAACAGCTGAGATATATCTTGTTAACTGGTGAACTACATAGGCACTGGTAGTGAATTCTTTTTACCTATAGACAGAGCCAGGGTTGCTGTTTCCCCATTTCCAGTTTTTATGCTGCATCTCCTGGCTCTGGCTTAATATCTATCACACAGACATGACAGTGGTATAAATGTTCTCATCTACGTCTCAGCAAGAAAGCTAATAAACGTATTAACAACATGTTAAACTATTCCTGTTCATTTTTATTGTAAATTTGCTTGTTTAATCAAGATAAGTTCATTTCTATGTCTCGTTGTGTTTGCAATATTTTTGTGGGGTCAAGAGACACAAACCAATCACATGAAGTCTGTTCTAAGTTTACAAGGGCACAAGAACAACTGGTGGTGTATATAAAGATCTAGCTTGTGCTGTGCTCTTCATACAGTGAAACTCTCAATAAGACACTAAACCCCAACCTGATCCTAAAAAAATGTTGATTTCAAAAGCACATATTCAGTGATTATTTACATTATAACTTGGGGATATTATGTTAATACACATTTGATGTTGCTGTTGCTGTATATTTTAGACGATGTAATCTGGGCTAAACAGCCACTGTGGCCAAAAGTGGTAATCACAGGTTGGTGGCACACTACATTTTATTTCATTTAAGAAAACTCTCAGTTGCTTTAAAGACATCATTAGAGTAGCCACCTACAGCAGGAGTCACAATATCCAACAATACACCTCACATCCCTCTATTGCCACAGTGAGCACTTCACTCTCCACATAAGTGTCAGAAGTAATAATATGGAAAAACGTTTAGCTTAATGGCCAATCAGAGCTCCTTCTGCAACCCTGTGACTTCTTATCCATAGAGATAACTGCAGATACTGTGTATGGGAAAGCTGAAACAAAAGCCAAAGCAAACAAACTCAAAACCTATTTAAAAAAGCAAGCAAGATCAAAGTGAGAGTGACTCAGGGTGCAACTTCCTACTCAGCTCCTACATGGAGTTAGAATACAGTCAAGAATCAAAGGAGAGCAGAGCCTTTTTCAGTACCAGTATCAGTATCAACACAAGACCCTTTCACCTCTTCAAGTCCCTGTCTCTCTTAAGCTGAATGTTCCCTGACTAAACTGTTTCAGTTAGTTAGGTAACCTGAAAAGATGAGAAGTTATTTAAATCATGTGAAGAAACTTTATCTAAATTGCTGAACAAATGATTTTTGTTAGGGTAGAGATGCTTTCTGTGCACAGATTATTTTACATTTAAAACTGCACATATGCAAAATGCCAGCAGTCATCTTGTTTTAATACAAGTACAGTCCTACAGTCCCCATTAACATCTATCAGTAGCTTCCTTGAAATGAAAAGCTGTTTTTCTGTCAATTATACACTGTTCTTCAGTTGGCGAGTAGCTGTCAGAATTGTAAAGGGCTAAAGATCCACAAGATCATTTTATTTCTTTCAGCGCTCTCTTTTAACATTAGAGGAAATGATTACATTTCCATGATGTAACTTTAACCTTCAGGGTAAAGAAGCAAGACAGGACCAAACCAGATATCTGTAAGTTACTGAGTTTGTGTGTAAAGTCATTCCTAAGGTCTTATTAACTACTAGCTACTTTCGAAACTAGTGATTTACCAAAACAGGTTGCACCATTAGAACATAAGCAATGTCTTAGCTGATGATGTAAAAAAATCAGTTGCTAGAAAACACCTGTAGTTCTGTCTAGTCAAAAGCAATCAGTTATGTAAAAGCTTTTAGTCAGACAATATCAGCATAATGCTTTGTAATTTAAGCTGTATTATTTTTGTGAGATGGAATTTAAAATCTTCTCAGTGTAACTCACCAGTAAACCTGTTTACCATATTACTTCTTTTACTTTCATTATTAACACGCTAATGTTTGCTTTGTCAGTTATGGGGTTTATCATTAACAAAAACTTTCTCTGTAAGAATTAAGTGTGGTGCAGCCCATTTTTAGTTGGCTAAGATGGAACTTTCAGAGAGCCAGCGCCACTGCACTGTAGCACACCACAAAGGCCATACATTAGGTAAGCAACTGTTGCACTGCCACTGAGAAAACCTCATCGAGACCTAAATGATTGAGCTTAACAGGCAACAGCAAAAAAAAAAGTGAGATTAGAAGGCAAGAAACATAAAAGGTCGCCTTTAGCTGTTGTTAATAGTTGTTAATGGCTGTTAATAGAATAGAGACGGGTAAGAGTGAGCAGCTGATTAGCAGCATTACAAGCCGCTGACGATCAGTCGGCTCAAATATTTCTATAAATCTGTAGAATCTAAGGATGTCACACAAGCACATTGTGAATTTCCAGAAGGCCGCTTTTCCAGTTTAAACACTTGTAGTTGAAGCCTCACTTTTTATGTGGTAAACTCTCCTCTCCTGAAAATGGATTTGACTTCTTTTGGGCTCAGAAAGGTAGTACACAGCCAGTACTGTTTGACAATTCACAGGAGGACATCTTAAAAAGAGAAAAAAGTCCTGGGCTTTGTCCAGACTGTCTAAAATGTCACTTTGATCTGATTTCACATCTGTAATTCAAAGGAATCCTTAGAGGATTATCTATCAGCTCACTCTAGAAATGTAACACTAAAAATCAATGAAAACACATCTAATAAAAACATCTTAAAAAAATACAATCACATTGCTACAATATCACCTCAATCTGATGAAGGGTGCCATTCGAGGCAAATCGACAATGGGAAAAGAACCACAAGGGCATTCCCATTAAAGTCCAAATATTTCCCCCACAGATCTGAAAATGTCCCCTTTAGAGACACTCAGTGTGACCTAAACAATATCTCACAACAAACATTCAAAGGGAAGCACAATCTGAGGTAAAAGCTATTCTCCACTGACCTGACTTCATCTCAAACATTTTCAACCTAAAATGTCAGCTGCGTTGAAGACAAAAATGGACAAAAATGGACAAAAATGGACATGATGGACAGTCAACTAGGTTGTGGTTCTGCTGAGCTTCAATCATGCTGACAGTTTTTACTGGTTGGCTAACAGCCTTGTTCAGAAATTAAGTGGAGACTCTTGTCTTCACTCTTCAAGGACTTCAAGAGTATTAGAATGCAGTCAAAAGTTTACAAGCTGTGTTTGAAGTAGACAGTCGAGCAGAGAGGAAACAGAAAGGTTTCACCACAGGAGCTGGTGTTAGCTCCCAGTGCTGGGCAGAGTCAGCTCCACTGATCCCACAGCAGTGCCAGCTCTATGAGGAGGTGCTGTAGGAGGCAGTAGATGTGCTCCTGCCTGCCTTGCGTTCATAGTTCACAAGTCTCTGCCCAACTAAGTATCTGGAAGAGAAACAGGAAAGACAGTTCTTTAGAAATAATTTTACAAGGATTCACATTCACACAACTTTATTTTACCAATGATTTTTCAGTAGCTTAGTTTTATGTGTTTCATTCTCAGAGAGTAAGAGGGTATTTCTGCTCTTTAGTCTAATTCTTGCAACATTATACCTCCATCAGACACAAGGATTTCATGTTACATGCCACTGAACAAAATGCCACATGAATAAGGTAAATTAAAATCACTGATACAATGGTAATGAAATTAAAATTACTTCACATATAATGTAATAACATGTGACACATTGTAGCCTCTTACAGCTGCTATTAGGTTGGGGGAAAAAAAAAAAAACAATATATGCTGTGAGACTACAGAAATTCATCAACCATTGGATGTTGGGCCGTATCATTAATATCAAAATAGATAGATCACTTCACGCAATAAAGCAAAACAGTGAGTAAAGCCTCATTCAGACTGGATTTATTTCTCTATGGGAGATAGAGTGATATTAACATCTGTGCGGGTCAGTGATTTGAATCATGTTCAGAATGTGAATTACAGCCAAAATTAGCTTTGACAATTCTGGTGACATCTTTGTATTTAAAAATGAGTCTCTGAGGGGTTTTTTCAGCTGGAATCATGGAATTAGCTCAGAGTGGCATTTGACATGACTATGAGAACAAGAGTCAGATGTTTTTGCTAATCAAAACAGTACAGAGTTACAATATTATAGACATTTTTGTTTAGTACTGAAATATCCCAAAATTTCACTATAGTATTGTGAGAATATTTGCCACGTAAGTTTAAAATGACTGAATCAAATTCAGTGGTGTACTGACTTGTCATTTTTGATGTGTTCGTATAATGCGCTTGAACTGCCTTATCTGGAAGGACAGAATGGCCAACAGTATGACCACCATCAGCAGGAATGGATAGATCCTTCTCTCCACCAGTGTCTGCATCTCTGGCTGCACACCTACAGAGGGAAGGAGGGAGGAAAGAAAGAGAAAACAGAGTAACCACTGGAGCAGAATCTCCTGTTACTGAGCATGCATGCCTGCGATGTCTTGTCTGTAGGAACTGACAGACTGGAGAGAGCAGGTGTATGACAGGAAGCAAAAGACTTTTTATTATTATATTAAAGTATGGCATGATGTAGAGTTGAGGGAAGACAAACCCAGATGCAGTTTGGCTTGCACAATGACTAAAATTCTAATTTCCATAAGGGCTGGGAATTCTTAATTGACTACTTGTTTAAATTCAAGTGTTGTCCTTGTCAACACTTAAAAAAGAAAAAAAAGTCAAATTGGTGCCTGGGGTAGGCTTTGCATAAAAAGCACTGCTCAGATAAGCCTTGTGTCCAAATTAGTAAGGATCTGCCTATGCTGTGTCCTGATGATATCTAAGGGTGTCTGTTACCTCTGTGTCTGGATTGTATCTGCTACAGTATCTAATTCAAAGGAACCAGTTCTAACAGTATAAAGAACTCATAGTGGTTTATTATAAAAGGCAGTAAGCATTTCAGACAGGAGGGTATGGTTAGGCTAAAAACATGCAGCTAAAAAGTACAGTTGGAGGGCAGCTGTGCATTATTTGTTGAGTCAAACAAATCCAGTTCTGAGCTGTTTAACAGTCTAGTGTGTAAACATTGTAAATGACCAATGGATATTACAATCCTAGAGAACAACAGGGTAAAAGGAGGACAAATGATTCTGTGTGTTCCCCCCCAAAAAGTGATGCTTGTTAGTACCAGAAAATCCATGTTCACCCCAGACACATGACCATATATACAGACTTACCAAGCAGTGGTGTAATGCCTTTAGAAATGGTGTAGGGCACAGAGAGAGACAGAAGCAGGACGCAGATGACTGGAGCAGCCAGCCTTCGTAAGATGAAATAGAGGTCGATGTTTCTGATACCATTTGCATATACCTAAAGCAGCAAGAGGAAAGAGATGACAGCTTTATTATACATTCCAGTATCAGCTCAGTTTTTTAAACAAATTACCCAAAATAAAAGTTAGATCAGTTCTTAGAGTACGCTTCTATATGAAGGTTTTGAACAGCTTCCACTGTACTTGGATCATTTAAAGAGATATTTCTAGACATGTTTAGTCATGTTTTCAAAGTATTTAACAACAGTGGTCCCATGAAGTTAGATAGATATGCGACTGACCTGCTCGATGACAGTTTTGAGCCACCACTGAGGGCCCATCAGTGTGATGGCAGCAATGATTTTAGCATGGAGCACGCCAAGCGCCCAGTCCTGCCACACAGACATCAACTCATTAACAACCAAGACACAATGAGGTCCAGTCTCAAAACTTCACCATCTGTTCAGTATCAGCAGTTTCTGCAAAACTGTATGCTGAAATATTCCATACTACTGTCATTAGACATGAGGTTCAGTATATGCAAAAACAATACGTAGCCCTACTGACAACACGTGCGTGTACCAAAACAGTTTAATGATGAATATATAATATATGGTTTCTCAGATGGGAACAATCAAGCAGTGTGTGTGATTTTATCACTTGCACATATACAAACTCCTTGGTCCTACCTGCCAGGGATAGAAGAGTGGTGTCTGGTCCAGTGGGACTCTGAGAGGAGCGACAATGACCAGCTCAAACAACAGGCCCAACAGCAAAGGTATTGCCCCGGCTAACAGCACAGCCACCACAATGGTCTTTAGGATCTGTTTTCAACAAGATAGCATATCAGAATAGAACAGTTTTCCACTCATTAAAGTAGGAGCTTCATTTTTGCCATTGGCTGGGAAGACTGCAGAGACATTAACATTACCATGAGTGTCCACTCGTGGACTTTGAGCATGATGACAGTCCGTCCCTGAGGCATCCAGGACAGCATCACTGTGGCAGCCCGAATAGACAGCCAGCAGACGTACAGACCACTGGCTGCTGTGTATAGCTCATGAACCATGGCACTACCCATCCAGAAAGACATCAGCCAGCGGCCCACACACACTGGGAGAAGAGGAAGAGGAGGACAGGTAAGAATAGAGGTGAGAGGAATAACTGAGAGCAGAGAAGAGCGACGGTAAAATGCAGAGGTTGCCTGCTTGTGGCCACAACTTACCTGGCACTGTTAGGCAGAGTAGACTAGCCAGTAACAGCGTCACACACATGAAGACAACCAACAGGATAATCTAAACATGCAAACACACACGAAAGAATAAAAATAATAAGTTGTACAGGAAATGTTAACAGAGGCACATGCTTCAACAGTGAGAGCATGATATGAAGAACCATAACAGTAACAGTCACCTTGAGGGGAAAGTTGATAGGCCGGTGGTATGGCTGGAAACCCACAGGACCACCCTGCTGCAGAATAGCCTGATGGGCAGCGTGTAGCCCCTCCCCCAGGCCAGGGATCCGATTGTTGTTATGGCGACCAGGAGGATTGTTGTTTGGTTGGTTGTCCTCGTCTTCGTGGTCCCCGAGCAAGTATGAATGAAGGTCACTGTGGGGAGTGACTTGAGCAATTAGTTTGTCATTATGCCACTTCACAATCATTGTAATAAGACACAGGACACAAAGAGAAAACTATAATTTGACTTTTGACTAGCTATGTCATAGGAACACTGTGGTACTTTTTCTGTGTCCCAAACATTTGCAACAATTATGATAGATGAAAACTGTAAAAGTAACCAACTTATATTACATTTTTTCTGTCATTGTACCATTTTACATCTAAAGTTGTGTGTGTATGTGTGTGTCTCAAGCTTACAGCATGTATCCAGCTGTGAATGTCCAAGCGTGGACAAGCCGTTTGAGCCACTGGCGAGTGTGACCCTGCTCCAACAACGCTGGAAGAACAACCTGAAGTAACAATAGCTCCAATGACAGCTCGCTCACTGGGGCATCACTGCAGTGACAGGAAATAAACCACAGCTTGACACAATTCACATTCAGTTTATAATATACTATCCAAGAAATTAAAAGTGGCAGCTCAGTTTCTCTCACAGCAACCTTTGTATATGCTTCAATAGAGAACAGACTATATCACCCATAACTTCCATGGACATACAGAATTTTATGTGTTGTCATATGTACCTGTAAAGCATGACGTTGTAGGGAAGGAAGGTTGGGAAGAGCAGTTTAATAATTCTAATAGGAAGCCAAAGCATCAGCAATACTATGGAACCAAACACCACCTGGAAATATACAAACACACACATAAAGTTT
This sequence comes from Lates calcarifer, assembly GCF_001640805.2. NCBI lineage: Eukaryota > Metazoa > Chordata > Actinopteri > Centropomidae > Lates > Lates calcarifer. The sequence continues at coordinate 21,146,729 of NC_066836.1, forward strand.
TGTTAGACAGGTAGAATATCCACAAACATTGTCAAATGTTTTTACAGAGACTATTTCTTTAATAGAAAACAGATCCAATGAAAACTGTGGAATATCCAGAAATTGAAATGAGGCATGGTTTCTGGAAAGACACGTTGATTGCTAATTTCATTTTTAAATATTATCTTTCAGTGTTTGGAGCAACACAATTTAAATTCCATTCACACCCACTGTACTGGGAAAGATGGATATTTTAACATCTGGGAAAATGAAAACTGAACAATCTGCATGGCTACATATCATCAGAACGAAACCAGAGGGGTTTTTGTAATTTGGATGAGCTGTCCCTTTAAAGCACCACAATATGCAGTCTATATGTACTTATATCCATTAGGACTGTTTATGATTCTTCATATTTTTCATCTTCTTGAACTCTCTATAATTTACTATCTAATCAATTTTTTAATCTAATATGACAATGGTATTTTTAGGTAAAGAGAAATCTGATGTTGTTGTATGCTAGTGAGGATTAGGTTTGGTGGAAAACAGAAGAGGAGAATGCTTGACTGACCACAGAGAGGATAAACCTCCGGAGATGTCTGTAGATAGGCAGGTGGATCATCTCTTGGACTGGGTTGAAGTCTGGATCATTCAGGTTCCTCAGGAACCACAGCACACCTGGCCGGAGCACCTGTACACAAACAGTTTAACAGGTTGGACATCTAGAATATTATTGATGTTTTGTGAGCTCACAGTATGCCATTGTGACTGACTGAAGTCCTTCATGTTACCTCTCTAAGCAGAAGGATGAAAGAGGCAAAGTAGAAGACGTAGACCATGCCAACCAGCCAGTGGAGGAACATGGTGGTACCAGGAGCAGAGTCAAAACTCTGCTCCCTGTCTTTCAGAGTGGCATCAAACATTTCCTGCAGTAAACAAAGACCCAGATTTATTTTTATTTTTAGTTTTTATCTTCATCAAGTTTCTTCATCAGATTCATATACACTGTATCACTGTGATTGCGTTCAATCTGTTTGGTTAGTCATTAAGGCGTCAATATGTGATTGTAACAACAGGAACAACTGAGCTACTGCATAAACTGTCTTACCAGCGAGCAAATGTCAAGCCACCAACCACAAATCAGTGGGAACAAGCCTATCTCCATGACAACCAGCAGGGACACCTGGGACAAAAATACAAATTCGATTTAGTTTCTGTTTTCATAATATGTTGATGTAATCATAATTTTCTTAATTATTGTTCCATCTGAGTCTCGCTAGTTTGATAAAAACAAAAACAAAATAGATGTTTGAAACATTCCAGGCTTGCATCTCTGATTTACCTTGACAACAATGTAGCAGACACCCAGGAGGCGTCTGGACCTCTGGAACTTTACTAATGAAGCCAATGCCTGAAGGAGGCACAGTTAAGGACTGATACAAAATGTCAGATAAATAATATCAAGTCAGTATTTTAAGCTATCAATTTAGCTTTTTTAATATATGAACACATTGCATACAAGTTCTTGGAGTCAAACTGGGCCACTGACCTGACCTTCTGTGTTCTTTATGACTAGATAGCTAATATTTTATTAGGAATAAGGGGAATATGTTACAGAAAACAAACAAAACAACATATTAGTCTCATACAACTTACAAAAGTTTGAAATACAACAGCAATAAGCCAGTTGGTATGTGGGACATATTGTGGGTAATATTCTATACATAAGGTAATCTGATCAGTGCAGAGGATACATGGCAGACCATGAGAGCTCCAGCCAGGAGGATATACCCTAGTATGGTCGTGATGAGGCCATCAAAGTGTGAAGCTTTGATCTGCAATCATATATAATATCAAATAAATTCAATTACTGCATGATAAAAAAAACTGACAGGGAATTCAAACTGTCCCCTCAAACATTGCTGTGCACTTACATAGTCTTCAAAGCCCAGTCCAACCACTGAGAAATGGCCAATGTGATACGGACAAAAAGCTACAAGGAAACACAGAGGTTAGAGCAGAAATAGTAGTGTAGTTAAGTGTACAAGTCTTATACTGTCTGTCCATTAGTGAACTACAGTGATGCTTTATTACTCTGATATTAAATAAGGGTAAACTCCTCCACCTCTATCACACAAAAGACTAGATCATTTCTCAAAGATAATGACTATGTGTATGTCATGACTATACTGCAGGTATAACTTACCAAAGACAAGGATGAAGAGTGTGTTGAGAGACACCACCCAGAACACATGCTCCTAGAGAAGAGACACCGATATAAGAGGTTGCTCTGTCAATGTTACAATTGCTAGCCACAGTTGCAATACAGACAATGCATCTATCATATCAACATATAATTCCATTGAGGTTGTTAAGGAGAAATTTCAGTTTCATTTTTCATATTTCAAGTATATGTGGCTAGTGTGACTCTATGGGTCATGCTAACTTTTCACTTTGGGCCTCTACTGTACAGACTGGGGAAACAGGACATTCCTGTCACATTTCTGCCTCTATTTCAACCAGGCTGAAATATACCAGAACAGCCATTAAGACACACTCAAAATTGTGTACATAAGAGTGGAAAGTGTGTGTGTACACTTACCAAGAAAACTAGGGAACCATCCAGCCCCAGCATCTGGAATAAAAAGAGAGTAGTGTCATTGATCCCTTAATTGCACAAGGTAATACTACAATCAATTACTACAATCTACTGATACCACAAAGAAGAAATATATTGATCCCACCCCAGGTCAGCTTCTTACCTACGAATCATGTCCTACCTACATCACACCCCTTAATGACACAAGAAACAAACAAAAAAATTGATTCCTACCCTTTCCCAGGTCAGCTCCTCTGCTGCACGGTCCCACTCCAAAGCATTCCAGTTCAAATCTTCTGCAAAGGAGAATCAGAAACAATGGAAACAGTAAGGAACACCTCCAGTGTACGGTGACAATACTCCTCTGTAGCTCCATCACCATGTGGGTTGCTTTTCCAGGCTAGGGCTAAAGTTAATGCATTCCATTATAGGGAATGAAAACAGGTGTTACAGCATTTATGTCAACATTATTTAAGAGCAACATTTCACACAACAGGGAACCTGCAGTTATGGTTTAATCAGGCTGACAAAATATCCACATAAAACACATTCAGTGTCCATGCCACTTCTCAACTTATATATAATATTATCAGCCAAAAGAGAATGGTGTCAGTACTGAAAACTTTTATGTAAAAAGCTTGAAAACTACTATTTTAAAATGTATCAGAGTTGTGTGTTTTAATGCTCACGCTGACCTTGTCCTCCATTATTGGCATCAGCAGCATCCTCTTCCCTGGCTTCCTCATCCTCTTCCTCCTCTTCGTCTTCCTCCCCATCATCATCTTCATCATCATCAAGTTCAGCCCCATCTCCCTGGTTGCCAGCTTCATGCGGGTTGGCAGGAGCCAGCCCGTCTGCAGCAGGGTCTGCGGGGTGCTGGGCTGCTGCGGCGTCGGCAGCAGCCTGGGCATTGGCTGCAGCGTTACCACCAGGAACCTGTAGAATTATAATAAGTAACATTATAGTTCCCTGTTCTCAAACAGCAAAGTCTGCCTCTTATATTCTCATTAACCATACTCAGTTTTGGATTTGGCAATCAAGGACAGCTGGAAAATTACAACATTAGAAAAAAAACCATCAGCAACAGCCTTGTCACTCGTGTCTATGATATCTCAGGCCTGCACTGTATTGTATTGTATTGTATTGAATGCCCTGGGAAAAGATGAACTCAACTCTTATACAGTTAAGAACCTGTCAATGTGCCAGAGTGCACCAGTGGTAGAATAAATGTGGAATCCACTATACTGCCTGTCCTGATCTGAGTGCATCTAGAAAACAGTACCTATAGGGTCTTCAGCATAAATTGAGCTCACCTCATTTGCTGGTGCCGGGCCATTTGGCTGGTTGGGAACTAAAGGAGGTTGATTCTGCTCTAACCACTGAGGGGCACCACCATGGACAATCTGCTCTCTGAGCCACACCAGGCTGATGAAGGCACACAGCGTGCAAGTGACCACAAAACAACCCTGGAGACAATCAGCAAGCAGGTTTTGTCTGCGAGAAGAGATGACATGTCATGGATTGAGTATATTTTCCAATAATTTCAAACATAACTTTGATACAAAGAGCTGATCAGGGGGAAAGAAGAGATGACATGTGGATAGAAGGAACTAACATGAATAATAAGACCATGATCATCAATAGGATATTGACAATTTTCATGGAATTATTAAGAAAACTCCAGTGTACAAGATATGGTGAACACAAAGACCTGCAGTATACAGGAGCAGGACAAGAGTGATTCAAACTTACGTTGAAAGCATATCTAATGGCAGGGTAAGGAGAGAGCTCACAGAGCCGGTAAATAAACACTTGTAGATACGACCTGTTAGGAAACATAAAAAAAATGTCTATGTCAGAAACAGCACTGTGAGAATATGGTCTTTCACTGACAACTGGTGCGAAACCAAATTGAGACCTGACCTGAGACACAAGAGCCTGGCACCAAAAACAGATTGTGCTGATATAATTTACTTAAAAGTTAATTCTTCTGACTGAATCAGGTTTTTTTTAAGTAAAACTGCTCTTAGTAGGTTCATTTTAGACTGTTTTACCAATACCACAACTGTGGGAAAGATTGGCGAGCAATAGTCTTTGCCAGTAAGCACAACAAAAGCTTTGTTCCACTTGAGTAACAACAGTCATTTGTGACTTAAAACATTTGAGTTCATGTGTTGCTACAGCCTAGGCTGAATGGTTATATTAAAGTTTGTTTGTTATATGTTGCTCAACCATTCCATTCATTTAAATATGTTAAGTACTACTGAATATTAATTTTCTTTTCAGTTTTAGTGAGGGAATGCATACAATTTGTGCTAACAATGAGGAAACTGCTGATTAAATCTCCTTTTGTTTTGTTATTACAATGGAATGGAATGATGGGACTTACATGCTGTGAGAGGCACCACGCCTAGCCAGGCAAAGGCCACCAGTGTGTAGTGGAACCAGTATCTGATGGCTGTTCCAATACTGGTGACCAGCCCTGCAAAGATATCCTGGACAGGCAAGCGAGATGGCATGTCTGGAGAGTAGACTTAAGAAAAAACAAATTGGAGAAAGTGGAAGTGAGAAAGAGTCAGGGAGACATTCATAACTGGTTTACTTAGAGGAGCACATAACAAATTAATGAATTAGAAATTACTTACTGAAAAAAATGCATTTACTTACTTGGTGTAAATGCAAATCTATGTTTGCATAATTCACAGTATTCTTTTCTGCTATGTTTCAACCACTGCAGTAGGCTGTGAAAATAACCAGACAACCAGTGAGTTTCTCCTTTTTGTCCAATGCAAACTTGATATCACTCACACAAAAATCACACAACTTTTCCATGATTCTTCACAAATGAAACGTGAATGCTACCTTGTTCAACAATATTTTCTGTTTCAATTTGTGTCTAGCTGTAAATATTGTTTGTTACATTCATGTAAGGGGATCTTTTTGTTAAAACTGCAGCTATTTGCTAACTAAAGAATTTTTTCCACATGTTAGAAAACCTTTCAACAACACAATTCCAACCAGTTCAACACAGGAAAACAGGTATCATTCTAACTGTAACCATAAAGAAACAATTTTTAAGGGAAAGGAGAGAAAATAATGGATATTGCATATTTTTACATTTACACAACTTGGTCACTGAACATACCATTCCTGATGGATAAACTTGATGCTGCCAGTGCAGACACAGGGGTGGTAGAGCGGCTTGTCCTGGGTCCCCTCTGATCGACAGACCCGGCAGATGTCCGCTGTACAGTAGGCACACAATAACATAACATTACGAAAACATATTTTTATGCGTTGTAGATTTAATTTGAAATGAACGTTTTTGCATCAGTCTGCACTCAAGAACTGAAATGATAAAAACATGTTTAAAACTGTCCAATAATTTCACCAAACAAGATGTACCTGACCACAGTTTGTAATGCCATTGCAAAGGGTCAGAATACTTTGGTAAAAAAGAGATTTCAGTTTTAGATGTTTTCACTTTTTCAATATGTTATATTTTCATATTTTCATTATGGATTACTGAATGAAGATAAGCAAAAATGCCTATTTTATCCATGTAAAATTAAATCTACACACAGTGCACTAAAAGTGAAGGGGTCTGAATACTTTCTGGAGCCACTGTATTTCTTTTAACTTGGCACTTCTAGTCATTTCATTAACCGGTCATCTATTTATCTTGATCCACACCCATGATACACCATTAAATATAATGCTAGATATAAAAAATGTAAACTATGTGCAAACTTCCCACAAAAATTAATACCGTGATGATTCAGAATTTGAAATTCTGGCACATTTGGTATAGCATGTTATCTTCAGTGAATAGGACAGGTCATACACTGACAGTAATCCTTGGATTACCTGTGTTCACTGGATGACCAAAATAACAGAACTATAATTAGCCCAGGATGCAAGAGCATAACGCAAGTTATGATACTCAAAGTACTTCTTGATGAATGCCTGTATATGTATAAACGTTTAGCTATATTCAAAATATGAACAACAATATCACAATTTGAGACAAGTTAATGGCTATTCCCTTTCCAGTAGCATGTACAGCCCTTAGAGAAACTGTTTTGGGGGTAGTCGTCTAACGTTACATTAACGCTACATTAACGCTAATTACAATGAGAAATATATTGAAGATGTTAGACTTATTCACGATATATTGTCTTTGTCATAAATCTGTGTAACGGATAACGAGCCTTGTCAATTGGGAGGGCTGACCGGTGTGTGAACGTATTGTCAGCTAGTTATCATACTGTACGTAATGTTATGATAACGGGTGCACAAAACTTATTAAACGAGAGCTTGTAACTAGAGAACTGGCCAGGATACATATCCCTTCAATGTCACATGGCTGTCGTTTGGGATTTTTACCGCTATAACTCACTCGTGGTAAATGTAGCGTTGGTATTTAAGAAAGCAAAACAACAGAAACCTCACGTTTATTCACAACAGCTGATGGCTAACGGATGTAAGCTAATGCTAGTTAGCAGGCTAGCTAACGCTAATTGGCTAACGGTTTCTTTAATTCTAAAGAGCTTTTGTCGAAGCTGAAGACAATGTGACATCGGTCATTGTTACTGACAGCAATTAACAATGAGTTCAAATCGATTTCAGGCATTATTAGTATGAGCGGTTTTACCAGTTAACAACAATTAGGGCAATCAGGTTTTAACATTAGCTACCTTCCTCAGCGGTGTCCATCTTGACTTGCTGCTTAGGCAGCTCTGCTCCACAGTAATAAGGCTAGTCAGTCAGTATTAAAGCGTTACCCGCTGGCTATCTACGTGTAAACATTTAAAATTAGTGTTTAGTTCAAGTTGCAATTATCTTTGACGTGAGCATGCGTTTTAAAATGAAATAAAGCATTTTCAAATTATACTACATCAGCGAGCGATCAGGACATTTGGACAAACTCAATGCAACATGTGATTGTGTGATGTTTTCACCACCTGGTGGCGCCCAAGCGCAATCAGCCAGCTCGACGATTTCACATTGATTTTATTGAGAAATACACATGTGGTACCATTCAAACTAATGTGGTGAATAATATTCCATCAGACAGACTTATTACATTTATCAGCCTCTTGCCAACACCTTTATCTGTTAAGAAAGGATAAAGTGATTCCATACACTGTATAAACACTGTAACTTGCACTGCTACTTCTTTGACATAATCAAGTTATGCAGTGCAATCATTCATGGCCAGTATCACTTTTTCCACTCAGTCACCATCATTGTGTCAAATATGAAATGTCTGTGTCCATGATCTTATGAATACCATCATGAAATAGCCATCTGAATAAAGGCCTTTTAACTTTTTAGCCAGAAGAGTGCCTTGGATTTTTTCCTTTTGGAACCTTTGTGTTCCTCACTCAAGAAACCGTTCACCATACTTCGTCTGAACGTCTGATCACTCCTAGGCAATCTTTTTTTTCTTGTGAAATGATTGTTTGATCTTCCAGCCCGCTTAAGGTATGACTGTGCAGGTTTCTTACTGTTTTACTGCTAAATCTCATCTAATTTAGACAGTGATGTGACAGGGATTTTTAAAAAGAACTTCAGTCTTTCTCAGCCATTTCAGTCCATCCCAGAGTAGAAAGTATGTGGATTAAAAAAAAAAAAAAACAGACAGACAGTTCATCAAAGGATTACAATGCCTGATGACAACTTAACAACAACATCTGAGTGAGCACTTATGTTTGTGAATCTGTTGTGTCCTCTGGTGCTGACATTGTCTTTCTTGTCACTACTTGTTGCAGTTGTGATTTGAATGCCTTTGCGTCATACACCCATACAGTGTCTATGCCCTCCCCTGCAGTATGTTCAGGGACCCATGTAGGGAAGGGGAAGCGACAGGCCACCACCTTGGCTGTGCTCGGCAACTCTTTTGCCAGCTTCAGCTCCAGCTGGTCCATCTGTAGATACAGAAACAATCAGGATATCATATTAGTAAAAATGTGGGATTCTGAAAACTTACATGGCAAGATCAAATATAATGCTATATCCAAGAATGGTACAATTCTCATCAAGAATGGCAAATTTCTTCATTGAAACATGCATACTGTACTGCCAAGCTTTGATACTGTCTGTTTCTTATGGAGCAAACCAGCCAAGGAGCTTAGCCAACAACAATAAGTTGGAGTGTAACTGAGGGCTAATAGAACAGTTAAAAAGCTAGAGCTAGTTACTTTATTATTTAAGTAACCTAAATTGGCACACATGGCATAAATTATATTCTAATAAAAATGCGATATTTAAAAATAAATTGCAGGAGGACAAATAGAAGAACTCACCATTTGAGGGACTCCAAATATGACAACATTGGAGTACTGAGCAAAACTGACCTAAAAAAAAACAATCAAATAAATAATGGGAGTGACATTGTGAAAAAAAAAAGTCTTTTCATTTTCTTACACTAAGAAATAACAGCTAGTGTTTGCACGTTTGTGTCTGTAACAAGAAGATACTTATTTCCAGAACACTATACAACATACTTTATTAAACTAATCAGGTATCACTGACCTTCCACAAGTCTGAGATGTGGAAGGACGTGGAGTGGTGGACTCCCTCTCTCCATGCCTTGTAGCGAGAGTACCATACCAGCCAGGGGTTCAGCTCAAAGCCTGATGCCTGAAACCCATGCCTGGCTGCTGCAATCACCTGCAAGTAGAAGTAGAACAAAGGGAAAAATACACATTATTTGCAATAATGTATTAACAGCAACTGTAGCAGCAACTGGATGTCAAGAAAGTCACCGTCTGGTCGGTAGTGAAACATTTTCCCCCCACTTAGGTTTTCCTGTTTCTGAAGTGGTGCTTTTTCAGACACATGAAAACGACATGGATTAATATATGAAAGCAACAGAGCCAACCAGAAAACACACATGATAAACTTTGCTTCGCTGGAGGTGAGATGAATGAGATGTAGATACATTTCTTTAGTGTTCAAACAACAAGACAACTATCTGCCTCTGTGATATCATTGACCCTGGCACAGCAGAGAGAGGCTGTCTTTTAATAGCAGTTCAGTGGCAGTGAAAACAGCATAACTTTATTGTTCCATAAGGAGGTTAGAGGTCCAAAGAGAAACACTGGAGCTGGGAGGGATTCACGTGACTTGCTGATGGGCACTGCTTACATGGCAGGTTTGAACCAAGACCCTCCTGCTCAAATCCTCTGACAGCCACTCTTCTATCTCAAAATGTGACACTGAAATTAGTTTCACTGAGGTACATGCTGTGGAGATGAATAACGTGTGTTGTACCAAGAGGACAGAGAGGAACTATGTAACTGTACAGGTAAACTGAGGTGTGCAGTAAAACAATTATGTCACCACCATCAGTTTTTCTTTAGCAGTGGTTCTGCTTATCTTGGTGTTGGGCAAAAAGACTTTTAATGCTCCTATACCTATAGGGTGTAGACAACACTTACTATCCTCCCATCTCCACTCCCAATGTCCACCAGCGTCCCTGACCTGGCCCGTAGCACCTTGAGTACATTCTCCACCTGAGCTGTGGTCGCTGGGACAAACGGGAGGCAGATTTTTCTCAGAGCAGGGGCTACAAACGGGGCGGCCACTGCGTACAGGGCGACTAGTGACCCTCCCACCACCCCTGTGACGATGAGACCGAGTCGGCTTCTGCTCCTGCTCTCCCTGACATTACTCTGACCCGTCTGAGCGGAGTCCAGGAAAAGCTCTTCTTGTGACATGACGCTGGTTTTCATGAATAAAGTCACGTATTATACCAACAAACAGCACGCGCTCATTATGCTCAGTCAAAAGCGCGGAGACAAATGTTGACAAACCGAGGAATGAGCCACTAAACTCTTCTGCCTATGTTATCCTGTCATCCGTGCATTTTGAACGATGACCTGTGCAGTCCTCTTAAATGCCCGAGTGGATGAAAAAGGTTAGTTGACAATGGTTCCGCGCTTCCTTCTTTCCATGGTCGGTACCTGACAACGTAAGTAAATAAAATAATGGAAAACGAAGTGCAAATAAGTACGCACACGCAGGCATTAAATGACATGCAGACAAAAGGAAAAGGAAAAATATTTAATGAAATAAATAAATAGAGACAGCCATATAATGAACAGAAATAGAGCAGCCAGTAAAAGCAGGACAGGCCAAACATCGAGAAAGTGTAACACATAAATAAACATCAGCAAACACCTCCAAACAAGCAAAAACAAATTGTTAAACAATACAACCATTAACAACGCAACAGAAAATATAAGTAAGTCTAATTTCCTCCACAATTCCATAAGATTCAGGCTGACTGTTTCCATGTCCAGTGGGTGAACAGTATTTTGCATGACACATTTTCTTTGTGTGTTGACTAAAATGTCTCCATTACGCTGTGCTTCTGGCTCAGTATTTTCCCATTTGACTCTGGACCAGTGCTCAATTCAAAAAACGTATGGAAAGGTATTTTAGTGAATTATACATGTAAAAAGTAGATAATATCATATAATAACCATATCCAAAACATATAGGAAACACTGTAGCTCATCATTCATTTACAAAATTATTTTAAATATGATGCAGTTATAAAGATACTCTACCCCAGAGTTGAAACTTCAGGCAAAACAAGGAATAGAAAATGGGGGGAAAAAAAACTATGATGCATTGGAATGGCTGGGAAATATCTAAGTGTGTGCATATAAATCTGACTTTGATCCATTCCTGTCAAATATGACAGTTTACTTCAGTGCCACTCCCACGCAGAGTCACAAGATCATAGCAGTGTAGTATTTAATATGTGTAATGGTTGCACCTAAATTCTTTGGCTGGGGGGTATTTTGATTAAGATTACTGGGGTGTGTTTAACAAGCTCCAGTCCACTTTAACCTTAGTTCACACAGTGTAATGAGGGCTCACACTCACATTCACACCGACAGGTAATTCAGAATCCCCAATTTACCTAACTTCCACATGTCTATGGATTGTGGGAGTACCCAGAGGAGAACACAGTAAGAACATTCAAACTCCACACAGAAATGATCCCAACCAAAGGTGGATTCAAACCCAGAACCTTCTTGCTGTGAGGGGACAGTGCTAACCACTGCACTGCAGTGCCACCCAGTAATAATTCCATTTAATCTGAAATATATGAACCCAAGAAACACTAGTGAAAGCTGTAAAGATCAACACCCAGTTTGATTAAATTAAAGTGAAATCTAATTTAAAAGGGTTCTATAAGTCAAGGTTTTTAACCTCTACAGATAATGAATTAAGGTGATTATCTCTGCTACTATTTCATCAATTCACCATTATCCCTCATATACATCCACTTCATCAATTTGAGTGCAGTTCCATTGGGTCTTGATTATCTGACCATTTCTTTATTTCCATGTCGCCTTACATTAGAAGTCATTAGACAGTGTACGGTGGACAGTGTGATCCAGCCCTGATGTGCCATGGTGGATCTGATGATGGTGCATGTGGTGGTGGCTGGTGGTGGGCCCATCATCCATCATTAAATCATCCTCCTCCTCTGCCCTGTACCTCTCTGCCCCGTCCTGAGAGTAGCTATGCTTCATCACCAGGATGCTCCGTCGACCTGTCGGGGTAGTGTGGTGGGAGAGGCGCGGTGACTGTTGGCTCACCATCACTGGTGGCAGCGGGGGCACAAGAGCCCCCCCGTCGGCGGCAATGGTGGCATCCCTCATGCTTAGGTTGCTGCGGCTGCCATGGACACTGCCATGCACGCTCCCCTGCTGAGAGCCACAGTGGTGGTCACGAATGCATTTGCTTGAGGAGCGGCGGAGCTTGTGGAACTTTTCAAAGTCTTCGGCAAGGGCGGCATCAGTCAGGTCACCAGATGGGGCACGGCGCAGAGTACAGAGCTCATAGTGAGGAGGTTCAAAACCAGGGTGGAGGAGGGCAGGGTCAAAGTCATCTCTGAGGATAAGTAGAGGAAAGAAGAGTGCACACACATGCCAGCACATATGATACAGGTGCGGTAAATGTTCAGAAAAGCACAAGAAAAAGCTGATAGCATTTCTCCAACTGCCTCTACACCCCATTTGAATTATGAATGTATGTAACTGCACACTGACACGTACATATCCTCACATATATGAATAAAGACTATGACTGCAAGTCACAACAAAGGCAACAACATAATATTCTCATAAAGTATTTCATGTGCCTTGTTATTATTGTGCGGTATGAAACCACTGGTCTGCGACTCATGCTCTTATCCATGAACAAATTAGAATTTCGTTACTGAAATCAAAAAATTCTGAATTTATAATTTGACAAATTTAGTTATGGGTATTATGAGGATTATGTTTCAAGAGCATTTGTTCATTGAAACAGAATCCTTTCCAATCCCTTAACAAACCAGTTTGTCACTCTGCTTTAGCCATGTTGCATTTACCTACAGATAAACTAGGTACACCGGCATCAGAAGGTTGAGCACTTGTAAAATAAGATTTTAGCACAGTAAATATCTGCTTTAATGCTGCTTTAGAGCTGCTTTAATACTTTCCTGCTGCTTGTGGCCAGTAGAACAGGTTATGCAACACTGTCATATTAATACATTATAAAGTTGTTATGGTGAATTTGTTAGCTGCCTATTTACACATCCAACAGACATGAAGCAACATTAGCATTCATTTGGAGTAGTGTTTTCAGAGTCCAATATTGAGTCTCCCGGTAGATCTAAGTGGATCTCCACCATCTTCTGAGAGAAAAACGTGACTATTCCACTGCAAAATGCTCCACTGTGTTCACCAGGTAGTTGCTAACTGTGCCTGCTGTTTGATGATGGTATACAATGGGTTTATCAGATCTAACCTGTTATAACTGTAACTAAGTCAGAGCAAGTATTTCAAGTATTTTGCTTTATCCTTTATCCTGCTAGAAAACTTTTTGTCACACTTAAGAACTTATCAAAAACCCAACCTTAAAGAGTTATGACCCACACCATTTATTCATGACAAAGTTTTCCTCCTTACATTAACAGGAAATGGCATCAAGATGAACTGTTTACCTGCAGGTGATTGAGACATTGTGTAGCACTTTAGGTGTTTTACTCATAAGAAATGATGTTGAATTGTGAAGTGAAGTTCTCACCTGCGGATGATGTATTTCTTGCGAGGCTGTTTGATCTGGATGATGACAGAGATGATGAGCAAGATAACAACCAGGCCACAGGTTATTCCAATGATGGTGAGGTTGGTGTTATCCAGCGTGTCCAGGATGCTGGCTTTCCTCTTCTCTAGTTAAGGAGATACATAGAAAAAATGACTTAAGGTTCAGCCACAGCTGTGTATTGCAAATACATTACATAGCTGGAGGTGAGTTTCTCAGCCTGTGTGTCAGGGTACCTTTGCAGTGATTTTCATCCCAGGGATAAACACAGTTTTGGATGCCATTGCAGACCAGAGTGTGGTTGATGCACATGTTGCTATGGCAAAAGAAAGTATCTCCTTCACATGGAGCTGTAAAACAAAAGGAAAGAGTCATATAGATGTTGTATGAACACATTGAAAATAAATCCAAACAACCGTGTGAAAAAAGACAGACATTTCTGAGCAGGTATTTTGGTGTCTCCAATTGCTCTTTCATTCTATTCCTCTGACACATCACCTTATAACCTTGTTATGGGGGGAAATGCCTATACATATCCAGCAGACACAGGGTTAGCATTAATTTGAAGTCATGTCTCCTTTTAGCATCATTTGGTACTGGTCAGGTAGCATTTAATGGGTTTATAAGAGCTATTTTTTGCTTTTACAGAGCTCCTAATGTGGCTGAAGAGGTTGATAAGAGTGGAACAGTGGAAACAGTGGAAACTAAAACAACTGCATAAAATCAGAGGATAATTCTCAGTAGGTTTGTGACTATGAGTTTGACATTTGATAGTCATTTAATTCCATTCTTTATTTGTTTATATAGAAATTCTCATAAATATTCAGGACAGCTTTAAAGAAAAATTGAATTGATATGATTGGCCTTCAACTATGACTCTAATGTTTTGAGCTTGGACTTCTTTTGAGTTAATAAAGGCAAAACTAATACAGTAATATGAACCAGGCATAATCTGATAAACATCATAATCTTTCAACACAGTGCTGTTGACAACCAGTCATTCATCCTTTGCTTTGGTTTAAGAGTTTATCTTAAATTGAGCATTAGCCAATGCATCAGAAGCCATGCCTAGTGAACCCCATAGTTCTTGATTTGGATTAACACAAACTTTATTCAAGATGGTAAAATTTTTGTGTGGTAGCTGTTAGAGAGACCTTATCAAAATGTCTTTCTACCTGTGGAGGTGCTACTATTTTTTGTGACCTCCATCCATCAACGATAGGTGAGGCACACCCGTTAAGGAGACCTCGCTGTGACTCAGATAAATGCAACAGGAGCATCCAAGGGATTCACTCACGTTCATGGAAGGTCGTGAAGAGGATCCTGAACTTGCTCTTCCTGCTCCCCTCGTCTGCCCACAGCCTCACCACGCCCACAGAGGACACCAGCATGACATCGTTGGCCACCGTGGAGCAGAACTTATTCTTCAGGTGCTCAACTGAACTGCTGCCATCATAGATGGCAACAAAGTTACGCTTGCACTCATTTGAGTTGTGCATCTCATACTCCAGAAAACGCATGTAGATCTGTGGGGGAGTTAAATCAAGTAAAGCTGCAGGTGTAGATGGCATTTACTCATCCTGGTTCGTCCTTCTTACTA
Organism: Lates calcarifer; assembly: GCF_001640805.2. Classification (NCBI taxonomy): domain Eukaryota; kingdom Metazoa; phylum Chordata; class Actinopteri; family Centropomidae; genus Lates; species Lates calcarifer. The sequence continues at coordinate 21,162,022 of NC_066836.1, forward strand.
TGGAATTTTTTCTTCTAATGGTTTTACCATAATTATCATTGTTATGTTATATATATTAGCTTAATGACCCATGCTAATGCTTTATCATTTTAACCAACATTTGCAATGCCTGTTTGAAGGCTGGGTTACCTATGATGTACAAATGACAGCTAGTAGCAGCTGCAAAGCTGAGTGGGTAATCTTAAATATTATGAAACAGGGAAATTCCTTGACTGGAAAGTATGAATTTTCTATAATAAAATGAGAGTAACAAGATTAATTTGTAAAATAAAATACATACATGTTATGTTGTATTACCCTAATGATCGTATGTTTTTATACTCTCATGTGTTAGAAAAGTTTAAGCCAAAGTGTTTAAGGCAGTTTTAGTTAAGTGTTGTAGTGAGAGGGACATAATGGTGTTTATATGTTTGACTGAGTTCCTTGAAAACAGATATGTTTGGAAGTGCTTGGATGCCACAGTTAGTTTTGGTCCAACCACCTGAAACTCAAATTCATTTGTATCAACAAGTAGACCTGTGCCAGCTGCAACTGACAAACAATTACAACACCACCAACCCCCACACACAACAATAACAAAAACTGTTTGACATGTCCAGACCTTAGCTCTTGGTGGAGCCTTGATGTACCACCTACAGTCCACAGCCTCAGTCTGCTTTGCCTGGCCCTCCCTGGATATCTGTGTCGACTCTACGAAGCCTTCTGGACCGCTCAGCTCAAACTCACAAACTGTGGAGAACATTTTTATGTTACAGTTATACTAGTTTTGAGACTGTAAAATTTCTGACCATAGTCATTATCGCTCCTTACGCAAAAATAAGGATTCAAACACAAAAAATCTATTTTAATAGATTCCATTTAGGGAAACTGTATTAATGTGTTTTTCACAGTTAGCAGTAGCTAACTTTAATCAAAGCTGCTGAAGTGCTTGATGCTTTGTTACACTCACTGCAGCAGGTTCAATATTATGTTGTATTGTATTATTAAGTGGAATACTCACCTGGCAGAGCTGGCAGTGCCCCAAGGTCTTTGAACTCAGGGTCTAAAAGTAGAGTGTAATGTTGTTAGAGGCAAATAAATCTACTCTTACATTTACTCAAGTTTTTCCACAATGAGGGGCCACATTTCAAAATGGACTACAGGTCCCACAATGGAACAATTTCAATTTGTTCTCTTCAAATACAGTAGGGTGAACAGCATGCATATCACATTGTTGATGTTGATGTTATCCATCTATCAGTTTTCTACCTGAAATTGATGCATGTTCATGCAGAATGAATCAGTGATGTAATCATATTTCTAACATCGGTATATCTTATATGTTCAAAATATATTGAGCATACTTACAAATCTAAGTATTGAAAATATGTCCAGCGTATACATACTCTACTGTCTACTGATGTCATATTCACTACAATAAATTTTATTTAAAAAAGGGAGATTAAACCAAAATCTCTGACCTTAGATTCCTGGGTTCAGTACAAGAACAAATAACTACCACAAATAACAATATTTAAAGACATATTGCAAAACAACATAAAAACACAGCTGGCCAAGGCTTATGTAATCTATGTACCAGCACATTTCCTCTGCCCTCATTAAAACTCTCCTGAAACCCTGATGCCCTTCATCAAAAAAGAAAAACACGAACACACACACACTTGGCTTCAGACAGGGAAGAGATATTGTGTTCTAAACCTTTGTACTGATGAATCTACTTGCTAGGTAGATTATAAATCCTGATATACCAGCTTAGTTCAGGACAGATTAGGCTCCACCAGCGATGACAGCCTAGTGATAAAAATGTCACATCTTTTTTTTGTTTTCAAAATTCTCTTGAAGCACCCAGTTTGATATTTAGTATGGGAAAAATCCACAATTCAATGAAAATCAATGAAATACCAAATTTTACAACATATAAAAACAACACTTAACCTTGAAGAGGATAAGTGTGTTTTAAGGGGTGCAAAATGGAATGGAGCATGAGGACCTTTTAAATAAAGTTCATCATCATCATCATTTCTCTTAAATCTTTAAATCTTTTTATAACTGGTGATGTGACACATTGGTCAGTAGGTGTGATGTAAGAAGAGCAGGTGATGGACTCAACTGAGGGTCAAATCAACAAGGACTCTTATTAATCCTCTCATGTTCCTTACCCGTTTCTGCCTCAGGCTTGGGACAGATTATTCACATTCATCCTCTGTGTGTGTGTGTGTGTGTGTGTGTGTGTGTGTGTGTCTGTATTATAACAATGCGTTCCCATAGAGAAATGTGATTGCTTAAGCATGCACAGTAAGTTGTTAACACTGTAAGGTAAGCTGATTGAACGGTACATTTTCATGAAATAATACACAAGTTGTGTACAATATTTTCTGAAAAAATATCCCTGACATGCACGGACAAACAACTTCAGCCCTACAGCAACTTAAAAACTAGTGTGTGTGTGGGATGGACTCACAGGGGTGTAGAAACAAATACTGGAACAGTCCCTTGAGAAATAAAAACATAACATACACAGTCTCAATCATAAGAGAGAAGAAAGAAAGAAAGAAAGAATGAAAAAATGATGGCAGGATGGATTGATGGACAGAGGGATGCAGATTAATCTTTGCCACTCGTCAGTGTAGGTGGCCTATAAAATCTGCTGTTAATAAAGCCTCTGCCTTGGACTCCCTTAAGCTGCTACTGCGGCTCAGCGTTGACAAGCTGAATTCCCCTGAAGACAAGCTTTCATTAACTCTTGTGTGTGTGACTGAGGAAACAAGTGCTCATGTGTGTGTGTGCGTGTGTGTGTCTGTGTGTGTCTTTGTGCATGTGTGCATATGCATGTGTTGGAAGAACTGCTTCCCTCCTCTTCCCTTGTCAGCTGCAGCTGGTGTGCCTGCACTACAAATGGAAATGAGAGTACATTCTCAGCAGCATGCTACCAGACCATTATTAAAGTTACAATATGCAATTTTTTGACATCACATGCACAATTACAGCATATTCTCTACACTGTACCACATCCTTAATGCAAATGAACGACCACAGGCTTTCTCTGTTGAAATGATCTTAGTGCATATAACATTGTGGCACTGGAAATACAAGTGTCCACTGTGGAAGCAAAATGTGTGTTTTAATGTGACTATTTGAGCAGTTAAAATAGGACCAAAGACAGAAAGGAAGAGACTGCTGTAAAAGACATAGCCAGTTTTTCGCATTTAGTAGTAGCCAACAATGTCAAACCCACAACAGGGTAGTGGATTAGGAGAGAGTGCCAGGGAAAGGAGTTGAAGGCTTAGAGATGTAGTAATACCCTAAACATCACCCCCTGCCACACAGAGCAGCAGCTGGTATAAGAACAATAATATAAGAAATGCAAAATCATGAGAACAAATTATCTTACTGTCAGTAATTTCCACTTTTATTCCCAAAACAAACTCTTTAGGGAGACTATGCTCCTGACAATATGTTTATGTGATGTTGTTTTATATATATAGAAGGTCAATGTAGATTGCCGACTCAACGAAACATACTTTAACATGAGACCGCTGTCTTTGACTGCCACAAGTTACCCTTGCATCCTCATTTATTCAATTAGCTAAACTGCAACAAACCACTATGAAGACCTTCCTATGATATGTTGTCAATTGCTAGTTAATTAGATACACCAAACTTAAACTGATGCAGTTTAGTTCCTTTAAGGACACAATATTCAGTTTTAATAAAACTGTTCACATCAGTGAGAGTACATTATATCCACAGTGTGAATATAAATTTGTAAGATGTCATTTACATATGTCGTGAGACAGCTGAAATACAGGCGCACAGACTAAATCATAAACCATGAACCCGACAACTTAGAATGGATTTCAGATGTTCATATATGAAACATAGAAGTAGCTGTGGTAAGTTCCTCTTTACTGTTACCTGTGGCACATTCTTATATATTTTCCCTAAACTATGAGGGTTTTTAGCCAGGGTTGGACCACTTTAACCAACCTGTGCCCAGCCAAGATGACATGTGTTTCCACTACAACCTCACAGCACCAGATTGCTGTGTACACTGCTGCTAGGTAGCAGACAATCTGTGACATCTGCTTCCCTCAACCATGTCATCACAGCTAATCTGTGTTGCTTGTAATCTCTCTGTGTTCAGCTCTCAGTAGTTTTGTAGCTTCTACCCAAATGTCTGCAGTTTGGAGTTTCATTTCACCTCCAGCATCAGCATCATTTTACTATTTACTGACTGCTTTCAGCCATAATGGTTAAGGTACTGGTAGTGCAAGTAGACCGAACCTTTACTGGTGTTGCTACATCACATTAAAAGCTTTCCCCCTTTGAACCAAGAAGTTAACGAAGTGTGTTTATCACAGAGTTAGCAGAGCTTCATTTACAGTGATATTGTAAACTAAAACAGGTCTATTTAACCAGACCTGGACACGGATGGATTTTCTGGAATTTGTTCTGTGGATCCATTTTAAATTCTGCAGGGAGGAATAGTACAAACAGTAATCTGAAAAGGGCTGCAGGCAACGGTGATTAAGTCCAATATTTTCTCTCACTTCAGCTGTTTTTGTTTCCACCAACCCCTGAGGGAAATATCTGCCTCCTTGTCTGCTAAATGCTCCACCGTGTTCTCTAGCCAGTAGCTAACTTCGATTGCTGTTTGGTGCAGGGCAGGTAATGTACAGCGGGTTTACTCAACAAAAACAGTCTGCTGCTGCTGCTAGGAACAAGGTTGAGATTAAACCAAAAAATTAGCAGAAAGACACAAAACTTAGCTAATTCTATAGGGCTTTGTAATCACTCACCTTGTGTGAAGTTATACCGGGCAGAGAAACCGATGGCCTCCAGTTCACCGTCAGCCACAAACTTGATGTACAGATACCTCCCACTGGAGCGGACATATGCAGGACTTTCCTGCCCACAGTAGCGACCAATGATGGGTGAAAAACCAAAAGGCCCATCACGGACCTCGATGTGGTCGAATTTACACTCCCAGGACGGCTCGATGGAATACTTCTCATCAAAAAATAAGTCAATGCACTGTCGGGGAGAGGCTGAAAGAGGAAGAAAGTGTGAAAACAGGTGACGTAACAGCAGACGAGGCAAAGCAGGAGGGAAAGTGAGTAGGAGGCTAAAAAAGAAAAAGCCTCACCCTCTATAATGTAGACACATTCCCTCTCAGGTGGGTATTTCTCAGGATAGTTGGGTGAGGTGAAATATCCTCCATCAGGCTCCTTCACCCAGGTCCCACACTTGCCAGCTGGGGTCACACCTGAGTTGTTCTTCACTGGAAAAAGGCAGAAAGGTCTTCTTCTTTAGGAACTGTACCACAAAATACCCAAATCCTGATGGTGGGGAATGAACAGTAGTGTGAGATGTGATGTGATACCTTGAGCTTTTGTTTTGGTAGCTGTGGCACCAGACAGCTGAGGTGAGATGAGGCTTGCTGCTAAAGCTGCGAAGAGAAGAGAAGAGAAGAGTATGATTTATTTATTTATTTATTTATTTATTGGAATTAGTCAGATTTGTCTGTAGGCTGATAATGTGCCTATATATTTTTTTTAATGAAGTAATATTTTTTTTGAACAGCTATTTACACCAGAAAAGAAAAGCACATCCTTTACACACCCAGAAACTATGATTGTAAACCCACAGCTGATACTAATTCTTTCTTAAGGGCACAATATTTGCGTATATGATTTTCAACACAGATGCCTAAGTAGGTTATGAAACGTGTTTACAGTTGGAAACTTACCGATGGGCAGCAGAAGTTTGCGCACCATTTCTGTTTCCTCAGGATGTGCAGCTCTGTCTCAGATATGGCCATTAAATTATCTTTGACTGAATGGTCCCGTCAATTTTTCCACGTCCCATCATGGGGGTAAATGTGTAGTTCAGCCCATCAGTTCCTCATAAAATGCGCCAAATCCGAGAGTAAAGAGTTCGACATGTCCATCCCTCTCTCTGTCTCCCACAGAGCTCAGAGGATTACTCTCCGTCCACCACGAACCTTCACAATTTTTGCTCCACCTTTAGGTTGTATTAATCCTCTCACAAGATATACGATCATTGACAAAGCTGCGCCTGCTGCAGAAATGGGCCGAAGCAACTGACAACAGTCCTGATTGGAAGTGTGTGTGTGTGTGTTCATTCAAAGAATGTGTGCATAACTTCGCCCTCCAGGGAGTATAACATTCAGCACCATTGTTGCAGCTGCAACTGTATAAAACCGAATAATTTGAAACCGATTTATTTGATTAATTTTCTATTTTTTTGTAAAATCTTTTAAAGTAAATCAAGACTCTTCTCTACTTGCATGCACATTGGTTGAGCTCCAGATTATTTGCATACTTGGCAAGACCTGCATTCAGTATGTTATTCATGTCAACATAAAACTATCAGCAAAATATACGTTTAAGTACGAAAAAGTAAAAAAAATCTCAGCAGACAGTAGAGCTTAGTGGAGAAAGAAGAAATACATAAACACATGTTACATGATGATGATGATAACATCTAGTATTAGAGTGATCCTGGGTTAAGAGACCATTATGAAAATCTACTTCAGATTCAGTAAATTTGAAATAAAAGCTTGGATACTTTGTTACACTGTCAAACTACCCAACTCCACAAGGACCACCCACAACATCAAAACACATCAAGAAGCATGAATAGTATGAGTAGAACTGGTTACTCTTAAATTACATAGTAAAACCTCTGGTGCTAATACTTCAGTAATCTTAAAGATTAGGGATTTTTGGCCATTAAGGAGCAAAAATGTCTATAAAATATTAAATAGTTGCCTATTTACATATCCAACAGACATGTTGGAGTTTTGTGTTTGTCCATCTGTCAAACATAAGTCTGGCTTTGTTTCAGTCTCCATCAGCTCCTGAGAGAATATCTGGCTCTGAAGCTTGTTAGATACTTCAGGACATTCTTTTACTTGAACCGGTTCATGCTGCTACAGTGCCATTTCAGGCTGGGGATATAATGTGTAAACTTTAAACAAACATTTTGTGCTGGTTATTAGGCTACATTATACATTTGGTATACAAAGTGTAATAGCTTTGCATATAGTAACAAAGATCAAATGGTTAAACACACACACATGAATGTATATACTTTATTGGTCATAAACATGAGTGCACACACCTGAAAGATTGTTTGGTGGAGTTAGTGAGGTGCACATGTGCAACTGCTGGTTTCTTGCTTTGTGAACATGAAATATATAGTATTGACTTTAATAAATGAAAATGCTAAATATTTGACACTGCAAATTTTTATAAAAAAGAAAACAAGAAACATATCCTGATTCATTTTACATAGAATATGGTAAAAATGTTTTGGGTACACAGTGTCTACCTACACATACAGCCTTTACCAAAGATAGAATTCAAAATTCAAACTACTGCTCTCAGGTAACCATGCTCCAGAAGGGGTCATTCTAAAGTGCAACATCCATCTGACTCATTGCATACTATGTTGTGCAGCTAAACTGAGAAATTGAGGCTATATACATTTTATCAGTATTAGTTCTGTAGGAGCACTGTAAGGCACAACCAGCTGCTTTATTCTGAATGTGGGTTACCAGCTTCACATACTTGCTTAATGTGTAGACTTGCGGTGGGTAGAACCCTATCTTTAACAAACAAACCCGGTATGGGCCCTGACTCTGACACAAACTCTTCCTTTGCCCTGTCTGGCAAGAATGTCAAACAGCACCACCAGGGACAGGGCCACTACCCCAACCCCGCCCATTCTCATGAACGCGATATCTCAGTAATGCCTTAAGGGAATTTCTTCAAATTTTGCCCAAACGCTCATTCGAACTCAAAAATAAACTGATCAGAATTTTGTTGGTCAAATGCCAAAGGTCAAAGTCACTGTGACCTTACAGGAATGCACACATTTTCAGACAGTCTCAGATAGTCCCTCCAGGAATATATTCCTAATGTTACACACAGTTGTACACATGAAAAGTGCCACTTATATTTGTGTAATGAAAAAAAAAAACGAGAGATAATTACAACCTGTTCCTTTACAACCAGCTGTATTCCTGCTGCCTGCAGACTTAGTGCCTGTTAGGCTGTTTTGCATTTTAATTCAAATATTTATTTAACTGATGTGATACCATTAACATACATGCTAGTTATAAGAATTTGTTTTTTTTATTGTAAAAGTTCATAAATAGCATCAACACAATTATCACAGTAATTAAATTATTTGATTTACACTGCATATTTGTGACCTGAAAGGTACACAACATCGACACTCAAGATACTCAAAATATTTCAATACAGATACATACATACATTTGTAGGTCTAGACCTGGTATGCACCGAGTGACAAAAAGCTCTTGAACTTCCCACCACAACTGCAAAAAATAAAGGCTCCTGTCAGCTGCCCAATGTGCCGCTTCCACCTACTGGCGACTTTTGGTATTTCACCAATATATTAAGTCTGCAAAGAACTTAATAAAAGTCTTCAATTATACATTAGTAAAAGCTGAAATACATATATTTTCCTTCTTTGGAAGTACATGAAACATAAACAACAATGTTTACAGTATAAGAACAGTGCATATTTTGCAACATCTTGTGAAGCTCCAAAAACCCACAGTACACTACCTGTCTGGTACAAAAAACACAGACAAAGAATCAGAACTTGCTGGTGAGGGAAGTCAAACATCTAGCAGATTTTTTTTTCTGTTCTATGAGGAGAGCACATCACTTTAGGACATCTGTCCACAACCATTTCACAATGAATTAAAGACAAAATTAAACATTTTTGTATGGATAAACAAAAACCCAAAACATGCATGCATTTATGCACAGTGAAATTCTGATAAGTATTTTAAAGGTGGAAGGAGGAAGGAGGAAGGGAGCGCTGCATGGCTCCGCTGATTCCACAGGTGCTCTTTAGTGAGGCAAGTAGAAACACAAACAGCGAAATCCCAGAATTCTTGCTGAATATTGAATAATGCAGACAACCATGAAAAAAACAAAAAAGAACTAAGGCTCTCCGTCTCCATCTTTCCATGAGAAGACAGTGTGCCTTAGTTCTTTTTTTCCATGGTTGTCTGCATTATTCAACATCCAGCAAAAATTCTGGGATTTTAAGTATTTTAAAGGTTTTTGAAGTCAGGCCAAGGCAGACCATCACTGGTCTGCTCACAACCACTTTGCAACCAAGAAGGAACAAAACCTAGCAGTGGGTATAAGGAGAGATCAACATTCTTGGAGTAAATTGTGTTGTTATTAGATTTTCATTATTTCAGTTTCCTTTGCATGTTAATGTTGTTGCTTTTTGACCAGACTTTCACTGTCTGAGTGAAAGAGCAAAGGGGCAGCAGTTCAAGATAATTCAGCCACTTTATGTTTGCACATCCCTGTTGTAGTCAATAATGCTTACCTAACAGTGATTCCCAGCAGACAGATAAGACGTGCATGCACTCCCAGTTCTTAATCCACCTGTAGTTGAGTTTGTATTAACTAGACTATTTTAGGTTAAACTACTGTAAAACAGCAACACCACAAATACTCAAAAGAATTCAGCATTTTGGGAAATATGCTTCTTTGCTTCTTTGAAGTTTGATACCACTCTCATGTCTGTTTGGTAAATATAACACTGTAACCTGAGATTTCAAGACTGAAATCTGAGGGGAACAGCTAAATAAATCATTTTACCAGCATATCTAGATCTCAGTTATTACCACATTACCTCTTGCTTGGTTAATTGCTTGTAATTCTATATGCCAGCAGTTTCCCAGCCTCCAGTAAACCATAACTATGTATTTTAATGGTAGTTAGTGCATTGTATTGGGATAGCAATAGGAGACGTTCTTGTTATCACTTTGATAAAGTTGTTGTTCTCACTCTCTAAATGTCTGTTTAAGTGCATCCATCACTGGTGCATTGATAGCTTACTTGAGGCTAAGATTGATTTGGATTGAAAACTTCTGCTGTATCCAAGAGGGGGCAGCACATGCCTGTAAAAGAGAACAAATACTGCAAAGCGTGTGAAGTGATGAAAACTGGAGGCTGTCTGCATATCAGGCTGCCCTAAAATTATTATTATTACCAATCTTACCACTATCAACCATAATGTATAAATTAAGAATGATGTAAGAGAGAGAGAATTAGCACTGAATCATACAGTTGATGAATTAATTAAAAAGAAAAGTAATCACCAACTATTCTGAAAATTTACTGATCTATTCCTTTTTAAGTCATTTTTTAAAGCAAAAATGTAAAACATTCCCTAGATTCATGTTCTTACTGTTTGACAGACAAAAGAAGAGATTCAAAAACATCAAACATTAGTTTACGATTACTGGGACAGAAAAACCATCTTCTGTAATTTAGTGGACTCAGAGTTTCCTGGTTGCAGTGAGCCATCTATTTTGCAGGTCATGCCCTAACATCTAAATGACCCCACTGTGTAATATACAGTATCCAATATCATTATTATTATTATCAGTATTATCATTATTGGTAGTAGTAGTAGTAGTTCACTCATGTATTTCCTCCATGTCAGCCTGAACAGCCAGTATGAATGGCTTATGCTGTGACTTCTTGTATACATGGTTCATTCATGTTCTTTTTTTTTTTTTTTTTTGCTTTTATTTGCATTGTTTTATATACTTTACATATTTCCTCTCATTTTCATTTTCATTTTTTTGATGAATTTACTTTTTGTTTCTTCTTTGTTCTGATGGACAGTCAGAAAAAAGCAGTGGAAGCATATATATATATATATATATATATATATATATATATATATAGAAGAGAGAGAGAGAGAGAGAGAGAACATGCACACACATATTTTGACAGGACACTCACTGACCTAATGCATTATAGCTCATCACCTAAACCTAAATCTAATTCTAACACTGAAACCTAAAGGCTTTACCCTCAAACAGCCCTTTAGAGTTGTGAAAAATGTCCTCACTTTGCCAAAATGTTCTCGCTCCCAAGGTCTAAAACTCAAACTGGTCCTCACAAAAATAGAACTACACATACACACACACACACACACACACACACACACACACACACACACACACATCCAACCCACAAACTTTAACAACTCTTCTAGTGTATGCAAAGGCAGATGAATCAGTGCTCTGTGGTTGTGTCGCGGGGGGGAATACTGGCCACCCTGATGGTTTCTGCTGCTGCTGCTGCTGCCATTCTCACACACAGTCATGAAAAAACTGATGTGACTTCAGACCACGTTCAGCCATCATAAAAGGAATACACCACTGACAGATGCTCACAAATGGGATATTCAATGCATTTGTGCAGAGAGCACAAATAATTATCACAGCATAATGGATATTTTTCCACTAAACATGCAAAGACTGTTCCTGTACTGCATATAGAGTAATGTCAAAGCAAATGACTATACTGGAGATACAATGAAAGTAAAGGAGATGTCATAATTGCCAGTCCATTTTAGTCCATTCTAACTGTTCATCAAGAAGCCATAGTTGGACAGTTCTACTGTAAAGACTTAAGACTGTGACCTATTTTAAGCTACTAAAAACTAGTTTTTGACCAGTGTCTTCCTGACAAACAAAAAAACTGGAAACAGCAAAATGTGCAATATTTGTAACCCGAGTGGGCTGCTTGCTCTCACAACATCCACAAGTTTACCCTCACGTCACTTCTCAGTGCGATCAGGTGCCTCCTCGAATAGATCAACCCTGGAGTTCCAACAAATCCCCGCCGGCCTGTGCCTGTGTTTGAGGGTGGAGGTGCACTGAGGGGCAGCGGGAGGATTTGCGGAGGCGTGGTCCGCTGCGTTGCGCGTTGCTAAGCGCAAATTTGGCATATAAGCGCAAAATGAGCAGCAGTCCTATGCAGCCAGCGGCGCACTGTGGGACCTGAGGAATTCAACAGGTACCTATAGACATTTCTGAGCTCTCAGTCCTCCAGCGTGGACGTGCAGTCCGAAGGAGAACCGACTGCCTGCACTCATTATGTGTGATAGATGGAATTAATTGGAGCTGAACAGGCGTTTTGGCAACTGGAGTATTGCACCTGGGAGATATTTTGATCAGTTTGACGGAATCTGAAGGTAAACTTGCAGTATACTTTGTAGTGTCTATCCGTTACAAAAATACAGTATTATATATAGTGTGTGTCTGTGGTAATCAAGCAAGTTTATAGTAGCTATACTCTTGTTTTTCTTTAAACTATTCATATGGTACCACTGAAATATTTTACAGTATGGTTTGTTATGTGTGTTTTTCTACAGATTTAGGTGAAAAGAAACGTGTTTTCTTTCCTGTAGGGATCATCAAAACAGTTCATATTCCTATAAAATTAAAATACTGCAAGCCTCCCTGCGGTGCATGTCAGCATATAGAGTACAGTAACTCACGCATGCGCACTAAATGCCTGTGACCATCAACATAACGTGTGAAAAGTCAGTTTACACTAGTCCTACTATGCGCAGTGAAGCAGTGACCTGCAGATGCACTCAGACTGCTGAAAGCTGTATTAGACTTACTGTTTGAAGTGAAGTCCCCTATAATTACCGCATTATTAAACAGGGACAGAGGATAGATTCAGGGTGCCTTTGGGCTCTAGTGTAGAACTAAGAAGGAAGAAGATTAGTATGCACCCTGATGTAAATGCTAATGTTTATCTGGGGTTTGCAGAGTCCATGTTCTTTTTTAATGAGCAATGATGCAGTGAAAAATGATGTATTCAAACCTTATTCTCACATGCAGCAAGCAAACAGTCTGAGATAATGAAGCAAGAATTCAAACTAAAACTATTTTACCTCACCATGCATTCTCTCTGTCTGCAGGCAACAGAGAGTATTCTTCATTCTGCAGCAGTACTTTCCCAATCATGAAGAGTCCTCTTCCTTACCTGGGCTGGGTTAGAGCAGCAAGCTTGTTCCTGTGCATGACCCAGACTGTCCTGGCTATGGTGCTCACCAACTCCACACGTCTTGAGTCCATCCTGGACAAATACAGGGAGAAGGATGAGGAGTGGTGGAGGGCGAGGCCGAGAGGGAAGAGGGCCATCAGCGAGGGAGACATGCACCTCATTCTGGATCTGCACAACAAGCTGCGTGGTCAGGTCCACCCTCCTGCCTCCAACATGGAGTACATGGTGAATACAAGTGCACCAAGTGCACATTTAAGAATATTTAATATTACAGGGTTCTTGAGTCATTGAGAAACACAGAGAAATCATCTGGAAACACTGGTTTTCACCAAATATTGGAGCCAATGTTAGCGTAATCAGCTAGCCATCTGATAAAATCTGCTAGCAACTGACATAATTTTAGTCATAGCTTGTGACAAAATTGATGGTCACCAGCTACTAATTATGAGAGACCAACTGTATGATTTTGAATGGTAGTAATTTGCTAGTGTTACCAACAGCATGTGCAGTTGTGGAAGATAGTAAGGGGTCAGGGCTGTGTAACTGGTTAGTTCTATTGTGCTGTATTTTGTTCTCTCCGGTGTGTGTGTTTTTATTGAAGGAAATATAGAAAAATAAATCAGGATGAATAGTCACGAGAGTGTGTCCTTGTGACATACACAATAGATTTGACACAGGGTTCATTTCAAGTGACATATCAGAGAGGTTTGACACTAAACTCACTAGTCCTTTTGGGAGGAAAGCACTTATGTGACTGTGCAAGTGCAGCTCTGTCAACTAAAGACAGCAAAGTAGGGAAGGAAAGACAGAGGGAACGAGATCCGCAAGCCAAATCCATCGTCTGGCTAGCTCCTGCCTCCTGCCTGGCCTCACTGACCCTGGCCCAGATCCAGCTTTCACCCCCACAGTGTTGTCCTGCCCTCCACCTCAACCATCCTGTGCTCCCTCCCTTCCGGCCCCGTGTCTCCTTACTCTATCACTCCATTTCTTCTCCTGCTGACTCTTTTTCTCCCTGCCTAGTTCTTTTTCGCCTTCTTGATCTTCAGCCTCGCAAGCTCTCCCTCAGGCTTTTCTTCACCCTCCTCCACTTTCACTCTCTCGCTTCGCCTCCTCTCTCCCCATCCATCGCAGCTCACTCAAACCCTGGCCGAGACCAATGTTATCTTTTATTTGATCCTCCACGCATCTCATTTTGGGTGCCATAGTGGTGAATCTATTTCCAACATTTCGAGCCCTGGCGTTTGAAGTGCAGGGCACGGTAGTGTAAATGTATGTTATGTACACTAATCCAGTGTTTCTCTAGCAAGGGATACTATTACTGATGATAATGATGTGGTAAGGCAGGGGACTGATGAGGGCCAAGTATTTGGTCTTCAGTTTGCAGGATCGGGAGGCCAAAGGGGCTGCACTTCACTGCAGCTTTGACTCCTTCATTTCATACAAAAGTCCATTCAGCAAATGTCTGTAGAGCACAGTTACATCTGTTAATGTAAAGCACGTCATTTCTTGCCCAGCAGGTCTTCTTGAGAAATAGAGACTTCTTTAAGGGTTCCCATAATCACAGCCACTTTGTATACTGAATTATGAGCGAACCACTTTGTATATTTTGAATTACAAAAACAACGACTACTTGTTTTCTTCCTCAATATTTTTCTTTGCAAAGAACCTTGAGCACACCTCCTCAATCTACTGCTCTAAGAATGCACATCTTGAACTTGGTTCTGTAGCAGAGGTGGTCCTGGCATATGGCTGGAAACAGGTCTGTATTTTGGGAACTTAATGCTCTTTGGAATGCAAAAGGAGATTGGTAGTTGTTACCCCGACCTTTCTCCAAAGGCTGCTGGGCAGTCCATCTTCCCCTCTGCTGGATAATTGAGGGTGAAGAATAACAAGAACATGGAAAGAATAATGAGCTGGCAGAGATCATTAGTATCCAGTGTAGATTGGTTGCAGTGAAAGCTTTGGACTGATTGAAAGAGAAAAGAGAGCATGATAGAGTCCCATTCCTGCATACTTTACCTCCACTCACCTATGTGAAAGTAGAATTGCTTGTCAGTTTCAAAAAGTGTAAAGAAACTGTCACAACACAATGTCAGAAAAGTGCAGTTAGACAATAAAGCTCTTTGTCAACTCCTCGATCAAAGTTTGGACTCGAAGGAAATAAACTGTTTTCATTTCAAAAGCAACTTTTTAATATTTTCTGCGTTAGTACCCCAATATATCAGTTTGGTCTGCATGTGGCAAATAAAACCACTTGATTAGACTGTCATTGCTAAGATCATGTTCATAGTTTAAAAAAACAAAACAAAAAAACACTGACTTTAAGGACAAGCCAAACAATGAAGTGTAGTGTCAAAGTCACACAGATTTTAAACCCGCCATGATGTCTTCCATAAGGCTATGTCCAGACCGATATTAACTGGGCGTAAAGAAATGCAGCCATCTCAACACAATGTCACAAAACTCATCCTGTAACACAATATGTTAGCCAGGCAAATATGTGCAAGCAGGCAAGCAGGAGTTCAGATACATGTAGTTGAGATGCAAGATGAAAGTGATTGTTGCAATATTACAGAAATATATATTTATATTGATATCTGATAAGTCCTCAGATTCTTTGATTTGTTACCCCTAAGCCTCTGAGTATTTTACCAAACTGCTGTGTTTGGTCTGAATGCCCAGTAAAGGTCCCATCACACTTATGTCCTGCAAACGTTTGCTCCAAGTCCTATTCACTTAATCTGAAATCGACATAACAGACAAATTCGAGCATGTTTTGGTTGTTTTGAGTTTTCCAGTGATTAGCACTGTCATTTCCTGCTGAGGACAGTTTCCTTCCCCATATAATGGTAACAAGATTGGCTCAACCTGCAAAGTATCATGCATCTTTCAACTGAGAACAAACAGACAATAATGACATAAATAATGAAATGTGACATGATCAGAAAAGTCTCCCCAACAGCTACTATGCAATATACTGATTATGGAAAAATGCACTGTGACATGGCAAACATATAGGCCTCAGTGTTGGTACCTCAGTCACAGCTGGGTTGTGGCCGAATTAAAGAGTCTCCAACCAGCCCTGAGCAGTAAGCAGCACCACAGTGAATGGGAAAGAGTGTAACACTGACATAGTGTGTTAGCCTTACCACACATATGGAACACATTATGGTGGTCAATCAGAGCAGTTACAACTCCACACTAAATCATTAGCCTATTAGTTTTGACGTGTGATAGCTGTAATGCAACTAAACAGTATGCCAACAGCAGAACACACTGCACCTATTCTTCTACCTCCCCAACAGTGAATTAACTCTGCTGTAACATTTGAATTGCTGAGTCCTGTACCTACGGTCTGCTTTGTTCAAAACAAGAAGTGCAAATAGTTTTCAGGTATTTTGACTTTAATTGAGTCAAGTTTCTACAGTAAAGATGGCATCAAGTCCCCAAACAGAGACTCTCTGTGTTAGTAGTGTTTTCTGTAAGCCTTTTTTTTTCCTCTTGCTTGTTTTATGAGACCAAAACTTACTGGAAACATGCTATCAAACAACCACATAGAATAGTAGCACAAAGCTGCAAGTTGATGTGGTGGTGGTGATACCTCTCTGTTTTCCTTCTCTCTCATATGTGTGTCTGTGTGTAAGTCAACGAATGTGTGTGTTTAATAGGAGAGGCCTAGTTTTGACTATACTGTGTTAAATTTGCAAAAGGCATCCATACTACAGTACTTTAAAGTGAAGAGCAGTTTCATCTTTCAGCTTCACCTTGCCTCAGGTATGTATGGCTACCTTCACTTTAGTTTCAGTGGAGTTCATGGTAGTTTGGTAGAATGATGAGATATCTGAAAAAAAGTAATGAGTAGCAATTAAAGCCAGAGCTATGGTAAGTGGCCATTTTGCCCTCTTTATTCAGTAGGGTGGTCCAGAGTGGAGTTTAAGGTCTACAAACATCTGTTGCAGGCAAAGGTGCTCTGGACTCAGACACTGACCCACAGTTCTAGAGAAAACCTATATTACCAAACTTTATGTTTTAGCTGCTAGCTGAACGAAAAATAACCCTCAAGGTTGACCTTCCAGAGCCAAATAACCTTTTAACCAAGAATGTGTGTGTGTGTGTGTGTGTGTGTGTGTGTGTGTGTGTGTGTGTTGCATGTGCTCTCCAGGTATGGGATTATGAGCTAGAGAGGAGCGCAGAGTACTGGGCACATACCTGCCGATGGGAACATGGACCGAGCCACATGTTGACACAAATAGGCCAAAACCTTGGAGCGCACTGGGGCAGGTGTGTATGTCACATTAGTGTGTAATGTGTCAGTTGAATTGTTTAATCCAGCAGTTTTCTTTAAAATATGTTTTCATCTTAGACAGGTTTTCCAAACCTCACAGCATGGAAAACATGAAATGTTTGGAGAGGAGGCAAAGACACTCAGGATTGGCGATCTGCTGATATACAACATCATCGTGTATTAATATTGTATGGGATGTCTTTGTACCAGTCTGGTGTTATTTGCATGTGATTTAACAAAGGGAAACACAGTGGCCAGTCATGCATAATGCACTGTGCTCTGGCATGGCATCTCCCAAATCTAAAGGGTCAGATTTATCAACATATCTGTCCTGCTGCCTTCAGATGGCCTCAGGGATTTGAACTGAAACAGGAGCCTTTTGCATACAGTATAAAGCAGGTGTGGGCAGCAGATACTGTAAACACCTCTACTGGCTGGAGAGTGGTTAGTTAAAACAGCACGTTTAAAGTTTGAGCATTATTTTGTCATTGCTGCACACTTGCTCTCGTTGATAAAATCAGCAAAGTGAGATCTAAGTCTAAGACACATTTCTGCAATGTTTCACTAATTTAAAGCCAAACCCACCACACATTAACACAGGTGTGGTTTTATTTACTCTGATTAATTAGACCACTTTATAGAACTGTATGGGTTTGTACTGATCATGCTTAATTAATTAAATGCTTCATCTCACTGTTGTGTTGCACCTGTTTGGGTGTGACAGTTTACACCTCTATGGCATTAGTACATGATGTTTGTTGATTTCACAAACAATGATTGCTATTATAATTGTGCCCCAGTTCAGCCTGAGCTAGAATAACTGAAAACACCTGTGTATTTGTGCAGTGGCCTTTAATGGCCCATGGTAAGTATTTAGTTAAACACAGTATACCTGGAAATTGCTCAGTGTTTTTTTTTTTTCATTGTTTTCCACTGGAACAGTCTGGGGTGACGTGCTTTGCTTACGGAAACTTCAACAAGACAGTTTAACTCCTAATATGACATCAACCAACCAAGTACACAGGACTGCATTGATATGTCATGATATAAGTGACATGTCTTGTGTTTTTTGGTGACATTATTAATAGACATATAGATATACAGAAGTTTAGCAACTTTTATGTCACTTTAGGGACCGTCCTCCTACCTACCATGTCCAGGCCTGGTATGATGAGGTGAGATACTACAGTTATCCCTACTCCCAGGAGTGTAACCCACACTGCCCATTCAGATGTTCAGGACCTGTATGCACTCACTACACTCAGGTAAAAGGACTTTTATATGTATGAGTCTTTGAGGGTAAACAATGCCTAGGGGGAGTTTTCCTTTAAAAAAAAAAACACATTGCATTGATCACTTGATACACATCTCACTAGTACTACATTTGTTTTTAAACTTAATTTAGATTTGATAAATGACATAAATAACAATAACTAAAAGTAAAAAAAAAAAGAAAAAAAGGTGTTTTCTTTATTGTTTATGTCACTGTGAGAGCAACGTATCAAAATCATGTAAAATCATACTGTATGCATAGTTAACATTAACATGTGATGACCACTGACTGAATTCAGCTACAAGTTCCATCTAATGTGAGAAGACTGGATGCTTCACTGTGTTTGTGTATTTCAATTTCAGTTGGTGTGGGCAACTAGTAACCGCATTGGGTGTGCCATCAATGTGTGTTACAACATGAATGTGTGGGGAATGATCTGGGCCAAAGCTGTTTATCTCGTCTGCAACTACTCTCCACCGTAAGTTTTGATGTGCATTCAATAAGATATGATTCCTCCTGCTAAAAAATACAGATGTCAGCAGTAGAACATAAATGTGGTTCTCTCAGAATTGGTTCCTTTTTTAACTAGAATAATGGCTCCTGTTGTGTTTAAAAAGAAAAACACAAACAAGAAAAAGACAGTCAATAATTAATTAATTCACCAAAAATACACATTTCAAACTTAGCAACCCTTTATAAGATTTCTGAAGAGACCTGTTGACACCAAAGTATCAAGATTCAGCCTGTGCTACACTGACAAAGTGTTTCTTGGTCACAAAAAATAAATAAATAAAACATGGTTCATCAAAAGCAAAAGTGACTCAGGCTGTAAAGAACATTATTTCTTATGCTGCTACATTTATAGCTAAAGTGCAATTATATTTCTTTCTTATAAAAGATTCAAATACATCAGGAAAAAAACACAAGGGATGAACAGCGTCAGCTTATGAAAATGGTCTAATGTAACAGTTCTGCCCTTTAAACTGTGGCGAACTCCATATTATTTTTTCAGGGGGAACTGGTGGGGTCATGCTCCATATAAATATGGAGCTCCATGCTCTGCCTGTCCAGCCAGCTATGCCGGAGGCTGCAGGGATAACCTCTGCTACAAAGGTAAGTTTGGGTCAAACTTGTAGTTTTATGCCACTCTTTAACATACTTTGCATCTTAACAATTTATTGTCAGATATCAGTAGTTATATCAAAGTAGAATGGCTTGCCCTGTTTTGATCTGATAAAACTTATGGTCTATGAAATGACAAACGTCTGCTAACTTGGTTTCCGTGTTTTCAGACGGGGGTGTGGACAGGCGTCCACCTCCTGAGATTGAAGGAAAGCAACTACATCGAACCTGAACCCGAACCGGTAAGGGACAGAGAGCCCCAGCCCAGGGCCCAGTCACCAGACCCGTCACCCAATGACAACCTAGAGAGAGACCAGGTTGTCAGCACAGAGCAGATGTGTAAGAAGTGCTCCCATGATACTACACCTCTGAAAGGGACAATGAGGAATGTATGTAATACATTATTAGCAATAATAAAATGAGTTAGTGAAAAACTTCTGTTTGTCATTTTAGGCCAACAGGTTGAATGTGACATAAAACTGAGAGATCAGTGCAAGGGAACAACCTGTAACAGGTAAATGGTGATGAATGGACTGACACTGTGCAAATGATGAACATCAAGCAATATATGAAAAATCATAATACACTATATACAAGTATTACTTGTTGTACCTTGTTTCCCATACCAAGAATTAGGTTCAGTTAGCATCAGGTAATTTTCCATTTACAGAAAAAACTTTAGTTAGTAGAATATCATGTGCTTTTATTCCAAGCAAAGCCCCAGTCTAAAAATCATGTTACTGTTGTTCCTGTCTATAGATATGAGTGTCCACCTGGCTGCCTTGACAGGTCTGGAAAAGTAGTTGGGACTGGATATTATGACATGGTAAATAATCACTGACAACAGCTATCTATACACTGTGTTGTATGGTATACTAAATGATTATACTGATAGCTTTAAAAATGGGCTATTGTATGGTGACAGAATACAGCTTATGTTCACGTATACAAATATGTATCCACTGAAAATTCATTTCCTTTAAGTTATACCTTGCTGTACATTCCTATCTTTGTTTTTACTGCAGCAATCCAGTGTGTGTGGAGCTGCTTTACACTCTGGTGTTATTGACAATGATGGAGGATGGCTGGATGTGACCAGACTGGGCAGAAAACAGCAGTTCACCAAATCATACAAGAATGGTATTCAATCAATTGGGTATGAATCAGTCTCTGTATTTAGCTTTTATTAAGGAGTTTAGTTAATACAGATGTGATATACAGTATATTCACTCAACCAGTGATTCATGGCTCTTCACCACAGAGCATAACTTCATGCAGTTTTCTTTAATTTCACAGGAAAAACAGGAGTGCAAATTCTTTCAAAGTAGAGTCAGTTCCTGGTAAGGAGTACACAATCACTTTTCACTGTAAAGATACAGATGCATTATTGTCCATATGCAGAAACACTGTAGAGTCATTTTGCTTTGCCTTTTTTCTCCTAGTCAAGGCAGTAACATGTGATACCACCGTGGCACTTTTCTGCCCTTTCAAGAAACCTGTGCGTCACTGTCCCAGGTAACATTCTACTTTAGTTTTAGTCATGTAGAACACCTGGAACTTTCATGTGGACACTGTTTGAATTAAGCCACAATGGGCTGAGATATGACTCACAGTCATTTTAAGTAATAGATTTTAGGTATTTAGCTCATGTGTACTTCCAAATTCAAAGTAAAGTTGCAAGACTTGCTTACAGCCAGAGTAAGCAAAGATACCCTGGTTAAGCTACCCTGCTGTCCTTTGTGTGTATATTTGAAGTTATACCTTGACCAAGGTTATCAACTTTGTCATCTATAGTTTTGTTTTATTTACATTCCAACAACCTGTGGTTTAAATTTAACCAGTGAGCCCCTGTTCATATATTTCCACATTTTTGCAGTAGCTTGTAGGTGAGTGTGTCTTGGACCACATGTGGACTTACATACTCATTCATACTCATTCAGTTGGTTCTCAAGTCGCATAAAGCTGGTCTTGTCCACAACATCTGAGAATATTGAAAATCTGAACATTTTGGGCAATTTGGTCTGACTGGAACACACCAGGCAGGTTAAATACAGGAAGTTCCTTGCCGCCTCCCATCTGTTAAAAACAAGACCACACTTGGTCTTTGCAAACAGAAAGAATGTATGCGTTTATTTGCATATAAGCATGAAAGTGAGATCCGATCACAAGCGGTCACTCTAGAAGTCAATGCAGACGTATTCTAATGCCAAGTGTAAACTGACATACTAGGTTGTGCTCACTTGTAATCGGATCACCTGAGACATACATTAATGCCAGGCATTAACAGGGTCTAAGATTACTTTGTTACTTTGTATCTCTGCCTTTTAGACATGCAGCAAGGAAGGTGCTAATAATATCCTTATATCCAAGACCAGCTATGGAAATCTGATTTGATTAACACTTCCTACACATTAAACAGTCAGAACATATTTTAGTTTCAGTGTATGCACTGAAAATGTCTTATGACCTAACCTGGGCTCTCTTTTTTTCTTCAGGTTGTATTGTCCCAGGAACTGCTTGCGTGACAGTCGAGTCCGAGTCATTGGGACGAAGTATTACTCAGATGTGAGTTCTTGCATCATTGTTATAAACTGACCATTGCAAGTAAAGCACAGGTGTAATTAACAACATTAATGATGGCTTCATTCCATTTAAGTGCTCATGTAAGCCATCAGTTCTGCAACAATGAAATAAATGATAATAATTATAAAATAATAAAAGACAGCTTTAATTAGTGCTATTAGTTGCTGTGCATGCATGTTTTTTCTTGTTATGACACATTCACGTGTCTGTTGTGAAAAATATGATTGGCCTACACATCCTCTATCACAGCAGACATTTTGACTCATCACTGCAGGAAAAGCACATGCATAATAAAAGAGTCCTGAAACATGTTGTAGCCTTTATTAAGATAATTTACACCTGTGTATTTTCAGCCATCACATTTCAGAATGTTTGAAATTGTTACTGCTTCAAGGAACAAAATTATATTCGATTCATTTACTAATGGTACCATTATTCTGAAAGACATTTAACAACCCATCGCCAAAAAGACATCCTCTTCTTATGGCACACAAGTAGATCATTTGAATTTTTATAATTTTTTATAAATTTATGACAATGATAAATATTGGCAGCTGTCACCAACTAGACTCAAAGACCATGTTAACATGTACTGGCCTGTTGCATCCAGAAATCCGGTATCTGTAGAGCGGCCATCCATGCTGGAGTGATCCAGAATGAGTCTGGAGGTTACCTTGATGTGATGCCAGTGGACAAAAGGAGGCAGTACAGTGGCAGTTACCAGAATGGCATCACCTCAGAGAGGTATGATTAAAAATATGAAGTAGATACATATAGTTACTATATAGAGAATAATTATGTGTGTATCCAAGTATATATTTGGCTAATTTCATTTCTCTCTCTCTCTCTCCTTGCTCTTCTTCTTCCAGCCTACTGAACCCAACAGGAGGAAAAGCCTTCAGAGTGTTTGCAGTCATCTGAAAAACCACTCTCAAAGGGCAGAGTACCGTCAAACATGGCCACTTCACATCTAGCATACCCACTCATTATCATCTGACAACCTGCAATTACATTCACTCCTGCAGTAAATAATTTAACTTTTCAGCCTCTGACACTAAAAGTGTAACATGACTTTTATCAAGGCTTCCCTTTTAAGTTTGGTCATGATTCCAGAGATAGCTTAGCAAGTTTGGTAAATGATGGTCTTGGATGTCTTTTGCCTTACGTCTTTCTAAATCTGACCATAATAATCACATTGGGCTGTTATGCATCTTTTGCTGACATGATATCATGACATCCATGACATCATGTTTTTTAACACTTAAACTTGAATATACTGTACGCCACCAGATTTAGCACCACTCCAGCTGCCTCCCATGATTTCATGATGTGAAGGTCTCTAAGGAGGGCCAAACCAGACGTTAAGTAAAAGTACAAATAAGTCAGAATTAAATAGATAAATAAATCAATCCCAACTGATCCATGTTTTATTACACCAGCAAGCAGGATTTCTTTTTTCCATGTGCAGAATTAATCATTTATTTTTAAAAGGGTTGTTTTTTGTTGGGTGTGATCTGACTTATTATATCCCTAATATGGAGAACAATTTATTTTCCCTTCAGTATGCAAACTACTAAAGCTTCAAACTGTCCCATATTGTGCTAAAAACTGAGCTAAGAGACTGAGGCTAAAGCTGCATTTCCCCAAAAAGTCAGCATTCTCACCAGGTGATGATCTGTGCAGAGGGCATGGAAAATACAGTATTGCTCCCGTATTGCAGTGTTAGCTAATTAGTCCTAGTATTATGCACATGATAAGGAAAATATGAGACTGTTTGTTCCTGACTCCTCATTCTAACATTACCCTGTTTGATTGCTTAGCTCACATACAATATTTGATCATATTTTAGAACAATGTTTTCACTTTTAATGTTACAGGAGATTAGGCTATGAGGATGAGGAGGTGCCTGGATGTTGAGTATTATTTTCCTGTATACCGGGTACAGACCTCTGAATGTTTGGAGTATTTTGAGTTTTTGAGTATTGAGTGTTTCAGGCCACAAGAGTGCAAAGCATATTAGGCAAAAACCTAGTATATGGCTGGAATGAAATTGTGAAATCCTACCGCACAGTGGAGTGTCTCTCCTGCTGGGCTGCTGACAGTGTTGTCAGCTAGTGTTAACTTGACATAACACTGGTTGTTTCCGCTTTAGCTGTGTGGAGCTGTTGAGTACTGGAGCAGGCAAATAGAAACGAGTTGCAGTCCTTGATGAAGTAATAGAAACTGCTTGCTCCAAATCACTGTGATAGAATGACAGCCGATGTGAAAAGTCCCAAAAGCCAGCCAGTCAATAGTGTAACTGGCCATCCAACCCACTCAGTCAGTCATGAACATAGGGCTGGCCCTGCTGTTGCAGTCCAGCCAACAATATGCTTCATTATCCTCTGAATACATGAAGCTGTAGGCTCTCTGTGGGCCTGAAGTTGTAATGCGCTTATTTATATAGCTGGTAATTAGTGTGGTAACAAAAGGCGAGTAGGTGGGAAAAATGAAAATGGAGGTCACTGTTGGACTTGAGGGCAAGCATATGGCTATTTCATGGCTGTACGTACCAGTATAAGCAAACATACCAGTTTCAAACACACAAACATACCAGTAGAAACTATTCTGTTGTTTCTTTTTGGCCAGCACAACTCATAAGTAACATGATGTTACAACTGTTGCTAGTAATCTGTGATCTTTGTATACAGAGTAATTCATGTGCATGGATTTGTAACCTGGTGGATGCAATTGCCATTGAAATGTTGTGTGGGTATGAATCAGAGTACTGTGGTTGCAGATTGCAAAACTGTGCACATGGTCTATAGGTATTTTGGAAAAAAATATGCAAGTTGCAAAAGTAAGATTGGACACTTGCTGATAGGGGATATGTTTAGCGAGAGGCCAATTCCTGGGGAAACGTTTCTGGTATACCTACTCATCTAAGCTGTCTAGCAGCAGCATGTGTGTCAGGAGATAGAATTACATGTCGTGTTTCTGTTTTTATTATGATAAATCATGCCATTCACACAAGTAGCAGTTTATTTTATGTATTTAAATTGAAGTCTGGTTTGGGCCTCCCTGTATCTTCCCTTTTAATCACAGAGGTAATAGCAATAACAGCATAGCAACAATGCAGGCAGTAAAATGTATATTTCTGTACATAATAATGTTGTAAATAATGCTGAACACTATGCATGTATATGAAATGCGTGCTACTGTTGCCTTTTTCATTTATATTTCTAACACATCACCAGCAATACAAATAAAACAAGCTAAAAATAATAGATGGTAAAACAGCTTCTGCATGCAAAACATGTTTATCATTTAACCTTTTAATTTTATAAAGGACAGATTCTACCATCATTTCATTGAATTCATATATTTGTAAATATTATGTATGTAACATATTGTTTTATGCTGCATTTCCCAGCTTATGTTTACAGATTTATATAAATGGACCCTGGCTGGCCAGGAATGTGCATGGCAAAATTATAATTAAAATATTATTAAAATGAAGTTTAAATGTTTTTATTTGTTATTATTTCTCTTTGTATTAGAGAGTTGTGTCATAAAATCAATGAACTATACTCTCCTCTGTAGGATTAATGTCTCAGAAAATACTGAACCTGAAGTCTGCAAATCCCAAACTGCCAGCTTGACTCTGCTCCTCAGTTTACATTGTATTACATTACACTTGTTTTCAGTTTTTGCAGACATATGGTTGCACACATATGGAGTGGCCACATTGTTTTAATATCAGTCCATATAGCTCCCAGATAGCCTGAGGAATCTGGGCATTAACATTTCAACAATGTCTCAAATTCAGCTGTGGAAAAAAAAAACTTCCAAGTGAGGTTTCTTTCTAGAAAGCAGGGGGTGTTTCCAGGAACTGTGGGGAACACAGAGGAAGAGAAATCTGCTTGTTTCAGGTTCAGGGAGGAGATCTTATCCACCAGTTGGCTTGGCATGCTTAAAGTAAAAAGTCAGTTCAGACAGATGTCATTACAGTTTGCCAGCTGAACTAAACACATAAAGTATTCATGTCCTGTCAATCCAACATAGGATTTAAGTTTTGTTAATGCTGCACACAAACGGCTGAAGTAATACTTCTCATTTCAGAAGTGCTGATTTTGGATTCATAACATTTTGCATTCAGGGATTAAAGAGGTATTAGAAATAACAGTTTTCACTTCATATTGTATGGACCAGCATGATACATTACAGCATTTTCTTTTATATCACTTCTCATTTTTAGAAGAGTAAATAAACTTTAGTGTCAGCTCTGTGAGTTCACTGATTTTAAAGTGCTCAGACCCACTTGCTGTGCCAGTGACTGAATATACAAAGACCAACTTTGTGTTTTGTTTATCTCAATCTCTCAGCTTCCCAGGATGCATTTCCCCTACTTCCTCTGGACGGGCACAGATGTGGTGAGGCCCCATCTGTGAAGTCCTCGTCAGTCACCTCTGAACACACATTAAGAGCCACACACAGTCATAGAGAAAAGCACTCATGTACACAGAGACACAAATCGCCATCAGACAGACACACAAACACTCTCACAGTTACTTTACAAAACCATTAAACTAAGTAGGATGGGTCTGATGGGTCTGGAAACTAAAATATCTTTTCATATTTTATGCCAGTATTCAAAATCTTTGACCATTTTCATGACAAAACTGTGAACATATTATCAGTACTTGGTCACTAATGATTGCAGAGAATAAGGTTTACATTGCTCTGAAGTAGACATAACCTTTTTTCCTGAATGTTTATCACATAAAGCACCTATGAGCCAAGATTATATATGCTAACTGGGTTTGGGCCAGGTCTCCTTGAGAAAAGAGGCAAGCATCGCAGCGCTGTCAAAATTCACAGGACCTTGTTGCAGAGGCGGCCATTGGCACAGGACTCCTGTGAACTCCTCTGGTCAGTTAGCCGGCCTGTCAGTCAGAAAACAGTCACAGTCAGCCACCATGCCAGTCAGACAGGAGCGCATCCAAACATTAAGAGCAGGCAGGCAGCATTCCATCACAAACTCAGTTTGCGAGTCATAACTCCATTCGGTCAGACAGGCAGCTGGTCAGACAGCTAGCCATCCAGAGAGGCAGGTTTTTCAGTGTTTTCAGTCAGTGAAGCAAAGGCTTTGCAGTGGTTTGCAGGAATCTAGTTTCCCTTCTGATGGAAGAGTTCAGTGTTTTAAGATATATGTTAATTTGCTCTGATGCTGAGAGCTAGATGAGAACTCAAAACCAATCAATTCAACAGCACCTGAAGTTCACTTATTACCAGATTATTACTTATTATTATTATTACTTTTTAAATTTTCATTTATTTTTTAAAAATTTAAACTAAATCTTGGATGGATCCAGCAACTGGAGTCTCTTTTCTTTCCAGTATTTTGTGCAAAGTCAGGCTAGTGGACTCCAGGCTCATAGTTTCCATACAGACATGTATGTGTTATCAGTTTTCTGACCTAACCCTCAACAAGAAGGTATATTTGCAATTCCCTGTTCAGTCATTCTACTATTTGCTATTCAAAAGACACTAAATAATCTACTCTATAAAACACATTCACCCTGCAAAAACAATGTGGCCCAGACCACCTGTGAATGTGGTCTGAGCAAATGCATTCACATCTCTACCCAGAGCTGTACACTTGTGATCGGCTCACCCAAGATGCATGTTAATGCCATGTATGAACAGGGTGAGGCTAGTGAGTTTGAGAACAGAGGAAGGAAGGAAGAGGGATTGTAGTGGATGATAAGAATAATGTCCCAAATTACGACCAAGACAGAAGCTGCTAACTCTGCTAACTCAACTGGTACAATCAGAAGCAGCCCAGAGACACTCTCTTATGCAGCTGGGTTTGGAAGAGCAGCTAGTCAGAACCTTCAAGTCTCATAGAATTATCATTTTACATGAACTATTCAACACCCTACGATCTCTGCTGGTTCATCCTAATAACAAGACTCCCTTAAGGAGGAAGACTGGAGTGATGTATGCGATCACAAGTAGGAGTTGTTGGGTACATGTTGGTGAAGCTGTCTGATGACACCAGGCAACAACTAGTCAACATGATTCTTTTTGCCCAAAATTGCTCTAGGAGCCCTTGCATTTCCAATGTTTGATAGTAAAGTGGATGGTCAATACAGCACATACATTGTAAAGCAGTATCAGACAATGCACAACATTGTATTTGATATTTGTGAGCAGTATTTAAAGGGGCCCAGGTGCACAGCTAGAAATTCTGTGCCCCTTGACAAGAGAGGAAACACGGCCCCTTGACCTTGATGTGTTGAACTTAGCACAGTATAAACTGGCATCTTTGAGAGGGCCCCCGCTGAGTTCAAGGACATACTCTCCCCTCTGTGAGCCACACTTCTCAGCAAGCCCCTGCATACACTGAATGCTTCAAGTAAATTTGCACCAGGGGCAAAATGTTCACTCTCAAACCAAGTTAAAGTGAGTCACCCTACTTTGCTTCTATATTTTGCACATATACACATAACTGTCATCTTATGATTCTTTAAATAATACTAGTTACAGGCCTAGAACACTTAATCCATAACATTTAGCTGTAAGGGAAAGTATGAGTCTTTTCATAGCCAAATGAATAAATAGTCATGGCTGGTATTTGTGTAAGTCTAACAACACACTGCTGTGTTGCCAGTTTTAGGGATAAAACCTTTTTGATTGTGTGTGTTGGTCAGTAAAATACAGAAACGTCAAATAAACGTAGCAATTATGAGGGTTCCTCAGATGCAGTATGTTTGAAATTTGGACACAGCTGCTCATGCCAGAAACACACCGCCATTCGTGCATATATGTGTGCGTGTTTATGTATGAATACACCTCCACAGCTGGATGTGTAGTTCTGAATGTGTCCGGCATGTGTAGAAGTGTGGCACTTTCTAAATATAACTCATGCAATCACTCTCATGCTTTATAGCCGACTCCTCAGGCGGTTAACTCCTGGGTGGACACACACTGTGCATGTGGGCTAACAATCACTGCAGACATGATGAGAAGTCATGTCTATGTGTGTGTGTGTGTCTGATGGTGTTTGAGTGTGTGGTTGGACTTCCTCCTCTCAGCCCTCTGCCACTCATAGATTTAGACATTGTTATTATTTTAACATAGTTAGCAGCTGTGTTTTGGTGGCGAAACATGGTAATCATCTTCCCATTGCTGGGTTTTCTGTTGGTTGAGGAGTATTTATAACTGTGGAGTGTTTCACTCTGCGTTCTCATGACACAACACAGAAGTTTTCTCAAAGTCACAGAATCAGATTTGGTTAATCCAAGGTCCATTTGACCTAACAGAATTATGTGGAATTACTCATCCTGTTCATTCAACTAAACATAAGTATTAAAAAAGTCACCAGTGTCTTCTAACCGTGTAAAGACAATAAAAAGTTTACAAAAGGAGACAAACCAAATTGAATATTGTTACTTCATATGTTGGTACTAAATAAAATGCTATATCTGCGTATTTAAAGGAATAGTCTGTGCCAAGTGCCAAGTGGGATATGTCAGAACTTTCAGATAAATCAGCCTTTTCCAGTTTAATCATTGCAACATGGAGACTGACCTAAATGAAATTCACAATTTGTAATTACAATAACTCTGATATGGCATGAACATGGCATAAATATATAACTACAGCAGGAAGTACAGGGAAACAGCTAGTCCGACTCTGTCCACCTCTAAAGCTCACTAACACATTATATCTCTGTCGTTTAATCCATACAAGAACCAAAAGGCATCATGAAATGATTATGACAATGTGTATATCTTCTCAAAACAAAATTGGTAACTGGAACTCAGTATGTATCATTGCACCAGGTCAGAGGTGATTACTGATGTGTATAAATAGGAATAACAAGAGGAATGTGTCTGAAAAACTTACTCCAACTTTATGTATGCAACAGTGTATTTTGAGGCACCTTTGATTATCCACTTTATGAAACTTATTTTCAAATGAGTGTCCAAAAAAGTTTTCAACAACTTTCTACAGGTTGCAGTAGGAAATAAAGTTACTGCCAAATCTCTGCTCACTCTACCAGAAAGTGAATGGGTGATGAGAGGTGACAGAAATATATCAGACAGATATCTCACTCAGTTGTACTGTTTCTAAACTCCCTTAACAAACACTTCTATTGCACTGTGACCAGTTAAGGGTGACTGTTCAAAGTAGGTAATCTTACACCTTGCTCAGTGTGAGGCACAAGTTTCCTGTCATGCTTGTCTTGTTAAAAGCCATAACTTCCTTATTCCTTGTTGTGTTTTTGGCCTCTATACTACCCTGTACAAAAGTGCCTACATTCAGCCACAAGTTTGTGATTTCATACTCTCATTTTTTGTGCTATTCTGGAGGTATCAGTTCATCTACTTTTTCATACTCCTTATACTGTCTTTACTTCTCATTCTCCACCTACAGACTTCCTCTGCCTCCATGTTTCACTCACCTCTTTTCTCCTCTGTGTCTACACTTCTCAGTGACAGTACAGGGGTGGTTTGTCTTGTCAGTTTTATTTCAAGAGGCTCACCCATTGCAGATTGTCCCACTGATTTGATTGAAAACAAAATTCTACGCCTTGCTTTTTTGCAGCTTGGAAGTATTTTGAGGGTGGTGAATTTTGGCTTCACCAGAGTTCCACACCTCCCACCCACCAAACACACTCACACACACATACTGATCCCAAACTCAAATTATGGCCTTGGCATCTCCTCCCTCTCCTCCTGTTTTGTTGGTAACCCACATGCAGACCTCCAGTGCCAGCAGAGTGTGGCTGAGGGTCACTGTTCCCCACAGTCCCACAAGATTCACAGACTTTCTTCTTACCCCCTGATCCCCTACTGTCGGTCCCCCCACCATAGAATCCCCATCGAAATTTTCCGCTTGTACCAAAAATAGTTGTCTGACTGCTGGCCATGCTTGCCTGGTGCCCTCCTGTCGCTGACAGCAGGCTGAGTACACACACTGAAGATGAGACTATTTTCATCTCAATAGTTATGAAAATCATTCATTTGTTGTTTTTGGTTTATTTTTTTCACTATAATGAAACAACATTCAGTTTTTCTGAGAGTGAGTATGTGTATGTGAAAGGGAGAGGGGTTTGAGAAAGAGGAGTATGAACATAAATGAAAATACTACTGGGTGTTCTGGGCATTGCTGCATGTAGAGCGGGCATGTCCCTAAAAAAAGGTGAGGGATGGGGACAATGTAGGCACTGTATATGATCCTCAGTGCTATACAGTGTGCAGCTTGACCAAAATACCAAATTCCTAATTAAATGAAAAGCTAGAATTTTAAAATAAAGATTATATGCCGCCTGGTGTCTTCACAGCACTCATAAAGAGAGGAAACCAGAGAGGAATGCAGTAATCTTTTGCCACTAAAGATTTTCATGTTTAAAGCTTGTTTTTTTTTCATTTTGATTTAGACGTTTCTCTGATTCATGCATGTCAGACTTCAGGCTAATTAACGTTTACTGTCAAATAAAAGTGCAAGCTTCCTGCAACATTAACTTAACTGCAACAATAAATTAACTGTGTCACCAAGCAGAGGTTCAACTCATGGACAAACCATATAGACAACTTGACAGTAAAGTCACAGCAGTGCCTGTACTTCCTGCGTCACCTGGCCATGTTCAGGCTCTCCCCATAGGTGCTCAGGACATTTTCTTCAGGTACCACTGAGAGTCTCCTGGCTGGTAATATCATGGCATGGTTTGGCAATGCCACAGAGCAGGACTGCAAAGCCTTGTCCAGAGTGGTGCACTTAGCTGAGCCTTACTATCTCTGGTGTGCTTTCTAAAACTGTTTGTACCATGTGTTCACCTCTCTGAGAGAGGCCCTGTGCCTCCTTTCATGAACTCTGGAAGGAAGTATAGGGTCCGTCTGTGCAAGCACAACTGCTACAAATAGTCATTTGTGCCCCTGTCAGTTAAATTTATCAATGGGCAACTCCTGCAGGACAGACAGAACAGCAGGAGCAGGTTGTCTAAGATAATCCTGACACACAGAGTCAAACAACCATTCAAATATGCTCATGTTTTACTTCTGAGCCAATAAACCTTGCACTGACATTTTCATTTTCAGGGCAGGTTAGTCATCAAAGAAGCTGTGAAACAAACAACATACTGTATCCTCACTCTGAAACAAGTTAAAATTAATGACAATCATTAAATAATTGTTTCAATTGTGGAGTATATCTAATTTAATGTTTATTCATTTGCATGTAACTGGTTGGTATTAATATTATTTTATTTCTCTCTCTCTCTCTCTCTCTCTCTCTCTCTGTGTGTGTGTGTGTGTGTCACTGCTGTTGTTAACCAAAAGTCTGCTGCTGAGAAGTTTTAGATTGCACATAATCAAATAAAGAGTAATTCAACAATAATAACAATTTCATGAAAAAAAGCTATATCACCAGTGTTATTATTTAATCAAATAGACAGTTTTCCATGACATAGCAGAAGCTTTTATTGTTTTTAGAGAGCTCTTGGATTCTTTGGGGATAGGTATATAACCTACAAAGATTCAACATGGAGCCATTTGTCTTAATAGCCTCTAAGTTATTCAATGCTCAACAGGCAATCTGAAGAAAACTTAATTAGATGATATGAGAAATTAGGAAACTGAAGCCAGTCCACTGACTGAATAAAAAGTGCACCCCAGCCCTGATAAACATAAGTCCCTTGCCATGATATTGCGTTTTTTGGTCTGACAGTACAGTGCAGGCAGTTGAAATTTATCCCCCGTGTGATGACACGAGAGGTCGGCCAAACCCTCCAGTATGTTTGCGCAGCTACCTGGTTTCGAGAGGGGGAGTCAGTAAACAGGTAAAAATGCTACAAATAGAATCTAGCCACTTAAGAATATAGTCTTGAGGGAGGGCAGCCTGTTCCCGGGTCTGCGTCAGCACTGACCTTTTTGCTGTTTGCTAAAGGGATTTGATTTCACCTCTACCTCTCTTGCTTTCACTTTTTTTTAACATTTACACTTAAGCTGTCTGAGGAGTATAAAGTAGCAGTTTTGTATGGGAAGGAGAAGCTGTGGCAGTTCAGTCATGGGCTAAGTGATATCACAGCAATGATAAGCTGATTCCAGTGAGGAAATGTTTGGCATTTTTATACAGTGTAGTGGGAGGATTTGCATCTTTGATATCTATTAGCAAGCATGCATACTAGTAAATACATACATCCACCCAAACATTTCACTGGGAGGTCAGAGGTCAGGGTCAGCACAAAATATGGTTTGAATGCCTTGCTGAACGCACTTGTTATTACAAGTCCTTAAACCAATAAAATATTATGTGGACCATTGCCCAAAACCATTTGCAATCATCCCCCCACTAGTTGCCTACAAACTATAAATATCTGTCCCTGTGAGTTTGACAGTTTTGACATTAACCTAACATGCTTCACTTTCTACCTAAACTTTACTACTTTAACCTACAGCACCCTCTGCTGGCTTTACATGGACCTCACTTGTTGCTGTTGGTATGTGGTAAAAAAAAAAAAAAAAAACGTGTATAATTTCCTTTAAAAACTAAAGATCTGGATGACATTAAGATCCATAATAATATGAGCCAGTCTCTATATAAGTCTTTAAGGTACAGCTGGTGAGAAAAAGAGAAGGAAAAATAATATGCACAAGTTCACTATTCACCACCTCCTAAACAAAGCTGAGCAAACAACAATTTTGTTTTTGTGGCTTTTGTGGTTGAGAGATTTTCTGATATCAGGCCAGCTGTTGAAGGGGTGTCTGCAGGTTAAACATGAGCCATGTTTTCTTTAACATCCAGTTGGCAGTGCTGTTTATCAACTACTTTTAATGCCATGCTGTATTCCACATGAAACTATTAGAATGTTCAGCAGTTTTGGAATATAGGTCTGGGAATGGATAATCAGCCTTCAAAGGGGCAACAACATCTGGCCAACAACATCTGGGCAGCCTGTGTTTCAGAGATGAAGGAGATGGTTTCCTACATTCCAGTTTTTCACTGTAGGCTACTCAACTGAGTGTCATTTGGTTTCAGTTTAAAACTGTGTCTCAGTCACACAAATAGAGAGATAATTAAGGAAAGTTAGTGGTGTAGTATGTAAGCGTAAACACACATACACACAGTCCGTTGCAGTGTGTGCATAATGGTGAAATCACTTTAAGTGCATCTGCCAAATCATGATTCTTGTATTCATAGTGATATTGTCATCTTTCATCGATTTCAGATATTTGTGATAATCAAATAACTGATTGATAATTGATAACTGATTCAATCCACAACAAAATAATACTTGTTTAACAACAAAGAAAAACTCTTACGAGCAAAATACGGCATTTTAATGTTTCAGTTATTCTGTAGTATTTAAGGGAAGGTCTAGCTAATCTATTCTAAACTAAACTAAGTTACAATAAAATAAAATACGGTAACCTAAACTAAGCTAAAGTAATGGTCTAGCTAAGCTCAAGGTCATACTGTATGAATATGCTCAAAGGTAACAAAAGCTAGGGTAAGGTAACGCCGAATAAGCTTAGCTGGCCAGAGTAGAGAAAACCTAGCTAGGTGTAAGGTGTAAAGGACAACTCATGGCAGAGAAGCACTACCTTTGTGAAGTACCTTGCTGTTCAATTGTATTCTACAATTTCAACCTAATTAAAAAAAAAACAATACATTTTTAAATGAGTCAGGTCAAATTTACTATACCACTGTACTGAAGTGTCCAACAGAAATGAAAAAAAAAAAAAAGTAAAAAAATTGAGGACACTAAACTGATACATGCACTAATACATTCATACTGCTATATACTCACTCTCTATTTCTTGAACTACTGTAATATAAAGGAAGCTTACAGTCCGTCAAGATAAATGCCCTCACTGTTTGGAAAACCTTGCTTGAGTGCCAATAAAATGATCATTCCCACAAACTGAAAACTGTTCTTGTTTACTTGTGTCCATTGTTATTCAAAGCTCAACGCTTTTCCCCTGCGACTGTCTATTGTAATCTATGCTGGTACTCAGAATACAGAGGAAAGGTAGTGTCCTAAGTTTTCAAGGTGTTTCCTTTTCTGGCACAATGCATATACGCATGAGAGCATGTGGTGCCATTCTATGCTGAACATCAGCACTTCACCACTACCCATAATACACTGTGGGAAAGGTGACACCCATTTTGTTTACCTGGGGCAAACCAGAGACGGAAACTTCCAGTCTGAAGGGAGATGAGGAAACATAACCAAAGCCAAATGAACAGAGAGGAACGGACCTGGCTGAGTTTGTTCTCTTTTAATATGAGCCAGCTGATTCTTTTTTTGTCAAAGTGGATTTTGTAAATACTTTGAATACTTTTATACTATTACTTTTTGGAGTTTGTTTGCTTACCTTTTTGCATTACAAAGGTGTGAGTGAGAGCAGTGGAACAGTCAGAGTAGAGGGAGG
This sequence comes from Lates calcarifer, assembly GCF_001640805.2. NCBI lineage: Eukaryota > Metazoa > Chordata > Actinopteri > Centropomidae > Lates > Lates calcarifer. Next base: position 21,197,608 of record NC_066836.1, read on the forward strand.
AGCTGCAGGGTTCTCCATGTATGGACTGCAGCTCTGTTCATATGGTAAACAGATGGTCACATGGGGCAATAGTCTTGAAGCAGTGGGGAGAAAAGGGAGGGAAATGAACAAGGAAAGAGAGTGAGGAGATACACCGAAGGACTTTGGCCTGCCCCATGTGCAGGAGGCGGCACTTTCACCCTGAGTTTAAGACCCATGGGATCACATTACAAAAAGAAGGGAAATAACAGATTTGAAGTGAGAAGAGAACCATGTTGTGGTTGAACTGAATCCTTAGCTTTCCTCACTGGGGTCCCAGTAGGGCTCTATTTCTTTCATTTGACTCCCTTTAGAAACTTTTTTCCTCTTTACTGTGGGAGTGAAAGTTCATCAGCGAGTGCCATCCTGGTCACGTCCTTGTCACTGGAGACCTCTTCATACTTTCTTACGTGGAAGTAAAAATCCAAGATGCCCACCAATTTCACTGTAGTGCCAGTGGAGGATTCAGAGGATGCCAGCAACAGCGCGGGTGCAGCTGAAGGCAGCAAACCTATCAGCCTGGGCAAAATTTTTGGGGAGGAAGTCGATGAAGACAACTCAGAAGAACCTCACTCAGGTAGGAGTACGCTACAAGACAAAATATCTGCTTCAGCTTGTAGACAGGGAGGTCAGTTTTTAATACCTTCTTATTCCTGTTTGGGGTCATGGAGGAGCTGGAGCCTATCCCAGCATGCACTGGGATAAAGCTGAAGGTTAAAATGTGTAAGTTTGATGCGTCATTGTATAATTAAAAATGTACAAACGTAAGAACACTTACACAAACAGTCAGATACACGTTATGGCAAGGCAAATGCTTTACACAACACATGAACAAACACAAACTCAGTCTTTAAGTGTGACACAGTTCAAGTTACAACTTGCAGGGCAGCTTGATTAGTGTGCTAGGCAGGAGGAACTGTGTGTTGTTGTTACTCATGTCAGTGCAACCCTGATTGATGGTTGGGTTCTTTGCATCATCATGGCTGTAGTGCAGGGCTGTATGTCTATTATAATAGAAGTATATAGACAAAGACAGTCTACAAAGACTGGAGGAGTTGTGAAACATGGGTTTCAAGTTTTTAAGCTGGCTGTAATATTGTAATTGTATACATTTAAGGGGGATTATTTTATCTTTATAAAATAACAGAATGCCACAACAAAATCTCAACTCTCTGTTCCATTTTGAATTGTTTGCCTAATAAAATTTAATTTAATGTTGATTATGAACAGACCATCTTTATCATATTCATCTCTGTTTTGGTAGGTGTCTGTCTATTTAATATAATAGACCAAGATATTATTCACTAGTATGTACATGTAATACATCATACATCATCTACACCACTGGTCAAAAGTTTTAGAACACCCCCATTTTCCTAATTCTTATTTAAATTTAGGTGGTTCAAGTCCAGTGATCATCTTTAGATGGTACAAAGAGAAGCAGTAAACTGCCCGAGATTTAAAAAAAAAAAAAAAAAAAAAATTTTTTTTTCTTATAGCTTTGCTGTAGCAGTGGAGGTAAATGAAGTATTATTACTTACAAGCCGTCAGTATACCCAAAGGCTGTGATAGAATAAACTGTGACACTAATGCATCATTAGAACAATGCTGTGCAGCAGGGGCTAGTACTGTATATAGGTATTAGAAAAGACAAGTAGTAAAAGAAGAGAGACAGGCCTTACTTCCTGGCAACAATAAACTAGTTACATTATTTATCCAGTGTAATAACTGACTAAATTGACTTAAAATGAATGAAATAATATCAGTAACATGTAAAATGGGCATTTCAAACTCAGAATAGACCAAACACAACTTGAATGTTTTGGCTGATAGTCCCGCGTTCAGTGTTATGTATAATACCGCTTAACAATTTAACCTTACAACTATTACAAAATAGGAGGGTGCTGAGCCACTGAAATAAACTGAAAAACTAAAAATATTATCTGGGAGATGCTGAAAAGCTCCATACATCTGACAGAACCCGCAGAGTTTGGTCATAATTCTCTGTGCATTTTGCACTGAGTGATTCCTTTCACAATACACACAAGTCACCATGTCCAGATTAAACAGAGTAATCTTGCCTCTCTACTATGACAGGGATAGAAAAGAGGTAAGACAGGGCAAGTCTGACCTGTCAAGTATCAAATCAGTATGCTCTGTGTTCAGGCAGCCTCACTGTGAGTTTATAACCTATAGGAATGTTGCAGATCAGACGTTCGGCTCCAGTGATGTGATGGCCCCATTTATCAGTTAGTGTATTGCCCCTTAAAGATGATAAAGATAATGAGTTGTAAGGTTTATACCACTTTATACAAGCATTTCAGGGGAAGCGATGAAGTGACTTTAGAAAATTATTATGATGTGATGTCTTGTCGGCCGTTCCTTTTCTAATATTTCTGCCTGTGTCTAAGTGTGTTGGAGGTTGAATTACCCTAAAAGCTTGCGTTTACCGGTGGGCAGACTGACATGCTTTAGCATCTGACGTAATCTCACACGACACAGCGTGTTCACTAGCCAAGTGGCTGCACCTATTAAATTCCACTCTGCAAAAACCACTGAGCATCAATCCTAAAACCTTCAACAGCTTAAGGTTTTATTGACAGTTCCCGCTAAGCAGGAGGCTATGGTCCATTTTGTGGACCACATCAGTTTTCCCTGGTCATCTGTACGCTTATCTCAGTTTGAATGTAAGGTTATTCAGTGAGTTATTCTGATGTTCAAAGCTCAGAAAAGTTTGATAGCCAATATGAGGTGTTTCACTCCACAACTGAATCTCCTCAAAACACATTGGTACCTGTGTGGACATGTACTCGTGTAGTCAGGGCATCAAGGATTGCTGCTGTGGTATTTGATGATGCTGCCACTGGGTAATGTTTAATCCTGGAAAACTGAGATTCATCTGGAATTTCTTCTGAGTGGTAACTCAAATCAAAGGAAACATTATACAAAAGTTCTAACAGTAAAGCATGCAAAAAATACCACATGAAACAACCTCAGAAAAACTGGCTTTTGTGAATGTAAAGGATTTTTCATACAGCTGTCTCAGTTGATGGTTAACTTACACTTTGAATGTTCTGCTCTGTCTGCTTGATGTTAAAGGGCTGCTTTGATTTAGTATTACTAAAGAGGAGGTGGAGGTGGAGCATTTACAAGACAATGTAGGTCCTGCAGTTCCCATAATGCAACTCAGTAGGATGTTTTGTTAAATCCTCCCAGCCTAGTATCTTTCAATCACCACACCCCCTGTTAATATAAATATTTGACAAAATGCTAGATTTTGTCAAATATTTAATGTCCAAGTTAACACAGATGACACCATTCAAATTGTTCATGACAAGTCAACTGAATATGATGTGTCCCATTCAATTTTTCCCCATTCTAAATAAATCCTGCAAAACCATGCTATCTCACTGTGAACTAAGGACTTTAATGAACTGCAGTACAGTGATACATACTTTATGTCTGTCTTTATAAAAGCAGAAGTCACACAACATGCAGTGCTCAAAAGGTCACACACCCATCTACACAGTGCTGATTAGGCAAGATGTCATCTGTATAAACAATAACATACCATCATTTTCCAAAGCAGTATCCTGTAACCGATGTCATGTTTCATATTGTCCCACATTCTGCTTGTAATGTAGAATTACTCCTTTGGCTAGGTTTTCAAGTTTTTTTCAAGGAGTGTTTATTTATTTTAGAGTTTATAGCATTTATCATCTTGGACTGTAATAGCTGTGCCACACTCAGAACAAGTCCACCACCCTAAACAACCCTACAGATGTTTGTCCCTACCCCCTGATATGACCCAAATGAGCATTTCCTCAGTTAGCACCCCTATAGCAGCAGGAGATATGCCACAGATAAACTGACAAAAATCACTGCTGAAAATATAAATAACTAACCCTTTTATGATGTGACAATGGTACAGTACTCGCATTTGGTTAGATTTCTAATTACACTGAGTAATGTGATCAGTGAGACAAGCTTCCAAAAGCCTGGGCAAAATTGACACTACATTGATTTATTGTTAAACAGTTAAATTCCTAGATAATCAGGTTCCTTCCCCTTAGCATCTAACACTGAACACCTCTAACAACTGTAAAGCAGAAAAGGACGTTAATCATCATATATAGCATTGTTTCCAGATGGGGTGGGTTTACTGACAATAAAAGCTCTTCTCCTGTGCAGTGATTTAAAAGGAAGTTTATTTTTAGTTAAGTCCCTTGTGACATTCTGTTTTGTTAGATTGTCACTGTTCTTCTGTTAGACGCATTATACACCATAACATACTTCCACAGCTCAAAATGGCATCAGTAAAATTTTTCTTACTTCAATACCCAGAAGTCCAGTAAGGTGTCCTTTGTTAATAGACAGATCATGTGCACCAACTCAACTGGTCTTTCATGCTCTGTACAAAATGAAATCAAAAGAACACGGGGGATAAATATTAACCTTTTGCGACTCAGCTTTCTTTAAAGGGGAAACACCATCATTGCTGTTTAGCAAACAGCTAGGATGTTACTTTTAAGTTAGATGTATTATTTAATGTGGGAAGAGACATGTCTATGCACAGCTCTCATCTGGACAAGTAGGATCACTCTACAGGATTTAAAATAAGAGGGAAAATTCAATGATTACATACACATCAGTCAAGTTCTGCAATTACACATGTTAACAATGTAGTGTCATGTTATTCAAGTCTGCATTGTACATTTTGTGATGCACTTGATGAACTAAGCCAACATGACTCTGTGCTGTTATACATGGACGAATATGGACATCTGCTGGTTAACATGATTACTGCATGAGCAGCTTTGTGAAATTTTTGATTTTGTGTAAGCAGATGAAAAAAACGAGTGACTGCTGAAAGAGGTGCTCACACTGTTAAAGCCTATCCCAGGAGATTTTTGGTGTCACCTTAGAGATTTGTGTTTAAAATACTTTTTTCATATTTTACTCTAAATAATTCCAACAGGATCAGCAAGAAACTTAAGCTTAGATCAGCATTAGAATTTGTTAATGTAAAGTTATGGTTAGGTAATTTGGATTGAAGGTCAAGGAAAGTGTTAGGGAATGCATGTTCAGCAAAGGTCATCACACACACAATAATACATATTTGTATGTTGGTCTGAGTTCAAAAGACAGCTCAGCAGTACTGTAAAATTGTTACAAGGGACCATGCTAAAGGACTCTGTGTGTGTGTGTGTGTGTGTGTGTGTGTGTGTGTGTGTGTGTGTGTTAGTGTCAGAATGCGCATGTCCATTGTTATGAAATTTTTTGTGTATATGACCTTCAGTTCTTTGTGCCGGCAGTCAGCAAACAATTGACTACAGGGTTAATAGCAGTTAGCTTGTGTATAATTACTGTGTTGCTGTTGTTTTCACACCATGTCCTGCCTCCTAGTGGTTTTATATCACTATGGTGAATATATATTTAGGTAAATATATAATTTTCCTGTGAGTTATGAAATGTGCCTTCATGTGACACAAGTTGGGTTTCCATCCTCCTGGTTTTACGAACATTAAAAAATGGAGCAGAAATGCAGAAAACCCGCCTAAATTCTCAATATATTCCAAAAAAGATTTGGTTGGCTGAAATGAGAAGTAGGTGTACTGATAAAACTAAAATGCAGCAAAGTTGGGTGATAAAGAGACTCTAATGTCAATCAAATAAATACATGAAACAAACATAAATGTCGTATTTCCATCCTGTTTTCTACATTGTTTTTCATTGTTTGAGATTTGACTGGCACTCTCTTAGTTATGCTCTCTTGCCCTCCTCTTCCCAGATGGTATTGCAGTACCTGACTGGAATATTAGAGACATTTATCTCTCCAAACCAGCTCCTAATGTTAATTCTTTTTTATTCAAAGTCATCACATTTAGATGGAAATGTAACTGCTAATATGGCCGAGCTAACATTGCCCAGGTATTTGTTTTTTTCTGCTGTATCACCAGAATGTTCTGATGTATAGGTCAGGCCACAGTCATATATTCATTTGAAAACATCCACCTCCCTCTATCAGAGAAAACAGTGCATTCTGATGACCTGCCTGGTGACAGGTGTGTCTGAATGTGCAGATGTACTCATGTCATGCTGTATTACAAGCTGTGAGATAGTGTGTTGAGACACTATGAGTAAATAGCTATCCATTTCCCATGAAAAGTAAGGTGTTGTTCTACTTTGCTTTTACCAGCGTTCAATCTCTTATGAAATTCAATTGCATCAGCAGCTTAGGATGAATACAAAGTAACTGCAGAATTCATTTAAGCAAACATTGATCACAGATCTAACACTGACCTTAACCTCTGCACACTGGGTATTATATTTTGTCAGAGCGATCCTTTCAGTTTGTTTAAAGGACAGATGATCTGACTCTGAGCTTTGACAGTGGTTTACCCACTGTAGGCATGAATGTAGTCAAAGCCAGCATACTCAAACAATATCCCCTGCTCATCATTGCATGCTACATTTTGTTACCATCTTCATCATGTCATGTGCAACCACAGTACAGTGTTTTTCTTATCTTCCCTTCAGTGATATCTGACCCACTGTTAGGCCTTGGGTTCTTGAGTTCTTCAAGCTAATAAAGATGAGCACAACACAACAGTGTGATGTAGTGTGATAATGCGCCATATCTAATGGCCTGAGACCACTGCATGACAACCAGGGGCTAGGCTAACCAATCTGAGAGGCAGCTTGAACGGCACGTCTTGATGTCACTCAATGTTTCTCTGTTTTTTTAAGAGTGTGCAAGAGCTGATTTTAGCAAGGCTAAATTGTGGGCATAACCTTAAAATGTCTGCCAAAAACTGAAAGCTTTGTCCTTTGATTGTCCAGAAACAGTGCTGGATCCTCTTATCCTAAAGTATTAGAAGAAGCATATTCTGTCACTCAGGTCCCACTGGTCCTGAATCTCATGCTGCTTTTATACAAAGAAAAACAAAACATCTTAAATAAGACTAACACAGGTAAGTTACTTGATATCTTCTGACAGTAGCCACGTGAATTTTCCACAGTCACAAGAACCTTTTGCTGACATAGGCTGTACATAAAAATGTATACACAGTCTATGGTAGCTAACAAGAAGTAAAGTGTCCTGTGTCCAACAATACCTGTTACAAAGTAAGCCATTAAGGTAAAATCAAAACACTGTTGCCCGTTTTGATAATGTTGCTAACATTATCCAGGTTCCTTACATTCAATATTCTGTTCTACATCATGACATTTTTTTATTCAGTAAAAATTGTGTTTATGTGTTTTAATGACAATTGTAAAGTTAGCTTCACAGGACATACTGCTTCATAGTTCTCTTCTCATACTTCTCTTATTTTTAGCTAATGCCAGACTATGACACAGACTCTACACTTTGTTGATCTTTCTAAACCTCCCAAAAAACATGACAAAGCCCTGTTTTGTTTTTTTTCTACAAAACCATCTTTGTGCTGAAAGTATACTACCCAGACACTGGGGAAAATTCTGTGTTTTAAGCCTGCCTTTTTGGCACTTTCTTAACAGTAATTACAACTAGCACTGCTGCAACTGTTTCAGATACTACACAAAAACAGTACCCATTACCTTCATGCAGCTCTATTAGAAGCATGTGTCTTACAGTATGCGTGTTTTTCCTGTGTATCTCACTAGGAGATGACAGTCAGAGAGAGTCCAGGCCATTCATCAACCCAGATAATGATGGAGAACACTATTATGATGGCAAGAACATGGCCCTGTTTGAGGTAAGACTCCAGATGTACACTGTTGTACACTGAATGTTAAAACATTTCATGCACACATAAAAAAAATCCAGAATGATATTTGAATTCATTTGTCTCTGCCTCTCTACAGGAGGAAATGGACAGTACCCCAATGGTTTCATCTCTTCTCAACAAGCTGGCCAACTACACCAACTTGACCCAGGGTGTTCGTGAGCATGAGGAGGCAGAGAACGAGGATGGGGTCAGGAGGGTCACTGTCACGGTACACACTTTTATAAATACAAGTTTTGAGCCTACTCCTAGTAAGGACTTTCGGTTTTGATTTTTAGGCATCCTGTGTACCTCTGCTTTAGAAACCAATTCCTGCAGATTTTATAGTGTTTGAAGATTCTTAAGCCCTGAATATTAAGCCCTGTACTGTCATTTAACTCCTTAAGGCCTATTTACATATCTGCCTTTAATTGACAACGCAGCCTCAGCAGATGTACTGCATAGCATCATACCCTATGCTGTAGGCTGACTTGCACCTCCCTAGAAATGTAACTACAAGTCGTGGTGATGCAGACTGTAACAGCTGTGATTGGTGTACTTGTACTGACTCGTACACTTCACACCTCACACTCTCAGTTAGCAGACAAGCACAGAAAACTCACCCTTAAGGGATCCCATCTGCCTCAGTCAGTTCAATGATTGTACACACAATCTCCTTTAATAACTACTCTCTTTTCTGCATCACAGTAATTACAGTAAGAGCTAATTTATTAGGCTCAACTCAACACACTCTTTTCATGCCACATTTCTAACCCAAACCTTCTCCCTCATTCTAACTGTAACAAAAAGAGTGTAAAATGACATGTAAAAAGTTTAAAATGCATAGTGAAAGGTCTTGAAAGTGTACATTGCTCTTTTCCACTGTTGTTATATTGTCCTTGTTAAATGTGCATACCAGTATCACTCTCTGAACTCTAATTGCTTTTGTCTAACTGCTTTTGTTTAAATATCAACACTTGTCTCTAAATTAATGCAGTGTTTCTATAAAAAATGAACTGCATGGGAAAGGATTATTATCTAGTCATTTTCAGGAATCAAAAATGCCTTGATGGTAAATGGCGGTGTATGACCTAGTATTTGTTGTATCATAAAGAATTTCTGCCTCTCAGTTTTGCAGTCTATCTTTAAATACAGTTTAAATAGAGTTACTGTAGACTTTGATCTTTGGGATATCATGAAGAGATAAAACAGTTTATAAACATATTGAAATAATGGACTTTATTGTGAGAAAGAGATTTACTATGAACTAATTAGTAGACTTTCAAGTTTTATTGCCTGTAGTACAAAAGACAGAAACTGCTAGCTCCTACAAGGAGCTCAAAGATATCTTGAGACTGTTCCTGTGTCATTGCTGTGTGTCAAATACTGTACTGTATGTGAGGACATGACTATTACCACTGAGAAAACATGAGGAACTTCTCTGTGATGGTTTCAGTTTTATCTGTAATTATTTTTAGTGCACTTTTATTTTTTATTTACCTTCTCTTCACTATAACTATTTTCTTGATACCTTTGCTGTCACGTCATTATTTTTAATTATTTTAATTGTACAATAACAGAGCAAATGTAGGTCTTTTAATACACACAGTTAGACAAGTTAGTATCTACATACTGATGTAGATACACTCTAAATATCCTAAGCTAAAAGTTATCACTTAAACTTTTCTTTTCAAATGCAATTTCTAATTTGAACAGAGCCAAAACAACTAATACTATACCGTATAACTTTCCAAATAAAGTTTGATGGCACAGTAGGTTTAAAATAAAGATTTGATCAAATCTTCACTGTATTTTCTTTGCACATTGTTGTCACTACAAGTGAATATTGTATTTCAAGATCACATATTCTGCTAGAAAACATATATTTGCTATTGAAAAATATTAAATACATTGGCAACATTTTACTGTTATGTTCAGTATCAACATTTGTGATACATATATATATATATATATATATATATATATATATATATATATATATATATATATATATATATATATATCAAGTACTTTAACGGTATTTCATCATCACATTAAGGCAAAACATAATGCAGTTGGCATTATGTTTTCTTCAAAATACATCATATGTAGGAGACAGGGTTGGGTCAGTGCATCAGAGACCGGATCTAAAAATTTCTAGACTGAATATGTCACAATGGCCCTTTTTCAGTCAAATAATGGACAACAGGTGGAGCCTTTGTAGCCCTCAGGTCCCCCATGATCCATTGTGTACCATTCTTTAATCAGGAGTTCAGCCAGTCCTTGTCAACTTAAAAAGTGTGAGCAAAACCAAAAAGAAAAGAAACTGCATGGTTTAGAAAAAGCCGAAATGCAATGTATTTTACTTTTTACTATCTATTTTAACTTTTTGCAGCTCCTCCATTGCAGTGGCCATCAACCTGCATGCTGTCCTCTTTTAATACACCTTAGTACAATTTTGTCACTTCTCCAGTTTGGAGACACTACATACTCAAAACCTGAAGTGGGTCACAGGGTAAGAGAAAGAGAGAGGGCAGAGGTAACTTGATGAAGCAAGTGAGAGATAAGACATTATGACCTTTAAAAATCTATCCAGATTCAGTCACTTGAGGTTCATGTGACACAAAAGCAGTGTGGGCTGCCCATTAAAAAATCCTAACATTCAGCAAATGCAGAATACATTAGCAGCTAACACTGAAAACTGTGTCTGTTATGCAGGACGCTGTCTTTGAACACCAGCTGGAGGTGGAGAGTGGAGGTGGTTCCTGGCGCCCCTACCCTCAGTCAGGTTGACAGGGTCAGATGATGTGAAACTGACACACAAAGAGAAAGACTGTGTGTGGATATGCACTTAAAGCCATGACATGACAAACTATTTCACAGTTTCTTTGTAACAGTCTGGAACCATAGGCAGAGTCTATAGTTTATGTCTGCAGTGATACTGTTAGTGAGTTAAGCATATTCCAAATATCAGCTGGTCTGTAAAATCTTTTATGTGTGGGAATGACTGGCACTGTCTCCATGTATCGTCGGTGTCAGTTTCCCCATGTCTCCAGTCTTTATGCTAATCTAAGCTAACCTGTTGTTGGTTGTAGCTTCACACTGAATAGACATATACATCATTTGGGTATTTTCTCCTCCTTTACTGCAGACTTATAAGTATTGAACCACCTGGACAGTAAAGGGCTGCAGCCAGGTCAAACACATAGTGTCTGCAGTTTACAACAGTATGGTTAAATATGCCGTGCTGTTCATTTTCAGAGCTTTTAGCCTACACAGTTTACATAGTGTTGGGCACAATGGAGTCTTAGTTACTTGTTACTTGACATTTTTATCCTCTCAGTCTGCCCCCCACCCATTCTCTGTAGATTTCCTGACAGTGAACACCCAGAGTCTTTGGTTGAAAGACAGTGGGACCTTGGATTGTTGCTCTGTGTAGAAGCATGATGATATTTTACTAACACCCGCCCCCTGAATGATAGCTGTGTTTTTTTCTTTAAGACTACACAGAGGGATATCTGAGGCATGAGTCTAAAAGGATCAAGACTGACAATGCAGCAAGAGTGAGGGGGAGTAAAACTGAGGCAAGAGGAGAAAGACAGAGTAACAAAGACAGGGAGAAAATGTGGGAGATTTGGAAATCCACATCAGGCACTTCGCAGCATTTAGGCAGACAACTGAGTACAGTGGAGAATGCCCAGGACAAAGTGTTTGTAACTAGAAAAATGGTAGGTACACTCTGGGTTTGGGGGAGGGAGGTAATAGAGGTAGATATGTGTGTGTGTGTTTATGCAGTGTGATGCATACTGTTGATATTGTAGAAGAAAGGGATGATGGTGATGACACTGTAGGAGCTTAAACACAATAATGATACTTTTCAACTAAAGCTGTTTTATAGATGATAGACAATACTTTACCTCAGCTACATTAAGGTAATACAGATATACATAATGCAATACATTTTTGGTTAACTTTGGTTTACTCTAAAGCTTTAACATTTTACAATAAAATGAGATAAAAGTAATTTTTCCACCATATTTGGTAGATATCTGATGTACTGTCTTTAAAATAACAATTTCAGTGTTGTTGATTTCTTTGATTTCTTCCACTGTGGATGTTTTTAGGTGCATTCAGTAAAACCAAACAAACACACAAACAAAATATCAACAATATTTTTCCCCAATCCTAATTAATACAATTTTGATCCTAATGCATTTCTGTCTAATCCAAATGGTAGAGGAAGCAACTCATAAGAACCACGGGTAATGCCACAAATGACAAGCCAACAGTTGCATTGTGTAAAAACTATTTGAAGGAAGTTTTGACAGCGCAGGTATATAATTTTATTTTACAATATTATATAACGTATATAACTACAATGAAGTGGAATTTAAAGCTTTTCTGTGGTGCTATCATTACACCTTTAAAATTCTGCATGTGCATGTGTTACTCACCATGTTTTATTTTATTATTATACCACATAACTTGGTTCACACTTTTCTACAAGTGTAATACAATATTCACCTGTCTTCATGTACATTCAGAGTGTCACTGGTAACTGTAATTATTCCTTCTGTCCATACTGGCTGTAAAGAGATTCCCCCCTAACAAGTTCAGAGAAGGTGACTGGGCAGCCAAATCTACAGCCCATGTTCTGTGTAACAAAAAATATCCATTTTAAAGTCTAGCTGAGGCTAATGCCTTAGCAGTCAGAGTTGATCAAATCAACTGGGTATCTTCCAAAGTTTTGGTCATCTTGGTGCAAAAGTTCCCACATAAAGAGAGCATTTTGCACTAAAAGGACTTTGGATGTATTTGATTTAAATGCAGCTGAAGCCTTGTATTAATTTTCGTCAAATTTTTGGATGCACTTTTGTGTATGTGTGTGTGTGTGTGTGTGTGTGTGCATCAAAATGTGGGATAAGACAGGACACATGCAGACTAGTTTTAATGTCATTTTGGGGTGTCTTTGGAAGCCCCTTTTCTTCCCTTCCTCTATCATCTTCCTCCCATCTTGATTCTCATTAGTATACACATGTATGTGTTTTTATCCATCCCCAGGTCCCCCAGATGGGAACCTTCATTGGAGTTTACCTGCCCTGCATGCAGAACATCCTGGGTGTGATTCTCTTTCTGCGTCTCACCTGGATCGTCGGCACAGCAGGAATCCTGGGATCCTTTGCCATTGTCTCCATGTGCTGCATCTGTGTGCGTAAATAATAAATCCAACAAGTATACATGCTGTCGTCCTGACAAAAGGAAGAACTGTAGGATATATTTCACATTAATGATACTGTGAATGATGTGAAGACAAACAAAGGGCTACTCTGTATCATTCTATAAATGCCTGAACTGAACAATGACATGTCTGAGGTTGAGTCTAAGATTTATGGCCTAGCAAACAAACTGGAGGCCAATCAATACACCCTCCTCTGAAATTGTGGTGTTGATTAATGACAACATTAATGTCCATGCCTGAGCTCAGAGGAGAGTCCTCAGAACAAGCAGAAAATTTGTGTCTTATTTACAACCCGATTCATACGTCAGTAGCTCCAGATGGCCAAACAGAGAACTGACTGTTTGAAATGTTTGAACTTAAATGCTCAGCACTCGTGATACAATGTGAACAGTCTGCACACAATACCCTTCTACAATATATGCACAGCCTGCCAGGCTCTGATGCTTTAGCCCAAAGAGATGACAGAGGGTAAAGATATGATGTTAGTAATGCTGTTTAGGCATTTTATTTGATGCTCCCTTTGTCCTAATTTGCTCTTATTCTGTTAACAGTTGTCACTTATCTTAGATTTAAATATTCATTCAAATCCTTTTTTGAAACTGTGAAGCACAATGAAACCCTAATTTTGCAATACCTCAATCATAATTCCCGCTCAAACCAAATTTTGAATTTTTATTAATTTATTTAAACAAAGTTTTTATACAACAACATTTAACATTGAAAAAAAATCAGTGGTCTCTCTTCTAACCCTTGGTCATAAAGTCAGAGCCTTTGTTAAAGGTAATGTTTTGTGGCAAAATACTCTTGTATTGGTGACTAAGGAAGTTTGAGGACTACTACGCAAGGCCTTGAACCCAAATCCTTTCCCCTATAGGCACATAATGTATTGTGATTAATGTAGTTGGGTTTTCTAACAAAGAACTGATGACCTGTAATATTCTTAAAGCTAAGATTATTTATCTGGATTATTTATCTTGTCTCATCTGGCCTTAAGGGTGTATTTATTTCCCCTTGGAGAAAAAAAATACAAACAGTAAACAAAATCCCATCAAACAGGATTCTTCAAAACTAACAACCAGTCCTATAGTTTTGAGGAATTGTGGGATAGATGATTGTGATTAAATTACATGGTCAGAGTTAGATATCTAATTTCCAATAAAGCCACTGAAATAAAGGAATAGGTAGTTTAAAATAATAATATATAGGCTTGGATGCATTGTGCTTTTTCCTGTAGGACAACACATTTCAATTCTATAATAATGTGGGACCTTTTTCTTTTGCATTTGGGAAGCAGTGTCAGTCCAGACTCTAAAAGGAGGACTTTGTGCACTTAAATGGTGCACTTGGCATGAGAATGACTGACTGACTTAATTTTCAAATGTGTCACCCAGTAAAACATATCTGAGTAGCAATCTTTTCCTCGTGTTAAGCCAACTATTTTCTCTTGTTTATGGTCTTTTGTTATATTATTATTTTTTTTTTTAAATATCTGTTGTGGTGTCAGTAACAATACTCAATTTATATACAAAAAAATCAAATGACTCCCAGCAATATATAGTAATGACTGATATTATTACACTTTAAAAGAGCAAAAGCATCACATGACTTTTGGAGCAAGCTTGAATACATCTGTGATAGCGTGAAAATGCAGTATATCATCTGAAACACAACCTTTTGAAACAGTATTATTCCTGCACATAAAATATAACAGAGCCTGCAACACTTTTGTTTTTCTTCCATACCAAACATAACGTCTGTCCTCTTTCTCTCCCTGCAGACCTTACTCACTGCCATATCAATGAGTGCCATAGCAACCAATGGAGTCGTCCCAGGTACAGTATGAAATGTTTCATTTATTATTTAACACAATGGCTTGCAACTGCAGCAGCAATTTTGGCAGGGATTCTCAACACTTAATTTGAAATGCCAGAGTTGTTATGTGGTGCATATATGATGGTGACTGCATCATGATGCAACAAATACACTGCAAATGAATAAAGACAAGCAATAGCAAATTGCAATAGCAAACACAGTTTACTCTCTACCCATATTTAATTCACAAGCAGTTTTTCTGTGGTGAACAGAAATAAAAGGACTTTGGTAATGTTTTATTTATGGTCTTCTCATTTCCTAAAACTTCTGTCAGGAAGTTGTTCAGCAAAAACTAGGAAATGTTCTGACACATTAAGCACACAGTCATTTATATGAGAATTTATGAAAGCACAAAGACATCTTAGTGTAGTTATATTATTATGTAGAGCAGTGGTTCTCAACTTGGGGTCATAAGATAAATCTGGGGGGACAAAAGACATTTGTGTGTATTCAGCTGACCGCTGTGCACTGACTAAAAGGCTTAAAAGGTTCATCTAAATCTCTGCAAACATTTGCAAAATAAAGTTTAGAAGCCAAGGAATGAATTTGGTAGTAGTCTAAATGGTATTCAATTTCTCTGAAGCCGGTGGCTCGTACTACATGATCTCCAGATCTTTGGGTCCTGAGTTTGGAGGAGCAGTGGGACTCTGTTTCTACCTGGGGACCACCTTCGCTGGATCCCTTTACATTCTGGGCACCATAGAGATTCTGCTGGTATGTTACTACTCTGACAGACTGGAGGACATCAGTGGTTACTTTGTTGCACATCAGTGACACATTCACTCTCTTTGTGCTGTCTCCCCACTGCCAGACATACATTATTCCAACAGCAACACTATTTGAGGAAGGTGCGGCAATGCCCAACAATATGCGTGTCTATGGCACATGCTGCTTGGTCCTCATGGCGCTGGTAGTGTTTGTAGGGGTTAAGTAAGTTTCCACACACGCACATAAACACGCACACGCCCATACACCTGCACACAAACTTAGTTGTGTTCCCCTCCTTTCTGCAGGTATGTGAACAAACTGGCTCTGGTGTTTCTGGCCTGTGTGATTCTATCAATCATGGCCACTTATGCAGGAGTCATCAAGACGCTCATCGAACCACCTGAGTTTAAGTGAGTAGCAGCCAAATAACCTCTGTGTGCCACAGAGAGGAATCTTTAGCCCTATTGCTAAATGTTTGAAAAATAAAGATGAAACTGGAAACACAGGCCTGTTGGGATACATAGTGTGATGCTCCTGTTACAAGAATATTAACTGAAAATATTAACATGTTTGTCTCTAAAATGACAAAAAACATCCCTTTTTGAATTTAAAAAAAGTAAAATGTATTTTGTTTTTAATATTGAGAGTATAAAGGTCTGTGGAGACACATCAGAAGTGTTTCTTTTGCCATTCAAACCTAGGAGACAGTCTTTTTGTATTTTTGATTGGCAGCTAAGCCAGTTAGGGCAAGGACACACTATGTTAACAAACTTGTGTTGGTGACTGTTGTGCTCATGGGAGAGGTTTGTCCTCAGGGTTTTCTGCCAGAAAGCCTCTGAAAATAACAACAAGAAAAAAAGCTAATAATATGATAACTGAGTCAAAAAATTAAACAGGACATGAAACCCAGTCTCCTGGGAGAAAGTTCTGTGTTTGACCCACTGATCACCTCAACCTCCTCCATATGTGGGCTTTCTCACACTTTACACTACCTAACCTGATCTCCCACTGATTGTTGCTTACAAGTTACGCACAGACAGCACTGTGTTAGCAGTGATATTAAAGAATGAGGTTCATTTAACATCTAAAATGATCAGTGATGACATTAGCTTCAGCCAACCAGCTAATTAGGTCTCAAGCATGCAGGCTGATGTTAGCAGTGCGATTTTCCCTGCTGGAAGTCTGTTTGGTAGATTTTCAACAGGCTGAGGGGAAAGACAAATGTTTTGGTTTTGTTGTTTGTTACAGACAGAGAATGAACAACCCTCTCACTGCTTAATGAACAGATGAAGGGGATACAATTATGAAAAAAAATAAATAAAGAAATTTGAATTTCTGCCTCAAACTCAGTGGTACAGGTTTCATCAAGAGGGCAAAGGACACCTGAGATACAGAAGATGATCCATACACAACAGCATGAAGCAAATTTAATCTAATCCAATGTTGAATGTGTAAAATGCTGCACAAATGGGATTCAAGCAGCACTTTAATCATAAAAGCTGTTTGGTTAATTTAAAAATAAACTGTTCAAAAAATCCCAGCAAATATGCTTAGAGTGTATCAAAGCTAAAACAGTCGAAAGCATGTGTTTCTCTGCAAAACTAAGCTCCACAGCAGATACAGTAGCTCCCATCTAACCACACTACATCTCTCTCTCTCTCTCTCTTCAGGATCTGTTTGTTGGGGAACCGCACACTGAAGAATGAAAAGTTTGAAACATGTGCGAAGACGAAGGTAGTGAAAAACATCACTGTGACCACTGACCTCTGGCCCCTGTTCTGTGACAGCGAATATCCCAATGCCACCTGCAAAGAGTACTTCATCTCAAACAACCTGACAGAAATACAGGCCATACCTGGGCTTCTGAGTGGAGTTATCAAAGGTGAGAAGGAAGCCAGGAAGGACTGCTGAGCCAAAATTCAGTGGGATATCCTCCTGTGCCACCCTCAGGCTAAATGATCAACTTTGCACACAAGGAACTGAAAGCTAATGGCTACATTTCCATGAAGTTTTTAGAGAAGTTGCAATGGAATGAATCATACCATATTCTTCAAGCTGATGATGCTTTCCTGGGTCTGTATTTCTATCAGACAACCTGTGGGGCAACTATGGTCCAGCTGGTACATTGATAGAGAAGGAAAGCCAGCCTTCAGCACCAGTCAAGGAAACGACCACAGACATCTCACCATATGTCTTCAATGACATCACCACCTTCTTCACTCTACTGGTGGGAATATACTTCCCCTCTGTCACAGGTAAATGTTACAATACAGCTCCCCTGTGAAAGAGCAAAAAGACATTAATGTGTCAGGAATCTAAATGATATTGAATAAGTACACTGACATAGATTAAGAGGTTTTATGTGCTAGATCAAAAAATACCTTGTGCGCGGCTGCAATTCTTACTGTATGTGTGTTTGTGTCTGTGTATGTGCTTTATTTCAGGTATAATGGCTGGTTCTAATAGGTCAGGTGATCTCAGAGATGCCCAGAGGTCGATCCCAATAGGAACCATAATGGCTATTCTCACCACCTCTTTCATCTGTATCCTCTAGAATCTCTCACAGTGTCTGTTTGTGTGTTAGTTAGTGTTCAGTATATCTAGATACAGTATACATTAATTTCTGTGTGCTCACACACAAGCATATATTTGCTTGTATGTAAGTTTGTGATTAAGATAGCATGACTGTGATCAGGCTGTTTCTGGAAATGAAATGCAAAGTGCAGGTTCTTCCATCTTAACTGACAGACATCTCCTGTGTGGTCTTGTTTGGAGCCTGTATTGAAGGAGTGGTACTGAGAGACAAGTAAGTGTCTTTTAAATTGACTTCCCACTCATTGTAACCCAGAGGAGAAATAAATGGTGGCAAACTAATATTTTACAGGTTATTGTTGGTGTCACAGAGTGTTTAACTAGTTATTTTTACAGACAGAATAATTGGTGTTTAACATGAAACCTGACACCAGGATATATAAAGTAAATCAAAGTGGAATGTACTTTCATTGTTCAGTTTATTGAGTTCTTAAAAAGGTTCAGTTCCAGCCATTTTTTGCATATAGAGCCAGAACAAGGTCTCTTTGATTATTATAATACTGTATAGACACACATCTAGTGAACTGTTTATATGTTTGTGGCTGTTCCAGGTTTGGTTACTCAGTAAAGAAGAACCCTGTGATTGGTATTCTGGCCTGGCCATCACCCTGGGTGATTGTGATTGGCTCCTTCTTCTCCTGCTGTGGGGCGGGGCTTCAGAGCCTCACTGGTGCCCCCCGGCTGCTGCAGGCCATTGCTCGCGATGGCATCATCCCATTTTTACAGGTCTGCATTACACAGATCTGTATTTTTGATGTGTTGCATTCCTGTGTGCTTTTACAATCAAGCATTACCCAAACACCAGATTCAAAACAATCAAATGATGGTCCTTGCATTTCTTCAAATGCCTCATGTCTTGTTTTGTGCATTGTAAGATTAAATTAGCACATTCTGATCAACATGAGGCTGAGGCAGTAACATGTCCAAAGGTTTTGCCCACTTTTATTCCCCAGACTTCTTAGATGGAGGGAGCAGTTCACTTCTGCCTCAGTATAGTAATTTACATCCATCCAAAGCCAATGGCTGATGATAACTCAAGACAATGATTTCAACTTGGGACAATTTCCAGCCGCTACACAGTGAAAGTGGGGCAGCTAATATTTGAATATTTGAAAAAGGGACCTGTGGAGTTTTACATCCAGTCTTTCTCACCAAAACACAGTGAGCTTCACACAAGAGTCACACATGCCAACAGATTTGTTAAGTGGAATGCATGAGTAATTTGTGGCATTCACTAATTTTCTTCTAATTTTCTCTGTGAATATAATCCACGAATGTTGGATGAGTCATGAACAGCGTTCTCCACTTATTCGACTTATAATCATAATACTCACTAGATTATCATCATTATTGCCAATGTATACATATTTTATGATTTTATTGGTGTATTTTGTACAATAGTGTATAGCATTACAATAACTCATAACTCAAAGATCCTCTCACTGTGCACTGTGTCAGGAACCTTACGCAGGTTGCTGTCCAGTATCAACCCATGTTCCATCAACAGTGTAACATCACCTGTTGCTGATCTCTTATCTAGTATCTCTGTGTCTGTCAGGTGCCCTTTATTTATTTATTTATTTAATTTAGCTCTGACTTTCTTCCTCTGAATCTGTCATTTTCAGGTCTTTGGCCATGGGAAGTCGAATGGTGAGCCCACATGGGCTCTGTTGCTGACAGTTGGGATCTGTGAGATAGGAATCCTCATTGCTTCTCTGGATGCTGTGGCCCCCATCCTCTCCATGTACATTATTGAAGACTGCAGAAAATACAAGAAACTGTTTTGCTTTCTGTGCCTCATGTTAATTTTACATTTTCTAGTCAGTTCTAGTCACCTATAAATCATGTGAATGTAACTTTAAAAAATGCATTTCTCTTTGGTGTGTCTACGCAGGTTCTTCCTCATGTGCTATCTTTTTGTCAACCTGGCCTGCGCTGTACAGACTTTGCTCCGTACCCCAAACTGGAGACCTCGCTTCAAGTTCTATCACTGGTAATAACTTTCAACTAAACTGTGTCCTCTAAACTCACATATTTTGGTCATTAAACTAAAACCAGTTTGTGTATGTGTGTGTGTGTGTGTGTGTGTGTGTGTGTGTGTGTGTATTCTGCAGGACTCTGTCCTTCTTAGGGATGAGTCTGTGTCTCTCCCTTATGTTTATCTGCTCCTGGTACTATGCCCTGGTTGCCATGGTGATAGCCGGATGTATCTACAAGTACATTGAGTACAGAGGGTGAGTCTAAGGGGTTTCAGGTCAAGAGATCAATTGCAAACTGCCTTAAACTCTCTATTACTGGTAGTATCCAAGAAACAACAGAAACAACCAGCATAACAACGTCACAGAATTAGGTAAAGTGTACCTTCACTGTCTTTACATTATTACTACACCATTGAAAATGAATGCTTTGAAAGCTGACTTAGTAATGTTGGTAGGGTGGCTGCTGACAATAACCACTACTAAAGACAAATTCCATCTTTGCCATTCCCTAACACATAAGAGATGAGATTCACTCATCTGGTTAACCACTCAGCCCCATGCCACATAACTGACATCCTCTGTTCATGAAAATATTTTTTCATAGCTCTGAGTCAAAGTAGATTTTTAAAATCTTGGTCAAGACAATCTGGTTATCTTATACTTTGTACATATGAATGCCTATTCTTTTCTTAAACATTTGGAAAAAGAAATGAAACTTCCTTACTTGGATCTTTTTGGTTGCAGGGCAGAGAAGGAGTGGGGAGATGGTATCCGAGGCCTGTCCTTAAATGCAGCACGCTACGCTCTCATCCGGCTGGAGGAAGTGCAACTACACACCAAAAACTGGAGGTGGGTATATATTCATTTCTTTCTTTTTTTTCTTTTTCTTTTTCCAAGCTATTTTAGGACATCAACTTGGATGTAGAAATTTGTGATGTGCTATTTTCACTATTTCTAACATTCTGTAGACACATAGTCGCAGCCTCATTGTCCTTATCAGTTAATTGATATTTAATTCATTATTTCTTTGATTAATCAAACTAACTTCAATTAACTTAAATCATTTGACAAATACATCAGTTTCACAGAATCCCAGAAGTATGTAAGACCATATTATATATATCCATATTACATTATTTTCACCCATACAATCTACTTCACATGGTAGTTGGGATTTATATAATCAGGTACTATAATCAGTTCAAATATTAATGCATATTTTACATTTTTCTTGTATTCTACTACTTACAGTTTTTCTCTGTCTTCAGGCCTCAGCTGTTGGTGTTGTGTAAGCTGGACTCAGACCTGGCAGTTAAACACCCTCGTCTCCTGTCGTTCACCACGCAGCTCAAAGCAGGGAAGGGACTGACCATTGTCTGTTCAGTCCTGGTGGGAACCTACATGACCCGGGGGAATGACGCCAAGACTGGAGAGCAGGTTTGTTCATTTGTTCAGTCATCGATGGACAACAGAATGTCAGTTTGCAATTGTACCTCATTGTGTTTACTTGTCTTTAACGTAACCAAAAAGTATTTCAAAAAATCAAGTCATCACTCTTGTAGATTGTACTTGTGAACTCTGAGAGAAAGTGAGTGTAATCTTGTTTGTCCTGTTCAATTTATAGTAGTATCAGTCAATATTAGTGTTAACTTGGACAAAAGAACATCACCGTTATGTGTGCAGTTCAGAAACAGTCTCAGTAGTTGTCCCGTATTTTACAAAAGATGGGTGTTGCTCCAGTTGTTTTTTTCCACTGTGTGCTTATTTAGTCCCACACCAAGGACCAGACTGGTCAGCATGATGACAACACTATAATGTGTTCTGTGTGTGGTGTGTTTAATACAATGTAATAAAATGTTCTCTAAAACTAAACCCTCACTTCTTCTCCCCTCTTCCATCCTCTTCCATCCCTGCTTCATTTGCTTCTCGTAGAACTTGAAAGCTGTCATGGCAGCAGAGCGAACTAAGGGTTTTTGCCATGTGGTGGTTTCGTCTAACCTGCGAGATGGTTTCTCCCTCCTCATCCAATCAGCAGGACTGGGAGGAATGAAACACAATGCCGTCCTGATGGCCTGGCCAGCGGGTTGGAAACAAGCCCGGGACTCTTCTGCGAGGAGGAATTTCATAGGTAAACTACACAGGAGCATGTGTGTGACAAAATGAAATCATTTATTTTCAGTTCATTCATTTAGTCTCATTCCTGGAATTCTGTTACTTTCCATGCAGTTCCACTTGTGCGGGGAAACAAGAAAGAATAAATCATGTAAATTTAATAAGTTGGCATATGAACTATATATATGAATTTTCTATATAAATTCCAGACATTTTACCCACATTTACCCCAAGTATTCCTCTCCTTCCAGAAACAGTGAGAGAGACAACAGCAGCGCATCAGGCTCTGCTGGTTGCTAAGAACATTGACCGCTTCCCTGATAACCACGAACGTCTGAAGAACGGATTCATCGATGTGTGGTGGATTGTACATGATGGTGGACTGCTTATGCTGCTGCCATTTTTACTTAGCCAGCACAAGGTAAGTGTGTTTTTGTTGTCCAAACTGTTAAGTTATTTATTGGGTTTTTTGCAAACTGAATTATAGGTAGTAACAAAGGAAACACATTTGGACTGTGTGTAGATTCAGTATCAATAATAATCTGTAGGTATGGAGGAAGTGCAAAATGCGGATCTTCACAGTGGCCCAGATGGATGACAATTCCATCCAGATGAAGAAAGATCTCCAGATGTTTCTCTACCATCTGCGACTGGATGCAGAGGTGGAGGTGGTGGAAATGGTGAGTCTGTCTGCAATTAGTCTGCATGTAGTCTTCTAATTCATCTTAAAATGTCATGATAGCTGAATGATGGCTTTAAACTACTCTTGACAAAAAACATCATCAAATCATATGACAATATTTTTGTTACTCTTGATACTGAGTTAACAAACGTTCTGCCTGTCTCTGTAGCATGACAGTGATATTTCAGCCTTCACCTATGAGAAGACGCTGATGATGGAGCAGAGATCTCAAATGCTCAAACAGATGCAGCTGTCTCGCACTGAGAGGGAGAGAGAGGTACAGTAACAAGTTTCACACTGTAAAAAAAGTTTGGTAAAACCTATAGGCTTAATTCTGTGACTGATAGTCCTTCAACACACATTATTAAGAATTATAAGGTAGTTGTGCACTAGTGTATACTATACATTTAGCATTTTATGACATTTTCTGATTTATGTAAAATGTAATTATGTGACGCACTTATGATGCCTAATTGTCAAAACAGACATTTCAAACAAAGACACATTTCAAACAGACCAGCACAATGCAAATTAAATTATGGCTGCAGTAGATATACAGTATCCAGCTATTCTCCACTCAAAGAGGAAGGTGTAGCATAACTCCTCATGGCCTTTTCCGCTGCTGTTGACCTTTGAACTCTCCCCCCCTGACCTTGTGTTGTGATTGGACATTGGGCTCAGATTCAGAGTATCACAGATGTATCGCGTGGCTCCATAAAGAGGAAGAAGTCATCAGGTGTTGATGCCCCACCCCTCAACACCCTGTGCATACCAGAGGATGAGGTAGCCATGGCAACCAAACAGCTTATAGTATTCAACCATGGTGCTAATGCTCCATTCATTTATCATGCCATCCATCCTCACCATCATAATCCTTTCATGACAACTGCAGTGCTTTAGACAGTGCTATCAACAGAAGCTGAAGTCAGGGATATAATGTTCAGCCTCACTGTTCATGTTTTGAGGATGGCACGGTCTTCATTTTAGCTTAGGGCTTGCTCATGGGTTTGTTGTCTTCACTGTGCTGTAGCTGTTGCCTGTGCAGAGACACGGAGACCAAAAGCTGCCACTAGAGGAAGACAAATTCTTCAACGAGTGCCTTTTAATGTGCACCAGAATTCCAGTAGTAGAGGTCTACATGAGATTCAACCTGAAAATCTGTCCTCCCTTCTCTTTAGGAATATTGATTATGGATTGGTCTTAACAAAGTAGAGAGCAAGGATGGATAAAAGTGTTAAAGCTCATCCTTATAGTTTATACAATAGCAGAAGGGTTTGCTTTGATTCCTGCAGGGTCTCCATCCTTTTGTTACTGGTTAGTAGTGTCTGAATGACTTAAGTTTGGTTTAGACTTGCTTTTCTTTCCCTCTTGTCTCTTACTGCAGAAATCTTTTACTGCAGTATTGCTTGTTTTTTTGCACCAGGCAACTGGATTACCAGATGTTAAATACTAGGTTAAAAAGAAGTATCCAGGTGAAAGCTCTTCACTACAGCCCTCCTCACCTAGAGTGAAGCTATAGCTTCTGTGTTTGAACTGCCTCTGTGACCTGTGGTTGTTGTATTGTAGTACCAGTACTACAAGTTATACTTGTAGCAGTCCTAGTAACTGGGTTGATATCTTGTTTTCAAGCACTTGCATGATTTATAAATTATATATAAGTATAAATTCAGTAAAAATGAGTAATAATTGTCTTTAGAAGCTGTATTTTCTACATTTTTCTTATGACAAACTCAAATGAACTTGTTTTCTCTTCATATCTTATGTCCTTCAGTGCTGATAAAATAGTGAAATAGAAATTACATAATAGGTAAATGTGTTAACAATAGAGTGGATTTCAATATCTAACTAGTACATTCTAACCAAAATCTGAATGGTGATGTGGCACATGCGAAATAAATTACTTTGTATCAGTAAGGGCAAACTGAAGTCTAAACATGGGTGACTTTATCATTTACCATTAACATATTGTGACAATTTGGTCAGACATCACAACAATGGACCAGGGCATTCATCTCTGCATTTGTGATCCTACAAAGACAACATGTGTGTTTGTATTCATTTCCACCCTATATTTACTTTCATCACCATTAAACTGCCTCTCACCTGACTGCTCTTAAAACATCCACAATGTCTCTTCATATATTTATGTCCCTCTCAGCTATACACTAATTTCTGCCTTAATAACATGTTAAAATGTCCAATATTGTAAAACCTGAGCTTCAGCTTTATATGTTTTGTTAATTAGAAAAATATCAGGATGATGAGACTAACATACTGAAAACAACCAAACTGTCTTTTTATCATCTGACCTGTTGTTTGTCAGGCCCAGTTGATCCATGACCGCAACACGGCCTCTCACTCTGCAACAAATGACAAAGCTGCAGGCGCCACACCAGATCGTGTCCATATGACCTGGACCAAAGACAAACTGGTCAGCGAGAGGAACAGACAAAGAGAAGGCATGGCAGTTAAAGACATGTTTAATATGAAACCGTAAGTAGATCCAGTTCACTTGTTAAACTTGTTAAAGATAGACTCCCCGATCTAATCTGTCTAACGTTAAATGGAAACAATAGGATTTATATTTGTTAAGGTGTATATTTTTTATTTATTGTGCATGTTTTTACTTTTGTCATTATTTCTGTTTTCTATGTTGTATGCATTCTCATATGCTGCTGCTATTCTGCATTTTGTGCGTAGATTTGATATTATGTCAATCAAAAGGCTGTGAATGGCTAAAAACTTACTGAATTGCTCCATTTTAGGAATTTTAGCACTTAAATGTTCACATCCTATATACATCTATTAGTGCACTCAGTGATGTTACTATTTGCTTGCATATTTGTAATGTAATTTGACAATACTGTTTGATGGTAGTGATCTTTTTCTAAAAATAACCTCTACAATCTAAACAAAATTCAGTGAAAGTTGTAATGCAGCAAAACAACAGTCTTTATTCTTGCATTAATGTTTGCTCTGTTTTCCACTCTCTTCATCTAGTGAGTGGGAGCATCTGTAAGTCACTTTATTTTTCACTTTTGGTGTGCATGTGCATGTGTATGACAATCATTGCTGTTGGTATGCTTGTGTGAAAATAGCTCACCAGTTCTGTTTGAATGAGTCAGTGATGAGATCATATAAAAGCTTCATGTGTCTGCTCTATTAGCCTACATGATCATTAGTTTCCTAATCTCTCAGACTGTGCTTCCTGCACATTCCCGCAATATCATGAAATGGTTTTCTGACTTGGACATAAGACATGGGAAGGATATTTTTCAGTCAGTGCTGTTATTAATGTCTCTGGTTTAATGTAGGAGCCAGTCCAATGTGCGCAGGATGCACACAGCTGTGAAGCTCAATGAGGCAGTCGCCAAGAAATCCCATGATTCACAGCTGGTCTTGCTCAACATGCCAGGCCCACCAAAGAACAAGAAAGGGGATGAGAACTGTATCCTTTTCCACATCACTCACTGTCAGTCAACCGATCAATAAAATGTTGGCATATTAAAGGAATATGTTAATATTATTATATTTGGGGAAATATGCTTATTTGCTTTGTTGCTGAGAGTCAGATGGTTAATTACTGTGCTCATAAGGTTGTGGTTGGCAGTTTTATTTACATATGGACAGTCATGCTAACCAGTTTCTCCCAGCTTCCAGTGTTAGTACTGCTAACTGGCCCCTGGCTGTAGCTTCATATTTACCACACAGCTATTACATATTGCTCCTCTCATAAAAACCTTGACAAGAAAGCAAATTGGCATATTAAATTTGACTTCTGTTAGACCAGTAATTTAAGGCACTGAAGCAGCATTAAGACCTGAACATTAGGAATTAAGATAAGTACAAAAATGTGACTGAACTGTTAACTTAATGGATAAAATATAAAAATACAAATTATTACACTGTATTTACTTGGATTCATGACCTCATTGTTTCTAAAATGATGGCAACAGCCCCGATTATAATATATTATATAATTGCAAAATTATTACTGTATTAATATGTAAGTACAATTTTTCTGTTATAGATGGCCGAGGTGGAGCTAGCTAAATTTGACAGTAACTAGTTGCTGTAAATATAGTAAAAAGTACAATGTTTATCTCAAGCATTTTTCACAGCCAGAAATGAAGGTCTTCAAAACAGTGATTTATCCACTCCTTCAAAAAGAGTGAAATGTGAAAATAGCAGCATGTCTTGCTCTAGTGGACATGATGTCCTTAACCAGAATTTGTCTCTCAGATATGGAATTCTTGGAAGTTCTGATGGAAGGCTTAGATCGTGTCCTGTTGGTTCGTGGAGGAGGTCGGGAGGTCATTACCATCTACTCTTAGTGCCAACATGTTCCTAACTGTTCAGAGGGACACTGGAAGAAAACATGGTTGTGCAGTCAGCACTGGGGGAGTTGACAAAGAGGGGGATGGCTTCAAGATGGGACATGGACAAAGACAGTGGAGATACAGCACAGACCCCCTCACACTTGTCAGGAGAAAAGAATTGAGTGTAGCTTAACATTTTGGAGGACTAAGGTCACTGTGACCGTCAGGGAGACCTCTCTACACACCCTTGGCTCAGTGCATCATCTCAGGACATAGAGGGCCCTCTACACAATGTCCTCCTAAGGCTCCATAGCTCCCCCACGTCTCTACACTGGTAGATGAGAAGCTGCCCTGTAGAGATGTTCTTTCCTCAGATATACCAAAAACATTTTGGAAGAAAGAACACTAACTGCAAAATGTTATTTTTAGTATTTTATAGCTTTTCATAGCTATCAGTAAGCCTATTGGTTTCAGGAATGTTGACATGCCTGACTGTCTTTTTTTTCAGTGCCATTGACGTAACTTTTCACTGATACACAGTATGACTGACTTTGGAATGACAGGATGAGTTGTGTTCTTAAGTCATCATGTATATTACAGAATGTCATGCTTGTCTCATATTGCTGTCTAAGAAGTTAGGACCAAAGTTTCTCTTATTACAATAAGGACAGTTAAAAAGAAAATATAGTAGTATTGATTGGAATTAATAGGTAAGATTGTCTTGAACTCTGCTCACCTGTGTTAATGTCAGAGATAATATTAACATGCCTTGTGCAATCAAAAAGGAAGAGTATATATTGTGTTTCTTCATTCATTTTTATGTGCCTGTAAATGGATTAATAAAGGTTTAATGTGAAGGAACACTGGCTGAAGCCCAGAACATACCCACATATATCATGTCTTTATACACAACAGCAATAATGTGGGAGATCACACTTTGGTGGGGCCTTCCACACAGAGTCAGTGTTTTAGCTGATCTTGTGCCCCTTGGAAATGTGAAAACATACTAACTTGTCTTCATGATTTAAAGAGAGCAGCATTAAAAGGTAATTCCAGTTTGTTGTAGCAATATTGCTGTATTCATAACAAGACCCAAATTGTAATAAATCAGAATTATCTTTAGTTGATTCATTCACCTACTTTATTTTCCAAAGTATTAGCAAGAACAACATGCTACTAGCTGCTTTGCTAATACTTTTGTTTTTGTGCATTACAGTCATTTTTATAACCAGTTTGCATGTGAGAAATAGGTCAACATACAGTAGACTGTTTTCATGTAAGCCATTTGAATATAATATTAATACTGTGCTATTTTATAGGGAGCACAGTCTCATGTATCCCTAGTTTGTGCTTATGAGTTACCATCCAATTCAACCTACACAGTTCTACCAGGGTTTCCAATTTTGGGTACCTTGGCTGGATGCCATGCACTTAATCACACATATGTGCACTGGATCACAGACACATATTTAAACTTAATTCACCATCATGGTTTTAAAAAGTATTTGAAAAGCATAACCTTAGGTTGGGGCTGGGCGATAAAACGATATCAGTATATATTGTCATGGAATCTCTCTTCAATAGACATATATGACGTGGTCGATAACAACTTCGATAGAACTAATTTCACCTATGTTCTGACAGACAATATGAAAAGCCAATGATAATGAGAATAGTGCTGCGCTGAACCAATCATGTGGCTGGAACAGAGTTAGAGTCGTGTCAGGTTAGGTTGATGCACACGTCACAGAGCGCAGGAGTAACACATGAGTAGCACAGACACAGACCCGAATAGAGGACAGCGAGCCGGTCGAGACAGACACAACTGATAAACACTGAATTTGCCACAGTAGGAAATACAAAATACAAATCTGACTTAACGTTAGCTACTATTTGCTCTCTTTGTCTCATCTTTCTCTCTCTCCTTCTCAGCTCAACTGAGTATTTTGCAAATTTATAATAGTCTATTGCAGCAGCAGCAATAACTGTGCTGCGGTGGACCACTGCTACAAAATGTATATAGTGGAGACACTGTAGACATAAAGTTGGTGTCTTGGTCATACCTCAGATATCTCTTTGACACCATCAGCCAGTTTTAACCTGTCAGAACACCGGTAGTCTCTGCTTTAGCTGTGCCCGTTCTCGTGACTAGCATACTCACCTGACACCGGACCGCTCTGCCCTCTGCTTTCATCAAGTATCTAACTCCACAGTTTTGTGGTTTGGTCATTTTAAGATGTGGTTGTAGAGTTAACTTGTTGTTCTGTTGCTCCTGTAGTGCTGTGTGTGTGAACTGAGGCAGATTAAAAAAGGGTGGGGGTAGGCCAATACTCTCAATTTCTCAATATTAGACATATACTAACCCAATAAAGGGCACAAAGTTCCATAAACTCACTTAGCAATTTTGCTAGCAATTTTGGCTACTTAAACTTGTGAAATCTTTGGTGGATGGTATTTTAACCTAGCCAAGTCACCTGTGATAGTCTCATTCCTGAACACTGCCCTTGTGTTTCATCTTCCATCCATTTTCTCTCATTCTCAATCCTGCTGCTTCTGTCCCTGTCTTCTTCTGAACTGATTGCTAATGCCAGTCCCTCACCTCTCTTTCCCTTTTGCCTTCTTAAAGTATATCAATAAACTTGTCATCTTGAATAACAAAGTTTATAAAGTGTCATCCTTGAAAAACGTATAATTACATATTATATAATGTTAGTTTGTAAGCCCTGGGTTTGTTAATTAATTAATCCATAATTAATATCTGTCATAGTCACTCCCATCAGCCAGGTTAGATGGGAGTGTGACTGCTTTGCTTGAATGTCTGGGTTAAGTTTTTGTGACTCATGCAGTAACTACTACCCTACTGTGCTGTGATGACTAGTACTTGTTGGCTGTGAGCTTGAGCAGCTATCTATCAACACGGTAGATAACCAACCACAATATGATCACCAGTTCCTCTGGTTTGGCATGGCAACTATTCAGGCAGAGTGAGAATGAGAGTGTGAGACTGTGAGTGAAAGCATGTGGACACTGGTGAGGAACCCCCAAAAACAAAGGAAAAGCAATAAAATTGCTTTTGTGCCCCACCAGTTCAAGTTTTTTAAGAAGACGAGGCAAAACTCCCCCATGGGAAGAAACCTCAGGAGAGGCAATTCAAAGAGAGATGCCCCCTCCATGGACGGCTTGGTGTTAAAAACCTCAGTCTCCCTGCTCTTGTACATCTTGTCCAGAGCCGCACGCAAACATCCGGATGAACCACTTCCTCCTCCTTGGCCTCCTGTTTCTCATTTCTGTTAGCCTGAAATTCAGCTCTTCGTTTCCAGATCCACTCTTAAACCTTGTTTTCCAAGACTGCTCTTGATTCTTCTGACTGGACCTGCAGCTTTTTGTCAGTTTCATCGGCAGCTGTTCCTCAGAAATGTTCTGCAGTTTGATGTTGAGAGTGTGAAATCAGACCCCCATGTTGACAATGAAGACTTTCTCGAGGAAAAAGAGGAGAAGAGAATGGTCTTCCTCAGAATGAATGATTTACAAGAAATCACAGACACTGCAGTCAGCCAGATTATGGAGGAGAAAGACGCCGAGCTGCAGAGACAGGCAGCGTGAGAGTGTGAGATTGAGAGTGAAAGCATGTGTCACACGCCAGAAGCGGGAGAGTTGGCAAACCTGGAATCACATCATAATCTGCCAAAACTTCATAAACCACTCATCCCATCATATGACATTCCAGAGATTCCTCCATTTATTTGAGCTGCACTTTCTGTTACCCTGGCAACCACAGAACATGCTATGGATAGGGTTTTAAATTCACACATCAAAGGTGGATGGTTACTACGGTTACGATTTGTGCTACTATAGTGTTCTTTGATGATGTCACAAAAGCTGTGATGTCTGAAAGCAATAGAAGGCTTCAGAAATTTTTTACACACTCAAAATATTCTACCCTTCACTCAGTAACTGAAGTTCAGCATAAAGGACTACATACTCGAGTGTCGTTCACTGAAACACATCAACACAAAGAAAGATGGAATCAGATGACACCAGTCTGCACTTTCTCGTCAAGTCCCACATTTAGGGCTGGGAGATACGCATGAAAGAAGATCTAATGTCTGCCAAGGCCAAACGCTTCCATATGTGACAGAGCTCGTACTGTCCAGCACAGAGACTGAACTGACCTGCCTGCAGAGCCTGGATCCAGAAACACCTGCTTCAGAGCCTGAGCTGGACATCCCCGAGGAGGAGAACACAGAGGTTCTTCAGAAAACAAGGAGGAAGAGTGGACCTGCAAAGGTGAGGAGCTGAATTTCAGGTAGGGATGCACCGATACCACATTTTTTCAATCCAATTACAAGTACTTACATTTGAATATGAATAATTATTAATACCATTACACTTCTTACATTTATTTGAAAACATGTTTCATTTTCATCAGATATTGTTTCATTCTCTGGCTGTAAGAAATTGCTGTGACTGACCCTAACCCTCTTTGAACTCAGCATCGTGTTGTTTTTTTTTAGATGTTTTATCAGATTGCTTGTGTTGAAAGTATTCGCTTTCGTCCCTCCCCTTGACAACTTTGCCGAGCATAATTTGCAGTCCGTTTTACTTTTGTCACCATCATCCACTTTGAAATACCTCCACACCGCCGACATTGCTCCTCCTTGCTCTCAATTAGCACCTGACAGCCCAACTGAACGTCACGCTGCCTTAAAGTGGTATCGGGTGCTGTGGTATCAGGACACTTTTATGAATACGAGTACGAGTACAGGAACAGGGTATCGGACAGATACCCCATGCTGGTATGGGTATCGGTGCATCCCTAATTTCAGGCGAAGAGAAATGACAAACAGGAGGCCCTCAGTTTGATGATTTACAAGAAATCACAAACACTGCAGTCAGCCAGATTATGGAGGAGAAAGATGCCGAGCTGCAGAGACCGAGAGCAGAGATCTCTGTGCTCCAGGCTGCTCTGAGGGAAACGGAAGAAGAGCTGCAGATCTAGCAACGAGAATCAAGAGCAGTCCTGGAAAACAAGGAGGAAGAATGGACCTGGAAGCTTGAAGAGCTGAATTTCAGGCAGAAATGAGAAAACAGAAGGCCAAGGAGGAGGAAGTGGTTCGTCCGGATGTTTGCGTTCGGCTCTGGACAAGACGTATAAGAGCAGGGGGACTGAGGTTCTTAACACCAAGCCGTCCGTGGAGGAGAAAATGGAGAAAATGGTCTTCTTCCGAATGAATGATTTACAAGAAATCACAGACACTGCAGTCAGCCAGATTATGGAGGAGAAAGACGCCGAGCTGCAGAGACAGGCAGCGTGAGAGTGTGAGATTGAGAGTGAAAGCATGTGTCACACGCCAGAAGCGGGAGAGTTGGCAAACCTGGAATCACATCATAATCTGCCAAAACTTCATAAACCACTCATCCCATCATATGACATTCCAGAGATTCCTCCATTTATTTGAGCTGCACTTTCTGTTACCCTGGCAACCACAGAACATGCTATGGATAGGGTTTTAAATTCACACATCAAAGGTGGATGGTTACTACGGTTACGATTTGTGCTACTATAGTGTTCTTTGATGATGTCACAAAAGCTGTGATGTCTGAAAGCAATAGAAGGCTTCAGAAATTTTTTACACACTCAAAATATTCTACCCTTCACTCAGTAACTGAAGTTCAGCATAAAGGACTACATACTCGAGTGTCGTTCACTGAAACACATCAACACAAAGAAAGATGGAATCAGATGACACCAGTCTGCACTTTCTCGTCAAGTCCCACATTTAGGGCTGGGAGATACGCATGAAAGAAGATCTAATGTCTGCCAAGGCCAAACTCTTCCATATGTGACAGAGCTCATACTGTCCAGCACAGAGACTGAACTGACCTGCCTGCAGAGCCTGGATCCAGAAACACCTGCTTCAGAGCCTGAGCTGGACATCCCCGAGGAGGAGAACACAG
This sequence comes from Lates calcarifer, assembly GCF_001640805.2. Taxonomy (NCBI): domain Eukaryota; kingdom Metazoa; phylum Chordata; class Actinopteri; family Centropomidae; genus Lates; species Lates calcarifer. The sequence goes on from NC_066836.1 coordinate 21,230,835, forward strand.
AGGTTCTTCAGAAAACAAGGAGGAAGAGTGGACCTGCAAAGGTGAGGAGCTGAATTTCAGGTAGGGATGCACCGATACCACATTTTTTCAATCCAATTACAAGTACTTACATTTGAATATGAATAATTATTAATACCATGACACTTCTTACATTTATTTGAAAACATGTTTCATTTTCATCAGATATTGTTTCATTCTCTGGCTGTAAGAAATTGCTGTGACTGACCCTAACCCTCTTTGAACTCAGCATCGTGTTGTTTTTTTTTAGATGTTTTATCAGATTGCTTGTGTTGAAAGTATTCGCTTTCGTCCCTCCCCTTGACAACTTTGCCGAGCATAATTTGCAGTCCATTTTACTTTTGTCACCATCATCCACTTTGAAATACCTCCACACCGCCGACATTGCTCCTCCTTGCTCTCAATTAGCACCTGACAGCCCAACTGAACGTCACGCTGCCTTAAAGTGGTATCGGGTGCTGTGGTATCAGGACACTTTTATGAATACGAGTACGAGTACAGGAACAGGGTATCGGACAGATACCCCATGCTGGTATGGGTATCGGTGCATCCCTAATTTCAGGCGAAGAGAAATGACAAACAGGAGGCCCTCAGTTTGATGATTTACAAGAAATCACAAACACTGCAGTCAGCCAGATTATGGAGGAGAAAGATGCCGAGCTGCAGAGACCGAGAGCAGAGATCTCTGTGCTCCAGGCTGCTCTGAGGGAAACGGAAGAAGAGCTGCAGATCTAGCAACGAGAATCAAGAGCAGTCCTGGAAAACAAGGAGGAAGAATGGACCTGGAAGCTTGAAGAGCTGAATTTCAGGCAGAAATGAGAAAACAGAAGGCCAAGGAGGAGGAAGTGGTTCGTCCGGATGTTTGCGTTCGGCTCTGGACAAGACGTATAAGAGCAGGGGGACTGAGGTTCTTAACACCAAGCCGTCCGTGGAGGAGAAAATGGAGAAAATGGTCTTCTTCCGAATGAATGATTTACAAGAAATCACAGACACTGCAGTCAGCCAGATTATGGAGGAGAAAGACGCCGAGCTGCAGAGACAGGCAGCGTGAGAGTGTGAGATTGAGAGTGAAAGCATGTGTCACACGCCAGAAGCGGGAGAGTTGGCAAACCTGGAATCACATCATAATCTGCCAAAACTTCATAAACCACTCATCCCATCATATGACATTCCAGAGATTCCTCCATTTATTTGAGCTGCACTTTCTGTTACCCTGGCAACCACAGAACATGCTATGGATAGGGTTTTAAATTCACACATCAAAGGTGGATGGTTACTACGGTTACGATTTGTGCTACTATAGTGTTCTTTGATGATGTCACAAAAGCTGTGATGTCTGAAAGCAATAGAAGGCTTCAGAAATTTTTTACACACTCAAAATATTCTACCCTTCACTCAGTAACTGAAGTTCAGCATAAAGGACTACATACTCGAGTGTCGTTCACTGAAACACATCAACACAAAGAAAGATGGAATCAGATGACGCCAGTCTGCACTTTCTCGTCAAGTCCCACATTTAGGGCTGGGAGATGCGCGTGAAAGAAGATCTAATGTCTGCCAAGGCCAAACTCTTCCATATGTGACAGAGCTCGTACTGTCCAGCACAGAGACTGAACTGACCTGCCTGCAGAGCCTGGATCCAGAAACACCTGCTTCAGAGCCTGAGCTGGACATCCCCGAGGAGGAGAACACAGAGGTTCTTCAGTTTGATGTCGAGGGTCTGACATCAAACCCCCATGTTGATAATGAAGAACTTCTTGAGAAAAAAGTCTGGCAAGGAGAATCAAGAGTGGTCCTAGAAAACAAGGAGGAAGAGTGGACCTGGAAAGGTGAGGAGCTGAATTTCAGGTAGGGATGCACCGATACCACATTTTTTCAATCCAATTACAAGTACAAGTACTTACATTTGAGTATGAATAATTATTAATACCATTACACTTCTTACATTTACTTGAAAACATGTTTCATTTTCATCAGATATTGTTTCATTCTCTGGCTGTAAGAAATTGCTGTGACTGACCCTAACCCTCTTTGAACTCAGCATCGTGTTGTTTTTTTTAGATGTTTTATCAGATTGCTTGTGTTGAAAGTATTCGCTTTCGTCCCTCCCCTTGACAACTTTGCAGAGCATAATTTGCAGTCCGTTTTACTTTTGTCACCATCATCCACTTTGAAATACCTCCACACCGCCGACATTGCTCCTCCTTGCTCTCAATTAGCACCTGACAGCCCAACTGAACGTCACGCTGCCTTAAAGTGGTATCGGGTGCTGTGGTATCAGGACACTTTTATGAATACGAGTACGAGTACAGGAACAGGGTATCGGACAGATACCCCATGCTGGTATGGGTATCGGTGCATCCCTAATTTCAGGCGAAGAGAAATGACAAACAGGAGGCCCTCAGTTTGATGATTTACAAGAAATCACAAACACTGCAGTCAGCCAGATTATGGAGGAGAAAGATGCCGAGCTGCAGAGACCGAGAGCAGAGATCTCTGTGCTCCAGGCTGCTCTGAGGGAAACGGAAGAAGAGCTGCAGATCTAGCAACGAGAATCAAGAGCAGTCCTGGAAAACAAGGAGGAAGAATGGACCTGGAAGCTTGAAGAGCTGAATTTCAGGCTAACAGAAATGAGAAACAGAAGGCCAAGGAAGTGGTTCGTCTGGATGTTTGCGTGCCGTTCTGGACGAGCTGTACAAGAGCAGAGGGACTGAGGTTCTCCCAAGCTCTCTAAGAAGAGAGGGGGGATCTCTATTTGAATTCCCTCTCCTGAGGTTTCTTCCCATGGGGGATAATTTCCTCATCTTCTTAGGGAGCTTGAACTGGTGGGAACCCCCAACAAACAAAAGAAAAGCGATAAAATTGCTTTTCTTTTATTTGGGAGGGCGGGTGGGGGGGTTCCCCACCAGTTCAAGTTCTCTAAGACGAGGCAAAACTCCCCCATGGGAAGAAACCTCAGGAGAGGCAATTCAAAGAGAGATGCCCCCTCCACGGACGGCTTGGAGTTAAGAACCTCAGTCCCCCTGCTCTTGTACGTCTTGTCCAGAGCCGCACGCAAACATCCGGACGAACCACTTCCTCCTCCTTGGCCTCCTGTTTCTCATTTCTGTTAGCCTGAAATTCAGCTCTTCGTTTCCAGGTCCACTGTTAAACCTCGTTTTCCAGGACTGCTGTCACACGCCAGAAGCGGGAAAGTTGGCAAACCTGGAATCACATCATAATCTGCCAAAACTTCATCAACCACCCATCCCATCATATGACATTCCAGAGATTCCTCCATTTATTTGAGCTGCACTTTCTGTTACCCTGGCAACCACAGAACATGCTATGGATAAGGTTTTAAATTCACACATCAAAGGTGGATGGTTACTACGGTTACGATTTGTGTTACTATAGTGTTCTTTGATGATGTCACAAAAGCTGTGATGTCTGAAAACAATAGAAGGCTTCAGAATTTTCTTACACACTCAAAATATTCTACCCTTCACTCAGTAACTGAAGTTCAGCATAAAGGACTACATACTCGAGTGTCGTTCACTGAAACACATCAACACGAAAGATGGAATCAGACGACACCGGTCTGCACTTTCTCGTCAAGTCCCACATTTAGGGCTGGGAGATGCGCGTGAAAGAAGATCTAATGTCTGCCAAGGCCAAACTCTTCCATATGTGACAGAGCTCGTACTGTCCAGCACAGAGACTGAACTGACCTGCCTGCAGAGCCTGGATCCAGAAACACCTGCTTCAGAGCCTGAGCTGGACATCCCCGAGGAGGAGAACACAGAGGTTCTTCAGTTTGATGTCGAGGGTCTGACATCAAACCCCCATGTTGATAATGAAGAACTTCTTGAGAAAAAAGTCTGGCAAGGAGAATCAAGAGTGGTCCTAGAAAACAAGGAGGAAGAGTGGACCTGCAAAGGTGAGGAGCTGAATTTCAGGTAGGGATGCACCGATACCACATTTTTTCAATCCAATTACAAGTACTTACATTTGAATATGAATAATTATTAATACCATTACACTTCTTACATTTACTTGAAAACATGTTTCATTTTCATCAGATATTGTTTCATTCTCTGGCTGTAAGAAATTGCTGTGACTGACCCTAACCCTCTTTGAACTCAGCATCGTGTTGTTTTTTTTAGATGTTTTATCAGATTGCTTGTGTTGAAAGTATTCGCTTTCGTCCCTCCCCTTGACAACTTTGCAGAGCATAATTTGCAGTCCGTTTTACTTTTGTCACCATCATCCACTTTGAAATACCTCCACACCGCCGACATTGCTCCTCCTTGCTCTCAATTAGCACCTGACAGCCCAACTGAATGTCACGCTGCCTTAAAGTGGTATCGGGTGCTGTGGTATCAGGACACTTTTATGAATATGAGTACGAGTACAGGAACAGGGTATCGGACAGATACCCCATGCTGGTATGGGTATCGGTGCATCCCTAATTTCAGGCGAAGAGAAATGACAAACAGGAGGCCCTCAGTTTGATGATTTACAAGAAATCACAAACACTGCAGTCAGCCAGATTATGGAGGAGAAAGATGCCGAGCTGCAGAGACCGAGAGCAGAGATCTCTGTGCTCCAGGCTGCTCTGAGGAAAACGGAAGAAGAGCTGCAGATCTAGCAACGAGAATCAAGAGCAGTCCTGGAAAACAAGGAGGAAGAATGGACCTGGAAGCTTGAAGAGCTGAATTTCAGGCAGAAATGAGAAAACAGAAGGCCAAGGAGGAGGAAGTGGTTCGTCCGGATGTTTGCGTTCGGCTCTGGACAAGACGTATAAGAGCAGGGGGACTGAGGTTCTTAACACCAAGCCGTCCGTGGAGGAGAAAATGGAGAAAATGGTCTTCTTCCGAATGAATGATTTACAAGAAATCACAGACACTGCAGTCAGCCAGATTATGGAGGAGAAAGACGCCGAGCTGCAGAGACAGGCAGCGTGAGAGTGTGAGATTGAGAGTGAAAGCATGTGTCACACGCCAGAAGCGGGAAAGTTGGCAAACCTGGAATCACATCATAATCTGCCAAAACTTCATCAACCACCCATCCCATCATATGACATTCCAGAGATTCCTCCATTTATTTGAGCTGCACTTTCTGTTACCCTGGCAACCACAGAACATGCTATGGATAAGGTTTTAAATTCACACATCAAAGGTGGATGGTTACTACGGTTACGATTTGTGTTACTATAGTGTTCTTTGATGATGTCACAAAAGCTGTGATGTCTGAAAACAATAGAAGGCTTCAGAATTTTCTTACACACTCAAAATATTCTACCCTTCACTCAGTAACTGAAGTTCAGCATAAAGGACTACATACTCGAGTGTCGTTCACTGAAACACATCAACACGAAAGATGGAATCAGACGACACCGGTCTGCACTTTCTCGTCAAGTCCCACATTTAGGGCTGGGAGATGCGCGTGAAAGAAGATCTAATGTCTGCCAAGGCCAAACTCTTCCATATGTGACAGAGCTCGTACTGTCCAGCACAGAGACTGAACTGACCTGCCTGCAGAGCCTGGATCCAGAAACACCTGCTTCAGAGCCTGAGCTGGACATCCCCGAGGAGGAGAACACAGAGGTTCTTCAGTTTGATGTCGAGGGTCTGACATCAAACCCCCATGTTGATAATGAAGAACTTCTTGAGAAAAAAGTCTGGCAAGGAGAATCAAGAGTGGTCCTAGAAAACAAGGAGGAAGAGTGGACCTGCAAAGGTGAGGAGCTGAATTTCAGGTAGGGATGCACCGATACCACATTTTTTCAATCCAATTACAAGTACTTACATTTGAATATGAATAATTATTAATACCATTACACTTCTTACATTTACTTGAAAACATGTTTCATTTTCATCAGATATTGTTTCATTCTCTGGCTGTAAGAAATTGCTGTGACTGACCCTAACCCTCTTTGAACTCAGCATCGTGTTGTTTTTTTTAGATGTTTTATCAGATTGCTTGTGTTGAAAGTATTCGCTTTCGTCCCTCCCCTTGACAACTTTGCAGAGCATAATTTGCAGTCCGTTTTACTTTTGTCACCATCATCCACTTTGAAATACCTCCACACCGCCGACATTGCTCCTCCTTGCTCTCAATTAGCACCTGACAGCCCAACTGAATGTCACGCTGCCTTAAAGTGGTATCGGGTGCTGTGGTATCAGGACACTTTTATGAATATGAGTACGAGTACAGGAACAGGGTATCGGACAGATACCCCATGCTGGTATGGGTATCGGTGCATCCCTAATTTCAGGCGAAGAGAAATGACAAACAGGAGGCCCTCAGTTTGATGATTTACAAGAAATCACAAACACTGCAGTCAGCCAGATTATGGAGGAGAAAGATGCCGAGCTGCAGAGACCGAGAGCAGAGATCTCTGTGCTCCAGGCTGCTCTGAGGAAAACGGAAGAAGAGCTGCAGATCTAGCAACGAGAATCAAGAGCAGTCCTGGAAAACAAGGAGGAAGAATGGACCTGGAAGCTTGAAGAGCTGAATTTCAGGCAGAAATGAGAAAACAGAAGGCCAAGGAGGAGGAAGTGGTTCGTCCGGATGTTTGCGTTCGGCTCTGGACAAGACGTATAAGAGCAGGGGGACTGAGGTTCTTAACACCAAGCCGTCCGTGGAGGAGAAAATGGAGAAAATGGTCTTCTTCCGAATGAATGATTTACAAGAAATCACAGACACTGCAGTCAGCCAGATTATGGAGGAGAAAGACGCCGAGCTGCAGAGACAGGCAGCGTGAGAGTGTGAGATTGAGAGTGAAAGCATGTGTCACACGCCAGAAGCGGGAAAGTTGGCAAACCTGGAATCACATCATAATCTGCCAAAACTTCATCAACCACCCATCCCATCATATGACATTCCAGAGATTCCTCCATTTATTTGAGCTGCACTTTCTGTTACCCTGGCAACCACAGAACATGCTATGGATAAGGTTTTAAATTCACACATCAAAGGTGGATGGTTACTACGGTTACGATTTGTGTTACTATAGTGTTCTTTGATGATGTCACAAAAGCTGTGATGTCTGAAAACAATAGAAGGCTTCAGAATTTTCTTACACACTCAAAATATTCTACCCTTCACTCAGTAACTGAAGTTCAGCATAAAGGACTACATACTCGAGTGTCGTTCACTGAAACACATCAACACGAAAGATGGAATCAGACGACACCGGTCTGCACTTTCTCGTCAAGTCCCACATTTAGGGCTGGGAGATGCGCGTGAAAGAAGATCTAATGTCTGCCAAGGCCAAACTCTTCCATATGTGACAGAGCTCGTACTGTCCAGCACAGAGACTGAACTGACCTGCCTGCAGAGCCTGGATCCAGAAACACCTGCTTCAGAGCCTGAGCTGGACATCCCCGAGGAGGAGAACACAGAGGTTCTTCAGTTTGATGTCGAGGGTCTGACATCAAACCCCCATGTTGATAATGAAGAACTTCTTGAGAAAAAAGTCTGGCAAGGAGAATCAAGAGTGGTCCTAGAAAACAAGGAGGAAGAGTGGACCTGCAAAGGTGAGGAGCTGAATTTCAGGTAGGGATGCACCGATACCACATTTTTTCAATCCAATTACAAGTACTTACATTTGAATATGAATAATTATTAATACCATTACACTTCTTACATTTACTTGAAAACATGTTTCATTTTCATCAGATATTGTTTCATTCTCTGGCTGTAAGAAATTGCTGTGACTGACCCTAACCCTCTTTGAACTCAGCATCGTGTTGTTTTTTTTAGATGTTTTATCAGATTGCTTGTGTTGAAAGTATTCGCTTTCGTCCCTCCCCTTGACAACTTTGCAGAGCATAATTTGCAGTCCGTTTTACTTTTGTCACCATCATCCACTTTGAAATACCTCCACACCGCCGACATTGCTCCTCCTTGCTCTCAATTAGCACCTGACAGCCCAACTGAATGTCACGCTGCCTTAAAGTGGTATCGGGTGCTGTGGTATCAGGACACTTTTATGAATATGAGTACGAGTACAGGAACAGGGTATCGGACAGATACCCCATGCTGGTATGGGTATCGGTGCATCCCTAATTTCAGGCGAAGAGAAATGACAAACAGGAGGCCCTCAGTTTGATGATTTACAAGAAATCACAAACACTGCAGTCAGCCAGATTATGGAGGAGAAAGATGCCGAGCTGCAGAGACCGAGAGCAGAGATCTCTGTGCTCCAGGCTGCTCTGAGGAAAACGGAAGAAGAGCTGCAGATCTAGCAACGAGAATCAAGAGCAGTCCTGGAAAACAAGGAGGAAGAATGGACCTGGAAGCTTGAAGAGCTGAATTTCAGGCAGAAATGAGAAAACAGAAGGCCAAGGAGGAGGAAGTGGTTCGTCCGGATGTTTGCGTTCGGCTCTGGACAAGACGTATAAGAGCAGGGGGACTGAGGTTCTTAACACCAAGCCGTCCGTGGAGGAGAAAATGGAGAAAATGGTCTTCTTCCGAATGAATGATTTACAAGAAATCACAGACACTGCAGTCAGCCAGATTATGGAGGAGAAAGACGCCGAGCTGCAGAGACAGGCAGCGTGAGAGTGTGAGATTGAGAGTGAAAGCATGTGTCACACGCCAGAAGCGGGAAAGTTGGCAAACCTGGAATCACATCATAATCTGCCAAAACTTCATCAACCACCCATCCCATCATATGACATTCCAGAGATTCCTCCATTTATTTGAGCTGCACTTTCTGTTACCCTGGCAACCACAGAACATGCTATGGATAAGGTTTTAAATTCACACATCAAAGGTGGATGGTTACTACGGTTACGATTTGTGTTACTATAGTGTTCTTTGATGATGTCACAAAAGCTGTGATGTCTGAAAACAATAGAAGGCTTCAGAATTTTCTTACACACTCAAAATATTCTACCCTTCACTCAGTAACTGAAGTTCAGCATAAAGGACTACATACTCGAGTGTCGTTCACTGAAACACATCAACACGAAAGATGGAATCAGACGACACCGGTCTGCACTTTCTCGTCAAGTCCCACATTTAGGGCTGGGAGATGCGCGTGAAAGAAGATCTAATGTCTGCCAAGGCCAAACTCTTCCATATGTGACAGAGCTCGTACTGTCCAGCACAGAGACTGAACTGACCTGCCTGCAGAGCCTGGATCCAGAAACACCTGCTTCAGAGCCTGAGCTGGACATCCCCGAGGAGGAGAACACAGAGGTTCTTCAGTTTGATGTCGAGGGTCTGACATCAAACCCCCATGTTGATAATGAAGAACTTCTTGAGAAAAAAGTCTGGCAAGGAGAATCAAGAGTGGTCCTAGAAAACAAGGAGGAAGAGTGGACCTGCAAAGGTGAGGAGCTGAATTTCAGGTAGGGATGCACCGATACCACATTTTTTCAATCCAATTACAAGTACTTACATTTGAATATGAATAATTATTAATACCATTACACTTCTTACATTTACTTGAAAACATGTTTCATTTTCATCAGATATTGTTTCATTCTCTGGCTGTAAGAAATTGCTGTGACTGACCCTAACCCTCTTTGAACTCAGCATCGTGTTGTTTTTTTTAGATGTTTTATCAGATTGCTTGTGTTGAAAGTATTCGCTTTCGTCCCTCCCCTTGACAACTTTGCAGAGCATAATTTGCAGTCCGTTTTACTTTTGTCACCATCATCCACTTTGAAATACCTCCACACCGCCGACATTGCTCCTCCTTGCTCTCAATTAGCACCTGACAGCCCAACTGAATGTCACGCTGCCTTAAAGTGGTATCGGGTGCTGTGGTATCAGGACACTTTTATGAATATGAGTACGAGTACAGGAACAGGGTATCGGACAGATACCCCATGCTGGTATGGGTATCGGTGCATCCCTAATTTCAGGCGAAGAGAAATGACAAACAGGAGGCCCTCAGTTTGATGATTTACAAGAAATCACAAACACTGCAGTCAGCCAGATTATGGAGGAGAAAGATGCCGAGCTGCAGAGACCGAGAGCAGAGATCTCTGTGCTCCAGGCTGCTCTGAGGAAAACGGAAGAAGAGCTGCAGATCTAGCAACGAGAATCAAGAGCAGTCCTGGAAAACAAGGAGGAAGAATGGACCTGGAAGCTTGAAGAGCTGAATTTCAGGCAGAAATGAGAAAACAGAAGGCCAAGGAGGAGGAAGTGGTTTCGTCCGGATGTTTGCGTTCGGCTCTGGACAAGACGTATAAGAGCAGGGGGACTGAGGTTCTTAACACCAAGCCCGTCCGTGGAGGAGAAAATGGAGAAAATGGTCTTCTTCCGAATGAATGATTTACAAGAAATCACAGACACTGCAGTCAGCCAGATTATGGAGGAGAAAGACGCCGAGCTGCAGAGACAGGCAGCGTGAGAGTGTGAGATTGAGAGTGAAAGCATGTGTCACACGCCAGAAGCGGGAAAGTTGGCAAACCTGGAATCACATCATAATCTGCCAAAACTTCATCAACCACCCATCCCATCATATGACATTCCAGAGATTCCTCCATTTATTTGAGCTGCACTTTCTGTTACCCTGGCAACCACAGAACATGCTATGGATAAGGTTTTAAATTCACACATCAAAGGTGGATGGTTACTACGGTTACGATTTGTGTTACTATAGTGTTCTTTGATGATGTCACAAAAGCTGTGATGTCTGAAAACAATAGAAGGCTTCAGAATTTTCTTACACACTCAAAATATTCTACCCTTCACTCAGTAACTGAAGTTCAGCATAAAGGACTACATACTCGAGTGTCGTTCACTGAAACACATCAACACGAAAGATGGAATCAGACGACACCGGTCTGCACTTTCTCGTCAAGTCCCACATTTAGGGCTGGGAGAATGCGCGTGAAAGAAGATCTAATGTCTGCCAAGGCCAAACTCTTCCATATGTGACAGAGCTCGTACTGTCCAGCACAGAGACTGAACTGACCTGCCTGCAGAGCCTGGATCCAGAAACACCTGCTTCAGAGCCTGAGCTGGACATCCCCGAGGAGGAGAACACAGAGGTTCTTCAGTTTGATGTCGGAGGGTCTGACATCAAACCCCCATGTTGATAATGAAGAACTTCTTGAGAAAAAAGTCTGGCAAGGAGAATCAAGAGTGGTCCTAGAAAACAAGGAGGAAGAGTGGACCTGCAAAGGTGAGGAGCTGAATTTTCAGGTAGGGATGCACCGATACCACATTTTTTCAATCCAATTACAAGTACTTACATTTGAATATGAATAATTATTAATACCATTACACTTCTTACATTTACTTGAAAACATGTTTCATTTTCATCAGATATTGTTTCATTCTCTGGCTGTAAGAAATTGCTGTGACTGACCCTAACCCTCTTTGAACTCAGCATCGTGTTGTTTTTTTTAGATGTTTTATCAGATTGCTTGTGTTGAAAGTATTCGCTTTCGTCCCTCCCCTTGACAACTTTGCAGAGCATAATTTGCAGTCCGTTTTACTTTGTCACCATCATCCCACTTTGAAATACCTCCACAACCGCCGACATTGCTCCTCCTTGCTCTCAATTAGCACCTGACAGCCCAACTGAATGTCACGCTGCCTTAAAGTGGTATCGGGTGCTGTGGTATCAGGACACTTTTATGAATATGAGTACGAGTACAGGAACAGGGTATCGGACAGATACCCCATGCTGGTATGGGTATCGGTGCATCCCTAATTTCAGGCGAAGAGAAATGACAAACAGGAGGCCCTCAGTTTGATGATTTACAAGAAATCACAAACACTGCAGTCAGCCAGATTATGGAGGAGAAAGATGCCGAGCTGCAGAGACCGAGAGCAGAGATCTCTGTGCTCCAGGCTGCTCTGAGGAAAACGGAAGAAGAGCTGCAGATCTAGCAACGAGAATCAAGAGCAGTCCTGGAAAACAAGGAGGAAGAATGGACCTGGAAGCTTGAAGAGCTGAATTTCAGGCAGAAATGAGAAAACAGAAGGCCAAGGAGGAGGAATGTGGTTCGTCCGGATGTTTGCGTTCGGCTCTGGACAAGACGTATAAGAGCAGGGGGACTGAGGTTCTTAACACCAAGCCGTCCGTGGAGGAGAAAATGGAGAAAATGGTCTTCTTCCGAATGAATGATTTACAAGAAATCACAGACACTGCAGTCAGCCAGATTATGGAGGAGAAGACGCCGAGCTGCAGAGACAGGCAGCGTGAGAGTGTGAGATTGAGAGTGAAAGCATGTGTCACACGCCAGAAGCGGGAAAGTTGGCAAACCTGGAATCACATCATAATCTGCCAAAACTTCATCAACCACCCATCCCATCATATGACATTCCAGAGATTCCTCCATTTATTTGAGCTGCACTTTCTGTTACCCTGGCAACCACAGAACATGCTATGGATAAGGTTTTTAAATTCACACATCAAAGGTGGATGGTTACTACCGGTTACGATTTGTGTTACTATAGTGTTCTTTGATGATGTCACAAAAGCCTGTGATGTCTGAAAACAATAGAAGGCTTCAGAATTTTCTTACACACCTCAAAATATTCTACCCTTCACTCAGTAACTGAAGTTCAGCATAAAGGACTACATACTCGAGTGTCGTTCACTGAAACACATCAACACGAAAGATGGAATCAGACGACACCGGTCTGCACTTTCTCGTCAAGTCCCACATTTAGGGCTGGGAGATGCGCGTGAAAGAAGATCTAATGTCTGCCAAGGCCCAAACTCTTCCATATGTGACAGAGCTCGTACTGTCCAGCACAGAGACTGAACTGACCTGCCTGCAGAGCCTGGATCCAGAACACCTGCTCAGAGCCTGAGCTGGACATCCCGAGGAGGAGAACACAGAGGTTCTTCAGTTTGATGTCGAGGGTCTGACATCAAACCCCCATGTTGATAATGAAGAACTTCTTGAGAAAAAAAGTCTGGCAAGGAGAATCAAGAGTGGTCCTAGAAAACAAGGAGGAAGAGTGGACCTGCAAAGGTGAGGAGCTGAATTTCAGGTAGGGATGCACCGATACCACATTTTTTCAATCCAATTACAAGTACTTACATTTGAATATGAATAATTATTAATACCATTACACTTCTTACATTTACTTGAAAACATGTTTCATTTTCATCAGATATTGTTTCATTCTCTGGCTGTAAGAAATTGCTGTGACTGACCCTAACCCTCTTTGAACTCAGCATCGTGTTGTTTTTTTTAGATGTTTTATCAGATTGCTTGTGTTGAAAGTATTCGCTTTCGTCCCTCCCCTTGACAACTTTGCAGAGCATAATTTGCAGTCCGTTTTATACTTTTGTCACCATCATCCACTTTGAAATACCTCCACACCGCCGACATTGCTCCTCCTTGCTCTCAATTAGCACCTGACAGCCCAACTGAATGTCACGCTGCCTTAAAGTGGTATCGGGTGCTGTGGTATCAGGACACTTTTATGAATATGAGTAGTACGAGTACAGGAACAGGGTATCGGACAGATACCCCATGCTGGTATGGGTATCGGTGCATCCCTAATTTCAGGCGAAGAGAAATGACAAACAGGAGGCCCTCAGTTTGATGATTTACAAGAAATCACAAACACTGCAGTCAGCCAGATTATGGAGGAGAAAGATGCCGAGCTGCAGAGACCGAGAGCAGAGATCTCTGTGCTCCAGGCTGCTCTGAGGAAAACGGAAGAAGAGCTGCAGATCTAGCAACGAGAATCAAGAGCAGTCCTGGAAAACAAGGAGGAAGAATGGACCTGGAAGCTTGAAGAGCTGAATTTCAGGCAGAAATGAGAAAACAGAAGGCCAAGGAGGAGGAAGTGGTTCGTCCGGATGTTTGCGTTCGGCTCTGGACAAGACGTATAAGAGCAGGGGGACTGAGGTTCTTAACACCAAGCCGTCCGTGAGGAGAAAATGGAGAAAATGGTCTTCTTCCGAATGAATGATTTACAAGAAATCACAGACACTGCAGTCAGCCAGATTATGGAGGAGAAAGACGCCGAGCTGCAGAGACAGGCAGCGTGAGAGTGTGAGATTGAGAGTGAAAGCATGTGTCACACGCCAGAAGCGGGAAAGTTGGCAACCTGGAATCACATCATAATCTGCCAAAACTTCATCAACCACCCATCCCATCATATGACATTCCAGAGATTCCTCCATTTATTTGAGCTGCACTTTCTGTTACCCTGGCAACCACAGAACATGCTATGGATAAGGTTTTAAATTCACACATCAAAGGTGGATGGTTACTACGGTTACGATTTGTGTTACTATAGTGTTCTTTGATGATGTCACAAAAGCTGTGATGTCTGAAAACAATAGAAGGCTTCAGAATTTTCTTACACACTCAAAATATTCTACCCTTCACTCAGTAACTGAAGTTCAGCATAAAGGACTACATACTCGAGTGTCGTTCACTGAAACACATCAACACGAAAGATGGAATCAGACGACACCGGTCTGCACTTTCTCGTCAAGTCCCACATTTAGGGCTGGGAGATGCGCGTGAAAGAAGATCTAATGTCTGCCAAGGCCAAACTCTTCCATATGTGACAGAGCTCGTACTGTCCAGCACAGAGACTGAACTGACCTGCCTGCAGAGCCTGGATCCAGAAACACCTGCTTCAGAGCCTGAGCTGGACATCCCCGAGGAGGAGAACACAGAGGTTCTTCAGTTTGATGTCGAGGGTCTGACATCAAACCCCCATGTTGATAATGAAGAACTTCTTGAGAAAAAAGTCTGGCAAGGAGAATCAAGAGTGGTCCTAGAAAACAAGGAGGAAGAGTGGACCTGCAAAGGTGAGGAGCTGAATTTCAGGTAGGGATGCACCGATACCACATTTTTTCAATCCAATTACAAGTACTTACATTTGAATATGAATAATTATTAATACATTACACTTCTTACATTTACTTGAAAACATGTTTCATTTTCATCAGATATTGTTTCATTCTCTGGCTGTAAGAAATTGCTGTGACTGACCCTAACCCTCTTTGAACTCAGCATCGTGTTGTTTTTTTTAGATGTTTTATCAGATTGCTTGTGTTGAAAGTATTCGCTTTCGTCCCTCCCCTTGACAACTTTGCAGAGCATAATTTGCAGTCCGTTTTACTTTTGTCACCATCATCCACTTTGAAATACCTCCACACCGCCGACATTGCTCCTCCTTGCTCTCATTAGCACCTGACAGCCCAACTGAATGTCACGCTGCCTTAAAGTGGTATCGGGTGCTGTGGTATCAGGACACTTTTATGAATATGAGTACGAGTACAGGAACAGGGTATCGGACAGATACCCCATGCTGGTATGGGTATCGGTGCATCCCTAATTTCAGGCGAAGAGAAATGACAAACAGGAGGCCCTCAGTTTGATGATTTACAAGAAATCACAAACACTGCAGTCAGCCAGATTATGGAGGAGAAAGATGCCGAGCTGCAGAGACCGAGAGCAGAGATCTCTGTGCTCCAGGCTGCTCTGAGGAAAACGGAAGAAGAGCTGCAGATCTAGCAACGAGAATCAAGAGCAGTCCTGGAAAACAAGGAGGAAGAATGGACCTGGAAGCTTGAAGAGCTGAATTTCAGGCAGAAATGAGAAAACAGAAGGCAAGGAGGAGGAAGTGGTTCGTCCGGATGTTTGCGTTCGGCTCTGGACAAGACGTATAAGTTCTTAACACCAAGCGTCCGTGGAGGAGAAAATGGAGAAAATGGTCTTCTTCCGAATGAATGATTTACAAGAAATCACAGACACTGCAGTCAGCCAGATTATGGAGGAGAAAGACGCCGAGCTGCAGAGACAGGCAGCGTGAGAGTGTGAGATTGAGAGTGAAAGCATGTGTCACACGCCAGAAGCGGGAAAGTTGGCAAACTGGAATCACATCATAATCTGCCAAAACTTCATCAACCACCCATCCCATCATATGACATTCCAGAGATTCCTCCATTTATTTGAGCTGCACTTTCTGTTACCCTGGCAACCACAGAACATGCTATGGATAAGGTTTTAAATTCACACATCAAAGGTGGATGGTTACTACGGTTACGATTTGTGTTACTATAGTGTTCTTTGATGATGTCACAAAAGCTGTGATGTCTGAAAACAATAGAAGGCTTCAGAATTTTTTACACACTCAAAATATTCTACCCTTCACTCAGTAACTGAAGTTCAGCATAAAGGACTACATACTCGAGTGTCGTTCACTGAAACACATCAACACGAAAGATGGAATCAGACGACACCGGTCTGCACTTTCTCGTCAAGTCCCACATTTAGGGCTGGGAGATGCGCGTGAAAGAAGATCTAATGTCTGCCAAGGCCAAACTCTTCCATATGTGACAGAGCTCGTACTGTCCAGCACAGAGACTGAACTGACCTGCCTGCAGAGCCTGGATCCAGAAACACCTGCTTCAGAGCCTGAGCTGGACATCCCCGAGGAGGAGAACACAGAGGTTCTTCAGTTTGATGTCGAGGGTCTGACATCAAACCCCCATGTTGATAATGAAGAACTTCTTGAGAAAAAAGTCTGGCAAGGAGAATCAAGAGTGGTCCTAGAAAACAAGGAGGAAGAGTGGACCTGCAAAGGTGAGGAGCTGAATTTCAGGTAGGGATGCACCGATACCACATTTTTTCAATCCAATTACAAGTACTTACATTTGAATATGAATAATTATTAATACCATTACACTTCTTACATTTACTTGAAAACATGTTTCATTTTCATCAGATATTGTTTCATTCTCTGGCTGTAAGAAATTGCTGTGACTGACCCTAACCCTCTTTGAACTCAGCATCGTGTTGTTTTTTTTAGATGTTTTATCAGATTGCTTGTGTTGAAAGTATTCGCTTTCGTCCCTCCCCTTGACAACTTTGCAGAGCATAATTTGCAGTCCGTTTTACTTTTGTCACCATCATCCACTTTGAAATACCTCCACACCGCCGACATTGCTCCTCCTTGCTCTCAATTAGCACCTGACAGCCCAACTGAATGTCACGCTGCCTTAAAGTGGTATCGGGTGCTGTGGTATCAGGACACTTTTATGAATATGAGTACGAGTACAGGAACAGGGTATCGGACAGATACCCCATGCTGGTATGGGTATCGGTGCATCCCTAATTTCAGGCGAAGAGAAATGACAAACAGGAGGCCCTCAGTTTGATGATTTACAAGAAATCACAAACACTGCAGTCAGCCAGATTATGGAGGAGAAAGATGCCGAGCTGCAGAGACCGAGAGCAGAGATCTCTGTGCTCCAGGCTGCTCTGAGGAAAACGGAAGAAGAGCTGCAGATCTAGCAACGAGAATCAAGAGCAGTCCTGGAAAACAAGGAGGAAGAATGGACCTGGAAGCTTGAAGAGCTGAATTTCAGGCAGAAATGAGAAAACAGAAGGCCAAGGAGGAGGAAGTGGTTCGTCCGGATGTTTGCGTTCGGCTCTGGACAAGACGTATAAGAGCAGGGGGACTGAGGTTCTTAACACCAAGCCGTCCGTGGAGGAGAAAATGGAGAAAATGGTCTTCTTCCGAATGAATGATTTACAAGAAATCACAGACACTGCAGTCAGCCAGATTATGGAGGAGAAAGACGCCGAGCTGCAGAGACAGGCAGCGTGAGAGTGTGAGATTGAGAGTGAAAGCATGTGTCACACGCCAGAAGCGGGAAAGTTGGCAAACCTGGAATCACATCATAATCTGCCAAAACTTCATCAACCACATCCCATATATGACATTCCAGAGATTCCTCCATTTATTTGAGCTGCACTTTCTGTTACCCTGGCAACCACAGAACATGCTATGGATAAGGTTTTAAATTCACACATCAAAGGTGGATGGTTACTACGGTTACGATTTGTGTTACTATAGTGTTCTTTGATGATGTCACAAAAGCTGTGATGTCTGAAAACAATAGAAGGCTTCAGAATTTTCTTACACACTCAAAATATTCTACCCTTCACTCAGTAACTGAAGTTCAGCATAAAGGACTACATACTCGAGTGTCGTTCACTGAAACACATCAACACGAAAATGGAATCAGACGACACCGGTCTGCACTTTCTCGTCAAGTCCCACATTTAGGGCTGGGAGATGCGCGTGAAAGAAGATCTAATGTCTGCCAAGGCCAAACTCTTCCATATGTGACAGAGCTCGTACTGTCCAGCACAGAGACTGAACTGACCTGCCTGCAGAGCCTGGATCCAGAAACACCTGCTTCAGAGCCTGAGCTGGACATCCCCGAGGAGGAGAACACAGAGGTTCTTCAGTTTGATGTCGAGGGTCTGACATCAAACCCCCATGTTGAAATGAAGAACTTCTTGAGAAAAAAGTCTGGCAAGGAGAATCAAGAGTGGTCCTAGAAAACAAGGAGGAAGAGTGGACCTGCAAAGGTGAGGAGCTGAATTTCAGGTAGGGATGCACCGATACCACATTTTTTCAATCCAATTACAAGTACTTACATTTGAATATGAATAATTATTAATACCATTACACTTCTTACATTTACTTGAAAACATGTTTCATTTTCATCAGATATTGTTTCATTCTCTGGCTGTAAGAAATTGCTGTGACTGACCCTAACCTCTTTGAACTCAGCATCGTGTTGTTTTTTTTAGATGTTTTATCAGATTGCTTGTGTTGAAAGTATTCGCTTTCGTCCCTCCCTTGACAACTTTGCAGAGCATAATTTGCAGTCCGTTTTACTTTTGTCACCATCATCCACTTTGAAATACCTCCACACCGCCGACATTGCCTCCTTGCTCTCAATTAGCACCTGACAGCCCAACTGAACGTCACGCTGCCTTAAAGTGGTATCGGGTGCTGTGGTATCAGGACACTTTTATGAATACGAGTACGAGTACAGGAACAGGGTATCGGACAGATACCCCATGCTGGTATGGGTATCGGTGCATCCCTAATTTCAGAAATGACAAACAGGAGGCCCTCAGTTTGATGTTGAGGGTCTGAAATCAGACCCCCATGTTGACAATGAATAGTTTCTTGAGGAAAGAGAGGAGAGAATGGTCTTCCTCAGGATGAGTGATTTACAAGAAATAACAGACTCTGTCTCTGCAGCTCGGCATCTTTCTCCTCCATAATCTGACTGACTGCAGAGAGCAGAGATCGCCATGCTCCAGGCTGCTCTGATGGAAACCGAAGAAGAGCTGCAGTTCCAGCAAGGAGAATCAAGAGCAGTCCTGGAAAACAAGGAGGAAGAGTGGACCTGGAAACTTGAAGAGCTGAATTTTAGGCTAACAGAAATGAGAAACAGAAGGCCAACGAGGAGGAACTGGTTTATCTGGATGTTTACGTGCCGTTCTGGACGAGCTGTACGAAGAGCGGAGAGACTGAGGTTCTCCCAAGCTCTCTAAGAAGAGAGGGGGCATTTCTATTTGAATTCCCTCTCCTGAGGTTTCTTCCCATGGGGGAGTATTTTCCTCATCTTCTTAGAGAGCTTTGGCTGGTGGGGAACCCCCCAAAACAAAACAAAAAGCAAATTGCTTTTGTTTTGGTTTTTTTTGGGAGGGTGGTTGGGGGCAATGATAAATAGTAGACTCTGTTTAATGACAGGTAGTGCTCTAACCTTTGAGAAGAAGGAGGTCTGCACACTCCAAATGATTTATTCCTGTAACGTTTTTCTCACATATACCTCCATCAAGTGTTTTTCTGACACACATTTCCACTGCAGTACTTGTCTCCACATTAAAGGACCATCACTATTAACTAATTTAAACAACCAATGTGTAACATTTACAGGGATTTATTCCAGAAATGTAATATAATTTGCATAAGTATGTTTTTATCAGCATATCAACAGGCAAAACTAATATTTGTGTTTTGCATTCATATGTACATAGGTAGCAGGTTCTCTTCCATGGTATCCAGTATGTTGCAGTGCCGTGTTTCTACAGTAGCCCAGAACAGACAAACCTAAACAAACAGTGGCTCTTTAGAGGGTCTTATGCATTTTTACGTTGATGCTACAGTTTGCATACAGTAGACAAAGAAAACAAAGAGGAAGAAAGGAGAGAGTGGTTGTTGGCAAACTATTTTTGTTATGAGATATAGCCATAAACAAACCTCTAGTCAGTGTTTGTTGACCACATTCAGTGGAAACACTGCAGAATACATTTTAGAGCAAAATAACACCAACAATAATGTGGGAACACATAAAATCAGGCTAATCTCCTAATATATTGCCCCAGTGAATACTGGGGGGGACTCCCAAAAAATCTACCTCATGTAGCTGCAACCAACAATCAACACTCACCCATTTGATTTTCACTGCTAAACCTTATCCAGGATTAACAAATCAATCACTGCTGTTTAAAGTTTATTTATTATGTAATAGCATCCATTATTAAAAATAGATTTGCTATTGTTATGTGCCCAGACTCGCATATGTTGTCAGATAGAATCCGTCCCTGTCTGTCCCAGATGAGAGCCGAGCTGGATTGTTATCATCTCTTACATAACTGGCCCAGGCTAAGTTTCCAAAATTCAATTTAATCCTGAAATCATCATTGTCTCTTGGCACACAAAAGAACAAAGACAATCTTGGAGCTGCAGTAAGAAGCCATCGGGAAACTTGGCCCAGGATAAATGGCTTCCTGTTTGTCCCGCAGAGTGGTTAGCTGGGTCAGCACGCACAGACCCACAACAACAACAACAACCTACCCAGTCTGATGATCTGAGGACTGTCTGAACTACAACTCTGTTACATTGTCTACTGTCTGTACTCTTCGCTCAATTTAAAGTACAGGCTGAGCTTCAGAACCTAATTGACATTTTATTGTTTCCTCAATGACAATCTTGTCCCCTGGCCTGGATCCACATCAAAAATACAATGACCACAAGTGTCACTGTGTATAAAAATCCCAGAGCTTGTGAAACACAAAAGTAGGAAATGTGTTTTTTGCCATGTAGAATTTCTTGCTTCTGTTGTTCAAGTTCAACTAAAGTTGCCAGTGCATCACACTGTAGCGATTCTGCAGGAGAGATGTCCCAAAACCATTATGAATGTATACTATGTGGTATATGTGCATTATGGCAGGTCATTAGTGTGTTTTCTCAAGGGGACAGACCTCAGAAAGTTAAAAGTAGTACTAGCTGGCTTAAAATGTCTCTTGCACCTAACTTGAATATTTCTGTTTTATACTTCAGTTTCAGAGGGAAATACTGTACTCCATTACATTTATTTATTTATTTGCTTAAGTCACTAGTTACTCAGATGAAGACTTTACACAATGGATAATATAACTATAACTTTTGAAATACACCACTGTAAGTAACTCTTAATTTTTAATAACACATTATCACTGCCTGTATGTTTTTATTTGTTGTTTCCGCTTTTACTATTACATGCCTTTATTTTGGTGCTCCCGGGCGGAAGTAGAGGTTATGCATCTAATAGCGATACAGCTGGAAAAAATTAAGAGACCACTGCAAAATTATCAGTTTTTCTGATTTTACTATTTATAGGTATGTGTTTGAGTAAAATAAACATTTTTGTTTCATTCTTTAAACTAATAACAACATTTCTCCCAAATAAAAATATTGTCATTTATAGCATTTATTTGTAGAAAATGACAAATGGTCAAAATACCAAAAAAGATGCAGTGTTTTCAGACCTCAAATAACGCAAAGAAAAAAGTTTGTATTTATTTTGAAACATCACAATACTAATATTTTAACTTAGGAAAAGTTTGGAAATCAATATTTGGTGGAATAACCCTGATTTTTAATCACAGCTTTCATGCATCTTGGCATGCTCTCCACCAGTCTTTCACATTGCTGTTGGGTGACGTTATGCCACTCCTGGCGCAAAAAAATTCAAGCAGCTCAGCTATGTTTGATGGCTTGTGACCATCCATCTTCCTCTTGATCACATTCCAGAGGTTTTCAATGGGGTTCAGGTCTGGAGATTGGGCTGGCCATGACAGGGTCTTGATCTGGTGGTCCACACCTTGACTGATCTAGCTGTACATTGTCAGAGCAGAAGGAAGCAAGTTTCCTTCAAGGATAACCTTGTATGTGGCTTGATTCATGTGTCCTTCACAAAGACGAATCTGCCCGATTCCAGCCTTGCTGAAGCACCCCCAGATCATCACCGACCCTCCACCAAATTTCACAGTGGGTGCAAGACACTGTGGCTTGTAGGCCTCTCCAGGTCTCTGTCTAACCATTAGACAACCAGGTGTTGGGCAAAGATGAAAATTGGACTCATCAGAGAAGATGACCTTACTCCAGTCCTCTATGGTCCAATCCTTATGGTCTTTTGCAAACCTCAGCCTAACTCTTCTTTGCTTCTCATTGATGAAGGGCTTTTTTCTAGCTTTACAAAACTTGAGCCCTGCCCCTAGGAGCCTGTTTCCAACCGTTCTCGCCATTCACTTCATCCCAGCTGCCGTTTGCCATTCTTTTTGTAGGTCACTTGATGTCATCCTGTGGTTGCTGAGTGACATTCGAACGAGTTGATGGTCATCCCGGTCAGTGGAGAGTCATTTTCGCCCTCTGCCAGCCTGTACCTTTGTTGTCCCCAATGTCTGCTGCTTGACCTTGTTCTTATGAACCGCTGTCCTACAAATTTTAAGGATGGAAGCAACCTGATGCTCACTGTATCCCTCTGCCAGTAAAGCCAGAATTGAACCCTTCTTTTCCTCACTCAAAACTTTTCAACTCTTTTGGCATGGTCAGTAGATTTTTTTTTTTTATTTCAATTACTTTTGAGGTACTACTAGCACTGTTTTTCCAGCTGGTCCTATTGCAAGAGGATAGTGATGACCACAGCAGTGGTTTTTATACTTTTCCTTGTTAAACAAGATTTGGTTCAGGTGATCACCTAATCAATACCTCATTAAGTAGAATTAGGTGTGCTTGTGTTGGAATTCAACAGACACTAGAATGGAATGGCTGTCAAACATGTAGAGATGCTGATTTCAGAAAAGTCTCTTAATTTTTTCCAGAGCTGTATTTATGTTGCCTGTCATGCTAACTTTAGCCTCAGTGGAGTGTATGTATGCTGTGAAGTTAAGCTAAAAGGAGCCTTTGAGTCATTTCATTGTTAAGATGGTTTATTTGTTTGTAAGAGCTCATTTTGTTTTATTTGTCTGTCCTTAGCTCTTACAGTGTTCCAGTATGGAAAAGATTTATGTGCAAAACAAGA
Source organism: Lates calcarifer (assembly GCF_001640805.2). Taxonomy (NCBI): domain Eukaryota; kingdom Metazoa; phylum Chordata; class Actinopteri; family Centropomidae; genus Lates; species Lates calcarifer. The sequence goes on from NC_066836.1 coordinate 21,253,948, forward strand.
AATGAATGGCTGTACATTAATAAACTCTTCTGGAAACATCAGTATGCTTCACCATTGTTCCCTACAACCACACTGTTAAAGATGGTTTCCAACCTTTTGGCTTCTCATGTCTTAAGTGTGTAGTCATATTTCAGTCTAGTGATTTTCCTCTCTAAATTTCATGTCAATTTAACATGTCATGTCAATTAATGTTAAAATTATCTAGTATCTTACCAAAAATCAAAGATAAGAAAAAGTCCCAAAACTGAAAACAGATTTGTGTATCTTTCTTTTCTCTGCTTTTTCTTCTTTTCTCTCCCATTAATTATGTGATTTGTCTGCTATCCCTGTGTGTGAAACAATATTTAATGTAGTTCAAACAATGGTGCATCATTTTAAATTTTGCTGCCACAAGGATTTATGGGACTGCATTATCTCCTTTCCTTTCATAAAGGATGGTCGAGTGTACCCTAAAAAAAAGGAGTTGAAGCACCTTTCTTTTGCATTTAGAGATTTATCCAGGTCTCATCATGGCTGCCACAGTGACTTCTGGGTCATTTCACTCAGTTATGAATCTTCCTAAGCAAAAAAGACTATTTAACCCTAACCCGGGCATGATCTGTCCCCAGAGGCCTCTAGATATGACATCATCAACACAAGACGAGCCTCCTGACCATCCCCTCTCAAAGAGGCTCTTTGATTGGAGGGCCACATGTAGCCTACCGTTTACCAAAATGTCATAGTTGCAAACAAACACACTGAATATGTGTCAGTTACCAGGATAAACTGGGTCATATTGACTCTTGTTCATAGTCTACTGCATAATGCTTGTTTTGTCACAGGCTGGCAAAGTTTAGAGGCATTTCTTTTTAAACACTTCTAAACAGCTTATATTTATATGCACAGGGCATAATTCTCTGGAAAAATCATCTTCTGTAAAAGAATGTTTCACATTTCCATCAAATGTCAATTATTGGATGGATTGTTATGAAATATGGTCCAGCCATTCATGATCCCCACAAGATGAATTGTAATAACTTTTCATGTATCTCTAACATGCTAAACTCATATAATGACAATGGTAAATATTATACCTGCTGCACATCAGCATGTAGTGTTATTATTGTAAGCATGTTAGCATGCTGATGTTACACTTAGCTAAAAGCATGGATTTTCCAAAATACAGCTTCACAGAGTTGCTAGCATGGCTTTAAAGGTTCCGGTACACTCCATTGGAATTGCATGTCAGCTGGTTGAATAATTTTGAAAAAAAAACAAAAAACAATGATTTCTACTCTTATTTTACTACACAAAACATTGCATTATTCCCAATAAAAAGGACATTAGACAACAAAATGACACTCAGTTTTTGTATCACCATGGTGTATTAACAAATATGATTTTCTTTTTCCTAACCATCCAGTTTTAGCACGGAGTGGTAGAACTGCAGATCTCAACTGGGCACTTACAGATCTTTGCTCCTTAGATAAATTATATTGTATGCACCATAATTATCAGTACATTTTATATTTTGTTTTTTATATTCCATCTTATATTCCTACATGTACATATCTGTTTGACCATATGTCATTAATCCACAATCGGCAACCACAGCTTTTCATCAAACATGTTCCTGGCTGAGGCTGTCCACAGTCAGCATCTTCCCACAGCTTCCCCTGACCTTCTGAAGCTTTAAATTGTCAGCACTTTTAGAGAAATTATCTGAGAGCTAAATATGTGAGAGGAGCTAACAAGGGAAAACAAAACATGGATCAGGGAGAAATTGTAGCCTGCAAAGACAGAGGAAAAATGGGGGAAGAGGAGGAAAGGGAGGGTACCTTTCTTTCTCTTCATCCCATTATCATTCCAGCATCTACTAATAGTGGGGTGTTAACATCACAACATGGGTAATTTCACAGAGACTCCCTGTGACCTTGTTAAGCTTGTTGTTAAGCTTTGTCTCTGTTGACTTGGGAAAGCAAGTCCAGCACTGAGTGGGGAAGGTATTTCTTTGGGCTATTGTTAAATGTAAACTGTAATAAATAAAATCAGAGAATTGAAACAATCTTTTATTTCAGTGTAAAACACACTATAGCTCTTGAAGTAAATTACATCTGACTTTCTGTCACTGTGGTCTGTCAGGGTTTGAGTATAATTGCAAGAAAACATTTTCTGTGACTGATAAAAGCACTGAAGACAATGACAACAACTAGACAACATTAAATAAATGATCACTTTTGAAAATATGAATTTATTCTGTTTTAAAATTAAACCTTAATCAGTCAGCAAAAGATATGTTCAGTGGAGTATTTTAATTAAACAAGGGTGAGGAAGACCTACATAAAATATAAAAAAGGCAATATGATTAATACTGTCGCCTCATAGCAAGAAGGTTCAAGCTTACTTGAATGAAAACCTCTAGATTTGTTTGGATCATGTAAAGTGGGCGTGGCTTAATGAATACAGAGCAATAGGGTGCTGCAGGAATGACATATTTTTATAGGCCTACCTGGAAGTTAGCATCACCCTGTCACATGACTTCAACATCACTACCACAAGTCTTCCAACTTGTAATCTGATTTTGCACATGTACCTCTTCTACAAAAGCCTCTCCTCTTTTAGTTATAGTTCATAAGAGTGTGAGTATAAACACAGCAAGGCTATAAAGGCAAACTGGTGAGTAGATTGGTTTTTGTGTTTTATGTGATGAGTCTCATTGAACCACTGTTAGCAACCTCTTTTTTGAGACACATAAAAGCATAAAGCATCATGAGTGCGCTTCTTGCTGATGTATTTTATGTTGTTTAAAACGTGAACATGTCTTGAGCGGATTTTGCTGGTTAGCAGTTAGCCTGGTAACTTTAGTAGAGAAGAAAAAGTGGTGGAACTGGAAGCATACCATTGCAGTTGCTTTCCACGGCTGTAGAAAGCTCTTTGTGAGTAAAGGGATGAAGCGCAATGCTGCTGAACATGCAATGTTTACTCTAGAATGGTAAATTGGTAATGCTAACATTGGCTAGGATGGCAAAAGTTACAGTTAGCTCCTTTAAAGTGAAATTGTGTAACTTCTGAAAAAAGAAATCACACAACTTTACTAAGTTGAAATAACACACCTTTGCTCAGTTCAATGGACTGAAGGTTTTCCTGTTAGTGCCTCACTTGGTCTAACATGCCCATTAGCTTATGGCAGCTAATGTAATAGATACAATCACTGCCACTATGGCTCTTCTTCTTGTCTTCTTGCCAAGTATTATTTTCCCAGTACAAAAGTGGTTACTTTCTGAGTAGAATATAATAAAGTTGCTATGTCTAATGTACTGCTTGCACTTCACTAGATGGAACTTGATGGCCACAGGGCACATAAATTGAGTGCATACATAATATATACATACGGAGTGGCTGAGGCTCAGGAGGTCAAGCGGTCGCCCACCAACCAGAAGGTCGGTGGTTCAACCCAGCTCCTCCAGTCGGCATGCTTAAGTCCTTGGGCAAGTTACTGAACCCCAAAATCACTCCGATGCGTGTGTGCATCGGTGTGTAAATGTGTGCATGAATGGGTGCATGAATGGGTGAATGTGACATGTAGTGTGTAGCACTTTGAGTGATCAATATGACTAGAAAAGCGCTAGGTAAGTACAGTCCATTTACCAACAGCTAATCCTTGCCCCACGGCCACCTAACAGATAAATCCGGGCATGCTATTTGCTATACATCCCTATTCATTAATTACCTCATTCATTTTTTCATTCATCAAGTGTTTTTTCCTCAACTTTCACTTTACTATTAGGCTTATATGTCTAATATACATATCATGAAATTAAAATGTCTGAAAAGAATTGGAAGAATTACTATATTTGAGACAGATTCACAGATAAATTTAATTTAATAGTCATAAATGTAGATAGACATCATAGTACACATTGTATTATTAATGAAAGGAAATTGCCTAAAGCAGTGGCAGGTTAGGAGAGAGGGTCCTCTGAGTGAATGAGGGAGGGGGCTTTTTTTTCCTTCAAGGGAGTCAAATTTCCCAACTCTGCGGGCCTTACAGTCACTCAGCTCAGAACTGAGAGAGCCTTTGTACTAAGAGAGTGAGAGAGAGAGGCAGAGAAGGAGAGAGAGCAAGCAGTGTGATTTCAGGTCTGCACACTGGGGCAGAGGGACCACAGAGTTTGCCCGAATTTCATCACACACATGCACTTGGAGTTCACTTCCAAACCTGGATTTTTATTCTCACTAAAATGTTTCAAGGGTAAGACAAATTATATACTACATCTTTATTTTTGTCATGGAAAGAAAACTGACTGAAATTGAATTGACTTTACTAAACATTCAGATATTTGTAAAACACCTCAGTTACACCTCAGAGTAGACCTGTGATATAGCAACATTTTCCCCATGCCCAGCTCTTTATTTGCAAATTTTTAATTGACACAAAGTAACTAATAACTAATTTGAATGAATGCTGTCTGTGTGCACTAATACATTTTTACAAAAGTTTTCTATGTTTTGAAGTCAAAACTTTAAATGTGGCTTCTGTGACTGTCTCCTCAGGTGGTCTCTTGCCCTGCATCTCATCCTGCTGTGCTGGCTGGCCACTGCTCTGCAGGTTATAGAAGGTAACATTCATGCTTCTGCACTTCTTTCTCAATACTGTAAAAAGTACCTATAAAGAAATATACAGCTGGGATGGATCCTTGAGAGGAGAAAAGGAGAAAAAAACTGTTAGACATTGACCGGGGGGTGTTAAAAGAGTATAATGTAACTCTTCCTCATTTTGATGATATGACTAAGGTTTGAATTCCACTTGGTCTCGCTGTGTCTTGCCTCAGACCACTGCCCATGTAACATTACTTATTGGGGTCAGGAAAGTTCTCATGTGACCTAATAAAATTAAGAATATTGGTCTAGAATGTATATGAGAAAGGTCTGAACCTGTCTTGAAATTATATACAGAGGAGGGGAGATTTTAGGGTGACATGAATACATATTAAACACAAAAGTCTCCAAAAAACCAAAAATATAAATTAATTCATCATTTACTTAACTGATTATAACATTAATTTATTTAAACAGAATTATTACAACAAAGGCTGGAAAACTGGTCCTCACATTGCATTTTATATTGCGTATCACAAATTTTAGATTCCTGGATTGCATTGAATTTGCTGAAATGTAGATGGAAATCTCTTTAAATCTGAAAACAATAAAGGTTTAGCTCTGGAAGTAACTTTATGCCAGTTCACTTTTTGAACAGTCAGTCATATCTAGACACACAGGTCTGTAAGGCGTTGGATTTGTTCAAGTGGTGTGTATGGAGCTATAGTAAGAAAGATACTGTGATTTTTAAAGAGTTTGGATAGTGATAGTCTTTTATTATTCTCTCCAAAATCAACATTACTAGAGTAAAAAGAATGGCTTTATCAGTATGTTTGTCTGCTTTAAATGTAAGCTGCAAATGAGCATGTCTGGCTATCTTACTACCAACAGTACCTAAGTTAGAGTAGCATTTAATTCTGCATTACTTTTCAGAAGTCTTTACAAGGTGTTTATTTTACAACACTGAACATCAGTAATGAATCTCACATTAGCCTACTTGGCTAGCTAGCTATAGTTTATCCAATCTGCTAATGGCAGTTATTATTTCAGCTGACAGAATCAGTCAACAGTCACCTGTAAGAAATGAGAACTCCCCTGTGGATTACATTTTTCAAAACTTGTTAGGATTTTAATGGTAGATCTGCCATCATCATCATCATTTTCCATCCAAAAATAGCGCAAATTTTAACCAAATGTCCAGAAAATCAGTAATAAAAAATGTTTCATCCACAACTGTTACCTATATATCACCTATATATGGTGGAAAACCATGTAGAAAACATGGTAGAAATATGACATTTATGTTTCATATATAAATTTGAGGAAGGCTGCTGTCTCCTCATTGCTCCATGTAAATCTGATGTTTTTCATCTCTCCAGTGGAGCAGATTTTCCACAACCAAGTGTAAAAACTATTTGTGATATTATGAGGATCTTCTTTTTTTTCCATTTCTGAGGTTTTTACTGTAATTTCGGGACTATAAGCCGCTACTTTTTTCACACGCTTTGAAACTTGCAGCTTAAACAATGATGCGGCTCATTTATAGATTTTTATGGGCTAACGAGCTTCATGCCGCAAAAACATTTAGACACATTTTAGAAACATTTGCGGCTTATAGACAATTGCGGCCTATATATGTACTTTTTTTTTCTTTTTAAATTTAGTGGGTGCGGCTTATAGTCAGGTGTGCTTAATAGTCTGGAAATTACGGTATATGCAAACTGAAAAAGTACATGAAGGAATGGAAAGCTTGACTAAGGGATATTAGGCTTAGCAAACGGTGAGTTGCCTGATTTTAACAGGGTTGTTTCTTACCACATTATTATCCTGTCTGCTAGTTGTTACCAGAGCTGTTTTTTAGACCCATTTGTCAATAGACTATACAGACATGTATACGATGGACCAATCCCAACTGACGTCTCCAGTTAACTCAACTTGTACACTTTATTTTAGTACTTCACTACCTGTAAATGCTATCCAGTGGCAGTCTCCTCCTGTCACCTGAATACCTATCTCTTTCATACCCCACTCCACACACGAGTGATGGTGCTACCAATTTCTTTCATATCTCGTCCATCAATGAATAGCCTTTAAAGACAACAAAACAGCTCAACTCTAAAGTCATCAGCCACCCTCTTCTCCCTCACAGAGTCGTTTCAGGATACATAATATGGGTCAATCCCCCTTCCCATCTCCATTTTCACACCTCTGTCTGCTATTGTGGTTTTCATTTAGTTACTCCCTGCTGTGAGCCTCTTCTTATACAGCTCTGTAGGAGAGAGATAGTTTGTTTGGCAACAGATTGCACTTCCTCTGCCCTCTTCATCCTGTGTGTGTGCATGTGTGTGTGTGTGTGTATGCATGTGTGTGTAGAATGAAGTAGCTGGAAGTGGCAGACAAGTCAAACGCTGCACCAGGGTGAGAAATGAAGTGTTTAGTTTGTATGAGGGTGGTCACACTGAGCTTTGAAGTGGGAACTTGAGAACACACTTGATCCTGTGCCAGTTTAACATCAGTGTGGTGTGTGAATGGTTGATTTATAACAAGAGATGACAAAAATAATTTTCTATTTCAGACCTTTACAGAGAGTCAGAAAGAACTAATCTGGAACTCAGTGTTTCTACATTATGCTGTACATATCCATGTGGTCTCATATGGAAAGATTTGTGTTGTCTGTGGCTGAGGTATTATTCACACACTGTGCACAACTTATCACATTGTGGACTGCCAGAGGCTTCATGAAGGGGCCTGACTTGTGACCAAAAAATCATATGTTCAAATCCCCAAACCAGCTTGGACTAACAGAATGACACATCTATTATTGCCTGTGTGCCCTTGAGCAAACATTTGATCTCCAAACTGTTGAAATGAAGCTGCATCAACCTATTTTTTTGTGATGTAGTAGTAGAGTCTGCATAGGGATGGTTGGGTTGGGTGAATTTAGTGGATTGACAAGACTCGGGACTTTCATGCAAGAGACTGCTGTTGTTTCCCATGTGAAGCCTTCAGTCAGTGTTGTTTCTTTCTGTTCCACAACTTTAACCATGTGTTTATTATTGTTACCATGATGATAAAGGTCCTCCAACCATTTAACCCAAACCACAATCTTGTCCTGCACATAACCAAGTAGTCTTTGTACTTAAACATAACCTGAGCATTTGACAAATGTAACCACAGGTTTATTGTCGTTGACAAAGGTCTGGTACATCTGCTGCTGATACATTTCAATGGTTCATATCCAAGTGTAGGGACAAGCGAACTCTGTGGTCATTTGGAAGACTGGTTAATATAAACACGTTCTCTTATTACCTGCATAAACTGGTCTCTTTGAGTAAAGTTGTTAAGTAAGTGTATGTACACACAGATTGACAGTTATCTTCAATTTTGCAGAATCATCCATCATACCAATATTCTGGTGTGAAATCCTATCCTATCGGTAGTTGCTATTAGCCCAGTTACAGTGTCTAAGTGTCAAAATACATCCATGCTAAGAGAGATATGTTTGAAAAGCATTTCTTTCTCTTTTGGTTCTCCATGCATAATAAGACCATCTTTTCGGCATCTGTATCCAAATACATTAGCCTTGTATTAAACCATTTAAGTATGGAAATCTTTACAAAGGCAGTCTGAAAACACAAGTATGGATATTTGTTGTTTTCACACTTTGCATTAAGAGTGAATTAATCTCAGTTTCATGTGTGCATCATCATTACTGTCTACATTTCCAGACATGCTGCAACTGCAGCACAGAATCCTTTCTTGCTGTTTTCCACACTCCAAACTGTGCTCTGTCCCCCAAAAACACTCTTACTCCTGCTTCCTGGAACCTTCACTTTCCATTTACTGTTGGTTGAGTTGCCCTCAAAGGATTCCATGTTTAGCCAATATAAATGATTGTGAGGTGAGCCCAGTAGGAGTCTGTTTTGGACGAGACGCTTGTCTAAAACCAAGTCACATTATTTTACTGTTGACACTTTCAGTCCTGTTAGGGTTAAAATCCTCAATAAAAGTCATATTTCTGTTCTATCAATCACTGAATGTTTGCTTTGCAAACTCAGTTTTCCTCCAGAAAAAGTTTTTTTTTCTGCTGTCAAAAACATCACATTTTAGCTTTTAATTTCACATTTTATTCCCATTCACTTGCCCTTGATGTTTAACCACGTTTAGTTTTATCTGTGAGACTTTTACTCTTGACCTCATTTGGTGTCTGACGTTACTGGAATAAAACTCCCACCAATCTCCATGTCGTGTTTTATGAGTAAAAACCTGGCAGGCGAGCATGCCATAGAAGTGCATGAAAGAGCTCTACCTAAATGTCTTCAGTATATTGGAGGCCTGAACGCCCTCACTGCAGCGACGTCCTGTCTGGAATGTGCTCGTTGAGCCAGAGTGACTTTGATTTGAACACAGCTGGACACAATGGGCCAACTGTAAAAGGTGTCATTGCTGTATGTGTGTAATGGTCAGCTCTATGGGATTTTAATGAGAAAAAATCTCTGACTGGAAACTTTAAAATAAGAATGGGTGTTTCTCTTGCTTTTTTCCTCTTTCCGTTGAAAACGGTCTTGTATTTTCCGTGGTGTGATGCTCACTGAGATTATGTAGTTCTCAGTGTGTGTGCTTGGGCTCAAAATGAAGAGAGAAAAAGCTCTTGTGTTGTTGCAGAGGAAATTAGACCAGTTTCGGAAGCATTTATTAGACTGACGATGCTTTGTTAAGATAAAACCCAGACTTACAGCTTGCACTGTCATGGTTTTTAAAAAGGAAACATTTAACTGTCACTGGGTTGCTGTTTGGGTACACCATTTCCATGGCTACTGTTTTAAAAGGTTGACTATGAATCATTATCATTGTGTATCTGTTCCACATTATCTATGCTTGGGGGCAAGAATTACACAGAGAAAGTCTTTAAACTTTACAGCTGTTATCAGCTATTATTTCCTGCTCTATGTGAACACGCAGAATAATATTACAAAGTAACAAATAAATAGCAAATAGAAGTTCACCTCATACCCAATCAAATAAGATATACAAAATTAAATCAGATCACATGGGAGTTCAGTTTAGGGCTACAACTAACAATTTTCATCATCCATCCATCCATCCATCCATTATCTATACTGCTTATCTGTAAGGGTCACTGGTGTGCTGAAGCCTATCCCAGCTGTCATTGGTCAAGAGCAATTTTTATTATATTAGTCATAATGATATATATATATAGGGAGTCCAGGGTGACCTCTTCAAATTTATGTGAACAATTGTCCCATACCCAGATATTCACTATGCTATCATTTAAGAAAATTAGTAACTCCTCATATTTGAGAAGCAAAACCCAGCATCACAAGTGATAATGCTAGCACACTGATGTTTAATAGATGTAATGTTTATCATGTTCTCTGTGTTGGTTAAGCACGCTACTGAATAAAATGAAACTTTGATTCAATCATGGCACCAGATGAAAAGCCAGGGGATCAGATTTAAGTTTCAAGATATCTCTCCAGTCAGGGAATCACCAGAGTCATTAGGCTACATTGTCTGCGAACTATGAAACTCTGTACCAGATTTTATGGCAGTCCATCAAGGAGATATTGGCATTTTTTCTTGTTTTGCATTGTTACTTCTATCCTTAAAGTGTTTTGCCTACAGATTAAAAGTATTATAATACGCATGTATGTTAACTTACATGCACAAATATGATCATTGGCAACCAGCTGCACTGCTGGTTCTGTCATGCAGGACTTGTGGCTCCTCAGCCCACAATCACCCATAGCATCTAGACTCTGTCCACTGATAATGCAGTGAAAGTATTTAAATGACTGCTGACTGATCTGTGCAGAGACCAGAGAGCAGAGTTTAGAGAGCTAAGCTAGATGACATCATGAGATGCCAGTCATAACCTGGCAGACTGACTATAATAACCTGACCTGTGAGGAACAGGGAGACACAGGCAGTATGTTTCAGGGCATGTAAGACTAACCGCCTGTCTTGCTTTTTCCACTTTTTCCACATTTTTCCTGCCTGTCCTAATTAGGCATTAATCTTGAAATAAGCATGTTTGTACTGGGCATCAGTGCTAATGAAGACGCTTTATTTCTTTTTTTTATTTCTTTTCTTTATTTTTTTAGAAGTTTTATTTCTTTCATTCTGCAAAGCTTCTGTTCTGCGATTATTAGTGCACTGCTTTTGTGTATTGTTATGTCTGTGTTATCAGTCCTCTATCATTACAAAAAAAATGTTGCATTAACTGTAAATTTAAAACACATTGTGGGGGCACTGGGCAATTCAACTTTTTGCCTATTTTGCCAGGATGCTGAAAAACTATACCAGCTCTGTTTCATGAGACCTTCAAGGACTAATATCAAAAGATTTTCCTGGGTTTTATTTAATTACGTTTGCAATCCCGCTTCATAAAAGAGGCCCCTGAACATCACATACAGAGGCGCTTAAAGTGCCAGAATCCTCCCCTGCTCTAGTGTAGGTAGTCCTGTCCGTTTGATTTATGTGAGTAACTGCTCCATACATTCACTTTCTCACTTTCAATAAGTGCTCATGTTTAAAAGTGAGGGTTGAGTACACTGTCTTTCTGTGTGTGTGTTTATACTCAGGTATGTTTTTGGGTCTGTGGCTGCTGAAATTATGGACCTTCTGCTGTTTGCAGATGGAGAGTTTCTGTGTAAACAAGCACACACTCTTTCCCTTTAAGGACTAATATGTCTGTTAAAGCACTAAATTACTAACAACATAAACCCCATCTTCATGATGTTGTGACCTTTGCCCTGTGTAAGTCCTCCATGTGGAATGTTATGTAATAATCTGGCAGCACCCTGTACATTTTCTCAATTACTATGTAATCTAATTAGAGAATCAGCTGGAATTATTACTCCAATAGCAATTCATAGAGAAGAGAAATACCCTACTCCCGGCTTTTGGTGGTTTATTTTATCATCACTTTCCCACAAACATTCAGTTTCCTCTTTAACACTGTAGTTAACATTTAAACCTTAATTGCTTTTTTGGTTGTGTATAATCATTTTCCTTCCTTTTAAAATGACAATATTGAATATTGAAAGAAACCCTCCACACATCAGCTCCTGTTTTGACATCCTGTTCCACAGCTGCTCTATTATTATTTACCTTTGGATTAGTAATAGCAGCTCAAATCCTTCTCCCCTACTTATCCCCTGTCATTCCCTGAGGTGGTGTGAATGTGTTGCTGAGTGCCAGCTCTTTACCTCCTGTTTTGGTCATCAGTGGTCCTAATGAGTAACTGTATATCACAACTAGCCTCTGAAAAATGTGCATTAAGAAGGATGTCTGTCAAACATTAACAGTAATGTTCACAGCTCAAATAAAGTAATGATAAAATGGAAGGAAAAAAAAGACTGAGACAAACAAAACTACTTATCATGGGCTTTACCTGAATTTGTCAGCACTTTAGAAAATAATGACATGAGGTAAATGTGAATCAGCTACATCAGTATCATCAGTGACACCATTTAGACAACTCAGAATCCTAGAACTAAACTATATACATTGACAACAACCATACATGGATTCAAAAAAGGGGAATTACAACAATTAAAGCAGGACAAAAACCATAAAAAACAAATCTGTGAAAACATATCAACATTGCTACCAATAATATGAATTTAAAAATGGTTGACACCAAATAAGTTTGATTCAGTGTATATTAAGTATATTTTGCTGTTAAGCAAGTATATATTATACTCTGTTTGATGCATTTGCATTGCTGTTAGTTCATTTGTTTCACACCTGGGCCAATATGTAGAGTCAATATAAGGTGACAATGTAGCATTTATTCACATAAGATAAATTCTGATGTAAAAATTGAGTAATCAGGTAATGAGCAAAAAGCAACCAATCTTCCCAAAACCTGTAGTTTAAATATTTTCATTGGTAGAGATTAAAATTGCTAACTACTCCCACAAACTCTGTAGAATGCATTCATTTCTCTCTGTGGATACAACCAGTCTCCATCAACTGTCTTTTAAGAAATTCATCAATACTTTATGTAAAAATATTCCTTTGCCTCCCATAGTGTGCGTATCATCTCTTACCTGTTAGGAACTCCTCTTAAGGTTGGAGACCTCTGCAGCTTTCAAAAGAGCTCTCCGGGTGAAGACAGGATGACTTTTATAAGATACATTTACCCCATACCTAAAGGAGAACAGGCAGGAATACTGTATATAAGCATGTTTTTCAAGAGGTGGGAATGGTCTCAGTTTGTGTGCAGGAAAGTGCCACTTGAACAGTATTATGGTATTGTATTGTAATATTGTAGTGATGACTGCACCTGTACACATCTCCACGTGCACTGCTCTATAAGTGACTCAACAGATACCCTGACAGAGGAAGGGCAGAGGAAAAATACCACACTGCACAGCATTTTACTTCTGCACTTCTGAACAATACTGAATTTTGTAGTGGGGGTTCAGTGGGTGGACGTCAATAGATGGTACTCTGCCAGGGGGACTGTGGGGGGAAACATGAGATAATATTTTCCTGTCACATTTCTCTGAAGGTTGTCTTTCATTCCACACAGTTCACATCAAATGTCTGTCACAATACACAATGCTGGGCACTTCCAAAATATAAACAGGAGCGACATCGCTGACCTGCAGGACTTCACTGTGCTTATTGTCCAAAACTTCTTACAATACCATGAATGCATTCGTTTGTCAAATCAGTGGTGCTCAGTGGGATTCACGCCTTACACCATGACAGTGATGGTGACACTTTGCATGAGCAAAAGAATTCCCCATTACTGTGCCTCTCTTGTGTTTCATTAACATTCATGTTGGAGGAGGAGATGAGTCCATGTGAGAAATTCTGAGGGGTTGTTTGCTCTGGGAACAACACTTGCAGCTGAGCAAACACTCCCACCACACACACAGTCGCGCGCACACACACACACACAAACACACACACACACACACACACACTCACTGAGAGTCTCACATTCAAATCCTTGTGCCTTGAAATATACATGCATAAGCAGGACATAAGCGGATGTAAATATAAATAGCGCAGCTACTTGTAACTATGATACCACATTTCTAGAGAAACTCAATTTATTGACTGGCTTTGATACAGATAAGGTTACCTTGAATTAAGAGCTTATCAAGCTTGCATAAAGAAATTATGTGTAAAGTATTCCACAAATTTCTTAATTTCTAGAAAAAGTGCCTTAAGTGGTGAGAATGCATTTATTTCATATATACTATACATCTTTTCCACACAGTGCATTAACAAAAACACTTAGTTCTCAGATGTCTGCAGCTAAATGGGCTTTTGAAATTATGATCACTGATTTGAGGAGGACTGAGATGATGAAACAAGCAAAGGTCTGAAAGAGGAACTGGACTGAGAGAGGGTGCTGGACATCAAATCAGACCAAATTTTGCTGCTAACACCATGTCTGACTGTCTGCCTGCCTGTCTATCTGTCTCATCACATTGTCCCTCTGTGTCCAGCTGTCCCACTCATCTCAGCGGGCACAAGCGTATGAAAAAAAAAAAAAAAAACATCACTGAGTTGCACACTGGATGACCTCAGTCTCTCTCTGCGTCTCTCTGTCTGTCTGTCTCTGTATGAGTACAGTATGTATTTCAGAGGGTGAAGTAAGGGTGAGACAATGGTAGGGGGTGACGGGGGAAGAGGAGGGATGGAGTGAAAGCCAGGGACACTTGATGTAATGGAAACTGTCCCTCTGCAGATGTTCACCTCTGACCTCCTGACAACTCCTAACAATGCATTCTTTTTTCTGAAATATGTCATAGACCTTACAGTGTGGCATTGAGCGAACTTGTGTGTACGTGTAATGTGTGTGTGCATGTGTGTGTTCGAAGTCATAAGTTCATCTGTAGCATTAGCCAAGTCAACTGGTCATTGTTTTCTAATAACCTGTGGATGGGCAGGCACCCTGTAAAGCATTAAACCAATCAGCTCTCATTTTGCAGAGCGTGACCTGCAATCACATGCCAATTACCATGAGACTAATTTAATTCAAATGTATGCCATAATAGTTGGCAGCAATGTTCCCTCTAAGCTGCACGCCTGTGCAATCGCGCACTGCTCCCGCTTTCTCCGTGCACAGCAAAACTATGTAGCGCATAAAATTACAGTGTGCAACAGTGTGCACGTCTGATGTTGCTCACAGTGGTCCAAGGAATTCTCAGGGAGTCTGTGTGTATGCTCAGACACATGAAAAATTAGGGGGAACATTGGTTGGCAGCATACTTTCATGGTATATATGTACCTTAAAGCTGCACTAATATATTTTTACATTAAGAATGAATCAAATCACTTAAGTGACTTAATGTGAGAAAAATCACCCAACCCAGATGTAAGGAGTGTTTTGTGTATGTTTTGGTTTTATGGCCTACAACTTCACTGTTTTGGTTCGGTCTCAATTCTCTAATCAGTATGTTTCAATTTGCAGTTATCCTGTAATTGTAATCTGTGGTTATTTTGATGAATACATTAGAAAACAGGTGCCTCTGGATTGATTCTGGCCTCCAGATGAATGTAATTCAATATTCTTTCATCTGAGATGTAATATCTGTTTCTTTAGCTGCTAAAATGTCTCATTCATAACTTAAACGTCTACTGTTAGGAACATATAGAGATTATCAGAGATTTTGTCTGAGTCTGTCTCAGTTAAAAACAACCAAAATACAGCTGGGGGCCATAAAATCAAAACAATGTGCTCCTTTCACATCATACACAGTTATTTTGCTGATATTAGCATAAAAATATCAATTAGTGCAGCTTAAAGTGTACTTATGAATTTAAATCAGTAATATGGTTATTTATAGTAGTATCCCTGTGCATGTATAATGATGCTGGAATGTGGAAAATCACCTTCCAGAGAAAGGTCAGATGTCACATACAGGACAAAAACCTGGAGCTTTTTGGGATTCTTGCTAAAGGACACATTAGCAGAGTGAATAGTGATAACACAGGGCCTTTTAACCTTTCAACCCACAGTCTGTCCTCTCAGTAGGATTTAGACCACTTAAAATGGAGGAAACCTTTTAAATGATCAGAGTTAGATAAGCTGAATTTACCGTCAACCACATTGCTGATTCTGTTTAGCCAACTGTGTTTCTATCAGAGGCTGTTACTTAAAGTTATATTGGCCCCATTAATCCTCTAATGCTGGATGCCTGCCCCAGTCATTATCCAAGACTCTCCTAATGTTTGTGGTGCTGGTTTTCATCAAAATGCACAGGTTTTCCCTTCATTTAAAAGTAAAAATAAACAGGGTGTTGTTAGTGTCACTTTCCTCTCTCTCTTATCTGTCTCATACATCTGCATAACACAGCATACTCGAACCAGTGCTCAGCTGCCACCATTACATGTATAACAAGCAGATAAAATGTCAATGCTTAGACAATGAAATCAGTTCTCCATATGTCCCCTCTGTCTTATAACCACACATCAAGTAGATGACTTCTTGTTTTCAATCACTTGTTTGATAGAATTTAGCAGGCACACAGTACAACATGATTTGTCATTCAGCATGATCTAATCTAGAGTCTACTTATGCACGCTCTATTGGCTTTGAATGGGAGCTGTGACTCCTAATGGCACATGGACATACTTCAATGATGAACTAACATTCATATGCTAAAGAACAAGACAAGGCACTGTCTATAGAGAAGGCAGGCACTTGTGCCGTATCAAAATTTCAGCCTGTAGCGTCTAGGTTTTTAGTTACTCTTTGCATGTCCGTTTGTTTGAGTGTGTGTGGTCAGGTCAGTTGTTTGGGCTAATCTTAACCTAGGGTCAAACTCCTTCTGATAACCCCTCTGACTTCCAGTTTTATCCTGGTGTCTTTTCTCATCTTATCTTTTCTCTGCTCTTTTTTTGTCTTATGTTGTAAAGAAGGTTGGTGTCTACTTCTTGTCTCTTCCTCCATCTCTCTTTTACCCTACCCATCCTCCCCCACTTTTCCCATGTAAAGGCTGACATTAAGTAAGCATAGTATATATTTTCTGCTTATTATTACTATTCTACAGCTGCTACTACTACTAGGAGGATGGTGATAACATTGCTACTATTTCTGTTTCAATGCTCCTTATACTGTTGTCGAAAAAAAACCACTAGATAGATATAATGAAGATATTTCAGATATCCACACTGCCAGGGTTTGGTAGTTCTATTAACTGTCTTTGTACCATTTGATTTTGGACCACTAACTAGCATCTTTATATTGTACTTAAAATGTTGAGAGCTGAACTGAACTAACTCAGTCCCTTCACAAATGCTGAGGTTGGATGTTGCACTGAGGTTGAACGTTGAGCTGGAGGTTCAAAGGGTGTGAGTGCATGTTGTTGTGTATGTCCATGCGCATGCACGCCTAACATCATCTCTGGCATTCCAGGCATTCTTTGTCTCCTACCTGCCGTTTCTGGACACAAAAGAGACCCAATCAGACAGTCAGATCCTGTCCCACTCGGACAATCACCACTGAAACCTAACCGTGTACAAAGGCACAGCTAGAAAGTGTTGCTGCCCCTCATTGATGTAGTTGTAAATTACAAGTCAGATAAACAAAGATTTCCAATTTGTGTCACTTATAAAAATGATACAAACTAACTTGAGACATTCTGTGATGAAACAATTAGGCTATGGTTTTTCTTACTTATACAATTTACAGTAGGAATAAAAATATTTGAAATTAAGTGTTTTCCCCAGCAATTTAGGATATCAACTTATTTTCCTTCGATTTAGAAAATACAAGGTGGAAAAAACACTATTACCATTTTGTTTCCTTTTCCTTTTTTTTTTTCTTATTTTTTCTTCACTTCACAATGTATTTGCATCAGTCAACAGTCACATCTAGATTGCAGCTAGTTATTTGCAGTGCATTCCTGACACTATGTCCTGTTTTTGGCCAGTGTCCTGGCTTTATTAGTATGTTATTGATGCATATCAGTGACTCTATTGGCTGCATTAGACTAAATGTGGATAATGACTCACTACTCCACACAAATGATTGTGTCCATTTTTAGTGGCTTAACAGCCTTTCTTTGGTCTTTCCAACAAGAGCTTATAAATGTAGTTCAACATCCTGACTGAACATGGCCTTGAAATATGAAATGAAAACACATTGTAGGAGGAGCGGAAGAGGATGGGAGGGAGAGAGGGGGAGGTGCATGAGAAAAACAGCTTTGCAACACAGGCGTCATTGACTGCGTGGCCAGTGGCTACAGTGTGCATGTGTGTGAGTGTCTGAAAATGTGGTATACCATTACCTGAGAACAGGTCCTCTCTGTTGACCTTTGCAACCTGCCTACCTGGCTCTCTGGTTTTAGGGTTGGTTATGGGGATGTGTCAATCAAACCTCACACGCACAAAAGTAACAACAACAGAAAGAGCACCTCTGAATGGCACAGATGATTTTGCGCTTGTTCAACAGAACTAGTCAGAAAATTGAATTGAATACTGTATTTGATCTTTTCAGCAGAATTAATCAGTTAGTCATTGGGGACATTTGTTTTCTAATTAATAAAAAAAAGGAAAAGAAAAAAAAAGAAGTATGAGGGATTTTATTTAAAAAAAAAAAAAAAACAGGTTGTTAGCATCTGTACTGTTCAGTAAATGAGTACTTGTGTTCTTCTGGCACAAAAACACTGACCACTGAGCCAAAGCTTCTTTCGCTCTAATTGGCAGAGTGGACCAACTTGTACACTCAAACACACAAAACCAAGAACACATACACACAGAGACACACACACACATTGGGCATTTGACCATCATCTTTGAATTGGACAGTTAAGCATTTTATTACTCACAGCTTCTTTGTATTTCCTGTAGATTGGCAGGAAATGTTAAATATTTTGTAAAATGAAATATTTTCATGAAGGTGTAGTGTATTATTATATTACGCCTCACCATGAATTGAATGTGGGTTTTGTGGTAACTATTTTTAGTGCATAATATATTTCATGCATAGACATAATGACCCATTTTATGTTTGGTTTCTTTCAAGTTTTTTTATTCAACCACCACCTGGAGAGGCAGAGGCTGGATGTTTCAACCATTTATCATTTATTAACTTTTATTCATCTCTTTGAGCTTATCTGCTCTCCTACAAACTAGCTGTTATGTGCTCTGAGTCCTAGGCATACCTAGTCCTTTACATGTTTATTGTCACAATAAACATATACTTTATTGTGACATATAAAGGACTAGCCTCATAGCAATTTGTATTCCCTTTTATTTTCCCTCTAAATACAAATATATTCATATGCCAAACCATAAGTTTGATTTATTTTTTAATGAGCTTGTGACTCCGTGAGGCATAATGTTGGAGAATTGCAACCTAATTTTATTCAACATAAACTTTGAAAACAAAAACTAGTAGTATGGTATTCATTAATTGTTTCAACTAATGGACCCTTGAGCAGACTTAATAGTGTAGATCATGTGTGTGATTTGTTTTGATTTGACAGTTTCTGTAATGGTGACATGACTGAGTGTGAATCACAAACTCTGTGGTTTGAGTTACTTTCACATGCATTGAGGTTTATGGCCACTAGGTGGTGTCAGAGTGCCAGTACTTCAACAAGGCTACAAGTACTTTTGTCATTGTCATTAGTAATTGTGCAATATGCAATCATATTTCAGCTTGTAAGGCCTTTTAATATGTACCACCTGACTTGATTTAACAAGGACACATTTCAGTTTTAAAACTGACGACATATATTTGTTTTAAAAACATTGAGAAAATAATACACAGAAGTAAAAAAAAAAAAAAAAAACATTTGTCACATAATTTCATTAGATCTGTCATTATGGAATTATGTGTCAAACTTTTTGAAGTCTCCTGATCTTGTGATTTCTCAGCCACTTAACTGGTCATTTCTGTGAATAAATTCATAGCATCCCCTGTGCGATTGGCTGTGACAGTAAACCAATTAGAGTTTATTGTTGGGGAGGTTGCTAGGTAGAGCGGGAAGTGAGAGAGAGGTGAAGGGTGAAAGGGTTATTCTTCCTGGAATTCAGAGGCCCTAAATGGGGTCACCCCTCATAGAAAAAAAGTGGGTCTGAAAATACTCATAAGAATGTGGCAGTTTTTCACCAGCCATTACACATGAAAGTAAGCTTTCTTTGTATGTGATGACAAATACCTGGTAAAAGCCACGTTAATGATCCCTTACATCCTTTCAGTTCATTTATATGCTCAAATATGACCACTTAGTAGGTGACACCTTAGTGACCTCTAGCTATTGTTATGTCCTTGACAGTCTGGTATTGCCACCACTACTTAGAGACAACAGCTTAATATTCATAAAATACAAACAAGCAAGAGTCACCTTTTATTGAGAAAAAAACATCCCAGAAAGTCTAACATTTTCTGGATTTGTTATAAGCCTTACCCCTTGAGAGAACTGTACTATTATGTGTATAATGCATTTATCTTTACCTTAGTTACCTGAGGGGGCTGATTGAGAGCATACTCATTGTTCTATTTGTAAAGGAAAAAAGGGTTTACACACTGATCAAACGTTTTGTATTAACAATGGACCATTACTAAATGTAATATGGAAGGGGATGCTCATAGTGTTGACAGTTATCATCTGACTTGTAGTTCCCTTCAGCTCTGTGGTGCTTTTTACAGTCTTTTAGTTCATTGTTTTGGTTTTATAGCTCTCAACTTTTGCTGTTTTGGTTCATTGTCACTGCAGTGACCACCTCCATATTCAGCCTCAGGGGGCAGCTTTTTCACTGTGTGTCAAGCACCAAATAGTAGACAGATAATGTTTATAACACAGCTGATGAACATTGTGATCATTTAGCAACAAAAAGTGAAAAAAATGAATTAATACAGACATATTCTGTTGTTATTATATCTTGTATAATTGCTAATTACAAACAACCTCCTGTGACCACCTTAGCTTAAAAAACCTTAGAGAAAAGATCTAGAGAAAAGTCAGTGGCTGGTAGGAAGTTGAGGGGCTATAATTATACTGTACATACCCAGGATGCTGTATGTGTATTAGTATGACATGCCAGGTTTCATTGTGGGGGAGCATCAAGGCTGCCCCCATGCCTATCTTCCTGACCCCCTCTAACCCATCCTCGCCCCATCCCATTCCACACCCCCTCATCCCGGGCTAATCCATGACTAATCAAGCTTCTCCCCCTGGGGGGTTTCCTCCCTCACCCTCTCTTTAAATCTTAAACCCATCATCTGCTCCATTAGAGAGCACCCCACCCTTATTTTCCCCACAACTGTTTATGTGTTAGTGGTTTTGACCAGCATGGCTCCCAGGGTCTGATGAATTTTACAACCACCAATTTACCTACAAGGTAAGGCAGTTAGGAAAAAGAAAAAGGGACTGGAGAATATGTGTCACAATATGAATAAGAAGTGAAAGTGCAACATATATGTCATGTACTCAGATTATGAGCAACATAATCAACAAATCCTGATCATTTGAGCAACCAGTACAACACAAACAGTGTGCATGCAGTCTACAAGCTTTCAGCTGTAAAAATTGGGCCATGACTGATCATTTTTTCTTTCCTATCACAACATCCACATTCAGAAAATACCAACCCAATAACCACGTCAATTGAAGTGAGAAGTGTTATACATGTGTGAGATGCTCTGATTGTATCTCCATGGTTGTTTTATAATGCCACACGATACTTGAAGTTAAGAAATTGTTTTGTGATGCCGTGCTTGGCTGAGTGAGAGTTTTTCTGTAATCTTTTAAAAGATTAAAGGAAACAGCGGCAACAGATTTTTTCTTCAGACATCAGCAGTGGTTGCCTAGTTGGACCTAGCTGGTGGACCTATGATAGCCAATAGGAAAACACATACTTGCAGTGCTATGGTGTTACTGAGGGGGTTAGATTTTATTATTAGTGTTGAACATAAACAAAGACAGAGACATCACAAATCACCTCTACTTCACCTGAGCCAGTTTCCCAAAATGATTGATTTTCATTTTGTTTGAAGCGGGCTTGTTCTAAGTTGCAACTTTCCGTTCATCATTTTCTACTTGCCACTAGAGGACATACAATTATCAAAACAGCCACCATCATATCCCAAGCTTAAAGAAAATTTAGAAAAGGGTTCCCTATGTAGTGACACAGAGCAACCTTATCTTTCATTCTGGAGTCATGCCTCAGACCACATAACAAATCCAATTCCATTTGATTGAATCCACTCCTTTTTCGACTCTGTTTTAGTTTCCACCAACTCCTTAGAAAAACATCTATATTGTCTCATTGGAAAATGTTTGATGTCTTTGACGTCACCTGCAAGCTGCTAACTTTGTCTGTCTGCTGTTGTCTGCGGTGGGTTTATCAGAGCTTGTTTGGTGAAAAGTGTGGGTAACAGAATTGAGTTTCCGTTCCATTTTCCAAACATATTGTGCATGCTAATTCACTGTCACACTGTCATGTCTTATTGGGACACTTGAATAGATCAGTGTCATTGTGAATGTTATTAGTAACATCTGTGCCATCCATCCATCCATTATCTATACCACTTATCCATAAGGGTTGCAGGGGGCTGGAGTCTATCCCAGCTGTCATTGGGTGAGAGGCGGGATACACCCTGTATGGATCGCCAGTCCATTGCAGGGCAAACAGGGGAAACATATACAGACAACAACAACCATTCACACTCATATTCACACCTACGGGCAATTTAGAATCACCAATTAACCTAATGTGCATGTCTTTTGGACTGTGGGAGGAAGCTGGAGTACCCAGAGAGAATCCATGCAGACACAGAGAGAACATGCAAACTCCACACAGAGAAGAACTCAGGGGCTTGAGCCTGGAACCATTCTTGCTGTGAGGTGACAGTGCTAACCACTGTACCACCGTGCTGCCCCATCTGTGCTTTTCTGCATGTTATTCAATGCCATAACTCGGGAACAGAACGGGAGATTGTCCCAATATTTCCTGCAACTTGAATGGTTGGCAGAGACATACAACCATACAACCACAAGGCATTTGTTGAAAGCCGCTTGAAAAACTGAGATTGATACAACCCCCAAAACAAAGTGCATGAAAACATACTTCGTGTGACCACACCGCCAATGTTAAAGTATCAGCCTGAACAAACACCTCCATTCAATGCCCCATCTTCAGATCAGCCCTCATCCTGGACCTCACCAAATATTTAGAGAAGTGCAACATAACAGAACAGGCATCCCTTTGTCATCATCAACATGGGGCCTCTCTCTCGCTCTCTCCCTGATCAGTGAGCTGCAGCAGAGACAAATTCTCCCATTGAGCCTTTTGTAATTTTAAAATGATTTATATGTCAGTTGACTTACAAATGTGATCTGTTACTGTAGGAATTTTAACTTGTCATAACAGATTAGACTGAGGACCTGGATACAAATCAAGGTCAACTCACTTTTTAGTGAAAGATTTGTTATAGGGCTGATACTTGATTATGGAAATTAACATTATTATTGTGTCAACAATGCCAACTAACCAACATCAAGTCAACAGAATATATAGTCTGTAAAATAAAATCAGTCCTCTTCCTAACCTGTATGTATATGTAATCAGAGATATAGAAGTAAGACAGGAAGTTAGATTAAAGGGCAGTAATAGTAGCCCATTATATTTTTCCCTTCAGTTCAATTACGCCTACTTATATTAACAGTAAAATCACAGAGCAGTGAATCAGTTGTTTATGTGACATGGTGAGCATAAATTTACTTCAGTCTCCAAACAAACAGTCTCCTCATGTGCACTCTAGTGCCATTTGGTGAGGACAAATAACTCATTTTCATGTGCATTTTGAACATGTTATGCAGCTGAAAAACTATTTGTGTATTGTATGTCGCATAGACACATGGGAGGAATGCTTTGCCTCCTATGTCTTTATATACAGAAAGCTCCCTACTAGAAGTGTCTGTGCAATGTTTTCTGGACTTTCTTATATGGTATTTTGATGGACATCTCATCACAATTCTCATTATCAGTTGCAACCTATTTGATTGTCATGCAACAGTGTTTGCACTTTTTAACCACCTCATGGCATATTTGTTAAGGGGGTTTCTTTTTGACATTTCTGTTGTATTAGCTGCCTGGTGAACACTGCATAGCAACTGGATAAGGAGACAGAGGATTGCCTACAAAGATTTTGTCTGTATGTTGTTGAGCTTGACAGGCTGTACATATAGTGTGGCGAGAGATCCAAGAAAGCACAGTTTTAATCCTCCCTACACACAGTTGGGAGGAGAGAGGAGAAAGGAGGAGGAGGAGGGAGGAGGGAGGAGTCGTGAACCTAACTACCTCTCTAATCTGCCTGTCTGAGAGAAGAAGGGAGAGAAAATCAAGTCGGCTGTGTTGTAGAGTGCCAGAGGAGGGGGAATCAGTAATTACACAAGGAGAGAGGTGGGGAGGAAGAGAAAAAAAAAGAGAGATGTCAGGCAGTTAGAGACAGAGCAAGAGACAGAGACGGATCGAGAAAGCAAGGACATAATGAGAGAGGAGAAGAAGAGAAAAGAAACAACAGAGAGAACAGTAAGAGGCTGAAAAGTCTTCCCTTGAATATTTTTTTGAGATTTACTTGTACACCCTGTAGGATTCTGCTGTGCAAATAGTGCTGTGTGCCTCTCATAGCAGGAAAGGCAGCACTTGTCTTGGTTATATGCCTGTTTGCACATGTGTAGTGGCCACAGTGAACAGGATAAGCGTGCATCAGTGTGTGTTGTGACACAACTGTGAGACACAGAAAGAGGATGGGAGCCCTTCGCCTCTCTCTTGCTCTCCTCTTCCTCCTCTCCTCTCCCGTACAAGCCCAGTGGTGGAGTTTATTCTGGGCAAGCCCTAAAACCAGCTCCAGCTCTTCTCCTCCCTCCGTTCCCCCCTCCATCACCTCTCCATCCATCACCTCTCCAGACCCCTCTGACACCCCATGGACAACAGAGTTGACAGGAAAAGAAGAGGGGGTGACGGTACCTACACCCAGTCTTGAAGTGTTAATCTCTGGCCAAAGCACTGCAGAACCTGGGACGTTACCTTTGGAGGAGAATGCAGGTGGAGGCAGCAAAGCCAGGTCCCAAAACAAACCACTGAAATACTGGAGGAGTGGTGAGTGTTACAGGCGTGTTGAAGAGAAGAGTCATTGAGAGTTTTTCATCACTTCAAATTTCTTTCCTAAGATCTCTTAATAGCATAAAAAAGTAAGGATTGGTTTCAGTTGTGGTCATCACAGTAATTCTAAACCTTTTTGGATAATGAGCCTTGAAAGAGAAGCAATATCTACATGCTATGCCCTAATCACAGGTTGTAAGCAACCAGTAAGTGATGTTCTCTGATGCAAACTATCCAGCATTCCACCATAAGATAGCAAAGATTAATGAAAGCTCACAAAAATGTACAGAATTTTTATAGTAGAAATGTTTCTGTCTTGTTCAGGTTCACTGGATTAGACTGTTGTGCAACATGACAATGACCTTAAACCCATTAATCCATTAATTAAATTTTGGCCACTTGGGGGCAGCAGAAACAAGTTGTAAACACAACATTGGGATATTTCACCTCATAATATCAATATGGGAACTTGTTGTAGTGAATAATCTCAAACACACACTCCCACACACTCCCCTTCTAGCTCTGTTTTTATCAACAACTGATGTAAACATTTGGCTTTAGCTGCTAGATAATAGTAATAGGTAATGATAGGTAATATGCCATTCTCCTTTCAGTCCTTTTGTCTGCCATTTGGTGCTGGACAGGTAGTGTAGAATGGCTTAAAGCATGTTTTTAATTGAAAACAGCTGCTTTTTGCCGCTGGAAACATGGTTGATTAGATTTTGGAGAGTGCACCAAAACATTAAAGTTGCAGGACATAAAATCAAAACAATGAGGTGAAAGATGCTGAAATTCTGAAGCTGAAGACATTTGCAGAGTTGGTGATTCTGTAATTCCCAGTGGGTTTGTCTCTACAAGCAACTTTACAGTGGTTTAACTGTTAATATGAACATATTGATGCAGCTTTAAGCAAGACACTTAATCCAGTATGCAGTATGCAACTGCAACTGCAATTGTTGCTGATGAATATCACTAAAGAAAGTAGTTATGATAACTGTCAAGCATGTCATTCTTCTTGTCATTCAGTGTCTCATGAAGCAGGAGGCCCTCATTTTTTATTTTCTTTTTCCTGTAGTATGCTAGTATGTGACACAGCAGTACCTGGATGTGCTCTGCACTACATCTGTTAAAGTCTGAGAAATCTGGAGGACAAAAGAGCAGGAAGCTTTTGTGTGGCATGCCAGGGTCAAGGTGGATTTAAAAGGTTATATATAGCAACACTGAGGGGGTTGTTAATAGTGGTTTATGAGTCTCCACAAGATGATCAAGCATCCATGTGGCCGGCATGATGAGGATTAGCTTAAGGAATAAGGAGTTGGAGAGGAAAATTAAAATGCAGAATGAAGGAGTAATCAGATGACTGGCAGACTGTTTGACCTGAAGAGAAGAATGAATGAAACTGATTTGATAACTGATTTATTGTATGATTGACCTGAAGCCGAAGTGAGACCTGAGTAACTCAACTCTCTGACCATCAGCTTATGAACTGGGAGTTTGGACCAGGTCATGACAGAATTAATCATATTAATCAGTGAACAATTGATAAATGGAGGTCTGGAATATCTTGTATGAGATATGTGTTTAAAATATCATTTGATGCCAGCATGAATTAGTATCAACTTTTCATCCATATCACATGATGTTAGTAGAACAGGATTTTTCTGAAGGCCTTCTTGAAGGCTTTGTTACATGTGTGTGTGTGTGAGAGAGAGAGAGAGAGAGAGAGAGAGAGAGAGAGAGAGTCTGTGTGAATGTGTGTGTCTCCTGGCCAGTGGTGAAAATAAACTAAGTACATTTATTCAACTACCTACAATGTTGCATTATTTCTACTTGACTTAAGCATTTCCATTGTACACAACGGTATCCTTCTACTTCACTTTATTTCACATGGAAATATTATGTTTCACTCTGTCACAATTATTTGACTGCTATAGTTTATAGTTCATCGTTTATTTCATTGCAAATTTTACACATATTTTGTCAAGATTTTACAAATACAGTGTGTTGTGATTTAAGTACGATTACATTATCTTTGTACTTCTACTTTGCCTAGTTTTAGCTTTTGAGCATTTTTACTTTTTTAAATTACTTTATTCAAAGCTGTGTTAATCTTTTTTGCCACTCTGGTGCAGTAGAACAAGCTGAAAACACCTTGTAAAGGTGATATGGCTGCCTATTTACACATCCATTAATTATGCAGCAACATTAACATTAATTTGGAGAAATGTTTCAGGTCACCTGATGAATGTAATATGCATTCTGCTTTCAGTCCTGTTTTGGTCTCAAACAACTCTGTGGGAACTGTGGGAAATGCCTACCTCTGTAGCTGTTAAATGTGCTGATATGTTAAGCTAGCGGCTAACGTACTGGACTGGTGTATTGGAGGTGCTGCCCAACTTCCTCATTTTGCTGTTCACTTGAATGGTAAAGTGGGCTCAGACTTTTAGACCCCACTGTAGCTAATCCAAATCCATTTAAAGTTAGCTGTGAGCTCAGGTGAAATAGCCACAGCTAGCCATGGCTAAAGCTAAATACAATATACTTTTAAACTGTATGTATTGAAATATTGCAACCTCTAACTCAGTAAAGAAATGTGGTAGTTTAGTTTCTTATCTAACATAAACAAAGTAGTTGTTAAACCTGGTCATTGACAACACAGAAGCATCTTAAATAATCTAGATAGCTAGTACCATCTTAGCAGTGTAGCAGTTACTTTTGTCTATTGTAAAATTCATAATTTGATGTGGCTAAGCTGCTTCACATGAGTGCATTAAATTGTGAAGTCATTTATTATCTGAATTTCTATCATGATTCTTAACAATTCCAGCTAGAAAGCTGAAAGGACACGATGGTCTTTGTCAATAATTTTTATTTTATTTTTTTATCTTAAAAGACAAAAAATAATACTTTATATCTTTTTCTTTGTTACATTGTTTACCCATTCAACACTGCTTGTAGGGCCCTATGGCCATAGACCCTGTTGATAAGCTTCTGGGATGGAAAGACAAAACAATGAGCTAAAAACACAAATTTTAACCTTTTTTAAGAACTTGTTCATTTTAATTTGATGAGGAGATTTAAAAAAAAAAAAAAAAAACATAGAATATTGCCTATTTTCTACAGAGGACTGACAGTTTTGCTATCCTTTCTGACAAACCCCTATATTTGACCCCTGTTTCTTCCTTCATGTTTCCCTAACTTGGGCCCTGAGAACAAAGCTGCAACAGCATGAACATAGTCCACCTGTATCTTGAAATGGTTGCTGTCCAAGCTACGACTGGTAATCACCACCAAGTCTCTGCTGCCAAGTCAGTCTGAGACCAGATTCAAACAGTACAAATGCATGTCTCACAGGGCAGGAATGAAAAGTTAAACCTCTACAGTGGTCAGCATGCTGGTTGTCACTTCAGTTCTCTTGGAGCAGCAGTGGTCCTTTTCCTTCATTACAGAGCACTAATGACTGCACATCTGGATTGAAGGTGTGAGGGCTTTGGTGTGTGTTTGTGGTGTGTGTGTGTCACCACCTGTGTTTGCAACAATAAACATGTAAATGTTAAAAAGTCCACTTGTAATGGTTTGAGTGGTGCACAGAAGCACGCCTTTACACACACACATTCACACACACTTACTCACTAAACCCTCTAATCAGGTATGTTTCCAGTTGGTCAGGCTGATGAATTAGAGACCCCCAAATGTTGGCTTGTCTGGTCTGGGCTTTGTGTGTGTTCATGTAGGTGAGATGTGTGTTTGATGTGTGTGCAAGTGTATGCAAATATGCATTTTTATCTGTGTGTGTGTGTGTGTGTGTGTGTGTGTGTGTGTGTGCATGACAGAGATATAGGTAGCAGGGGTGAGCCTGGTTGGAATGCTGAGGTGAGAGCTTGTCGCTACGGGAGACAGGCTCCATAGTGGGGGGAATCAAGGGAATGTGAAGCCATCTCTTCACATACACACTAAATACTCTAATTGCCAGCCATTGTGTGTGCATTTCTGTTTCGGGGGATTATGTCCATGCGAGGCAGAGCAGCGAGGCGCAGACTGAGTCTGGATCAAATCAAGTCAAATTAAAGGCATGTCATGATGATTCACAAGTACTTTGCTTCTTTCTTCTAATGTGGCGAATGAACCAGCAACACACAGGTAGCAGACAAAGGAAGTGAGTTTAAATGGGGGTTCAGTCATCTGCCACAACACAGAACTATGTACCTTTAAAATAAAGTTTAACCTCCAAAGGTGGATGTTTTAGTAATCAGCGATCCCACAAAAAAAAAAAAAAAATACTTTGCTGTATCAGGCAGTGAAAACTAATTTGGAAAAAATAATTTGAATTTCTAGTGTCTTCTATCAGTTGAACTTATTGAGCAATGAAACCTTGCCTGGGCTCACTAAATGTGTCTCTGACCACTGCTGTAGGTCATTTTGATGACTATAACTTCAGAATTGTGGATCAAACTAAAAAGTCACATGAGAGTCACACACTCAGCATTACACATAACATCAAAAACCTGTTACTCCCACTTTGTTGTCAATTACATTTTTACATTGTCTTCTCTGTGTGTTTCTGTCAGAGCGAGGCTCAGGAGGACATCTGGACCTGACTGAGTTAATTGGCGTCCCCCTCCCTCCCTCAGTCTCTTTCACCCCTGGCTATGAGGGTTTTCCAGCCTACAATTTCGGGCCAGAAGCCAACATTGGCCGGCTCACCAAGACCTTTGTGCCAGGGTCATTCTACAGGGACTTTGCCATCATCGTCACGGTAATGCTAGAGAGCTGAATTCTTCAACCTTTTAAACCTCCCTCATGCTGTTTTTAAAGGGGGTGTTTGAATACAGTGGTAATGATGTACAACAATGGTGTTTATCTACTATTAATTCATAGCTAAGTATATTACAAGAGTTTACTTCAATGTAAAATAACTAATGGTCAGTCAGTGCCTCTCTGTGTCGCCACCCTGTGGATTTCTGATGATAAAGCAAGGTTACACATGTAGGTCACATGACATTCATCGAAACTTTGGTTAAGATAAACACGGAAAGAAATTTATTGTCTCTGTTTGTACTGGGACAATAAATGGATTATTGTACTGTATGTATTTATATGTCTTATAATATGAATGTAATATTCATATAATGTGAGCACTGTGCTGAAGCAGTAAATTTTCGTGACTGCTGATATCATCTATCTTGCCCCTACCTCAGGTGCGTCCAGCTGACCAAAGAGGAGGCATACTCTTTGCCATCACAGATGCCCGTCAAAAGGTGGTGGAGCTGGGTCTGGCCCTAACTCCAGTCCGTGGAGGCCTCCAGAGCATCTTATTGTACTACACAGACGGAGAGCAGGCCTCCCATAGTCACAAAGCTGCAGCCTTCAGTGTCCCAGATATGACTGACCAGTGGACACGGTTTACGGTGAGCATCACATATGGTACAGTGTATATAACATAAGCAATTATAGAGGTACAGTTTGTACAGGTGGGACTGGGTTTTTATTAAATCTGTCAAAGGTTTTCTTCAGTTACAGAACTCTGTGATTTTCCAAAATCATCACCCCACAAAGTCAATTGCACAAAAAAGAGAAAAGAAATGTGAAAAACAAGTTGTCAGAGCAGTGAAATGATTCCATTAGTTTTCAGTGCAAATCAAATTATTTCAAGGAGAATTAAAGATATATGTTTTTTAAATGCTGTAAAGCCTCCTCTTGAGTTGTTCAAATAAATTTAAAAAGACATTTGAAAAGGCCCATTCTTGATGTCAGTTCATTATTTCTATTAAAACTCTAGCTACATTAATTGACACATCAATTACATAATAATAAAATATCAACAATAAAAAGATAGCATGGTCATCACACTGTTATAGTTTACTATGAAGTAATTTAGTAGTATTCAAAAAAAAAGGAATAGGTTTATTTTATCCTACCCTATATACTCCAACTTTTTCATTGCAATATGTTATTTCTATTATTGCCAGCTTTATATGAAATTTTTCAAATTAAGATACCACAGTTAAATGATTGATAGGGTGACTGTTATGGGATCAAGCATCTTTACTGCCAAAGTGCCTGAATCAACTTCTTGGAAGAGTAGAAATTAAAAGAAGGATAATGTCTTCATGTTTATTTAATTTACACAGATAATGACATTAAATCAAATCCTTAAAATCTTTGAATTTTAAAGCACATTTGTAAGGCAAACAGAATTTTTTTTTTTTTTTATTCTGAGGGTGTATTTGTTCTGCCTGTCAGGTGGTGGTGGAACATGATGAGGTGCGTCTCTACATGGACTGTGGAGAGGCAGAGAGGGCTACTTTCCATCGGAGGCCAGAAAGACTCACTTTTTCTCATAACTCTGGCATCTTTGTAGCTAATGCAGGAAGCACAGGACTTGACAAGTTTGTGGTAAGTGAATAACATATGTATCTATAGGTGTGCCTGTGGGTGTATGTTTGTATTTAGTAGAAGACAAGAAGTTCTTCTTTTCTGCAAAGTTGCAAATAGAACAGTATCAGTATCAGTGTGCTGTGGGTCTATGCTGTTGGCCTCAGAATTACATTTGTTGGTGTGTGTGTGTGTGTGTGTGTGTGTGTGTGTGCGTAGGTGTGTGCATGTGTGTTCTGGCCTCTCATTACCACGTAAAAGAGTTGAAATGTTGTCTGCCCCCAGTCTGTCTCCTTTGGAAACGGCCCAGTATTCATTCTACTGAAAAAGTCTGTGTATTGACCATTTGGCTTTTTCTCTGTGTATTGAAAGATGTTGAGTATGCATTGAGCACAATATGAAAATGCCTTCCTTGGGTGTTGTCCCTGTTACAAGGACAACACTATTCAGGCCTTTCAGCCAGGAAAATACAAATGAGAACTGCATGAAAAGTGTATGTTTTTATAGGGTTCTATAGGTGCTCAGATGCCAGACATCTACAGCACAGATTGAATAATACATAAAAAATGTGATGTTGTGACAAGAGATGACAAACTGTCCAACTCCAATTAAAAACTTTTTATACTTAGGCCTTTGTACAGATTAAACAAATGAGATATAATATGTGAGCTAATGAGCTGCAGAGGTGCAGGTAGGCTGATTTTATTACCTTCAAACAGAGCCTATCAGCTGTTTGCCCCTGTTTTGTCTTTATCCCAAATTAAGCTATGCTAACTATCTCTTGGCTTCAGCCTCATATTTAAGAGAGAGAGATTAGAGTGGCATTAATGTGTAAACCCCAAACCTTAACTACAGTTTGAACTTAGCAATGTAGATGTAATATTAACCATGATTCTGCAACTGTTGGCCTATTTACATTCACCAAGGAACACCTGTGCACCTACTTATTCAGTATCCAACAGCAATCATGTGGCAGCAGTGCAAAATCATGCAAATAGAGTTCAGGAGCGTCAGTTGATCATCAGCATCAGAATGCATCGAACCTTGTGGCAGATGGGCTACAACAGCAAAATGTAGCCTGGTCTGATGAATCTGTATCTCTGCTGAGGCAGTATAGGGTAAGAATTTGGCATCATCAATATGAATCCATGGACCCAACCTGACTTGTGTCAACAGTCCAGGCTGGTGGTGGTTTAGTGGTGTGAGGAATGTTTTCTTGCAACTATTTTGGTCCTTTAATACCAATCAGTCATGGTGTGAATGCCACATTCTTTTATGGCCACAATTTATCATCCTCTAATGGTTACATCCAGCATGATAATGAACCATGTCACAAAGCAAAAGTCGTCTCTAACCAGTTTCGTGAACATGACAATGAGTTCATTGGGAGGTGGTAAAACAGGAGATTGGCAGCATGAATGTGACAAATCTGTTGATAAATCTGCAGAGATGATGTGATTTCAACATGGACCAAAACTTTACAGGGATGTTTCCAAAAAGAATTTAGGCTGTTGTAAGAGCAAACAGCAAATAGTGTGTATCTGTATACAGCCAATTCTAAACAGGGTCAAATTGTCATGACCATCTCTAGTCTACATTCTGTGCTGGCTCTATTAGAGATTTTGCTGGATAAAAGACTATGAAGATCAGAGGCAGAGAGGGAAGGGAAGGGAGGAAAGACTAGAGAGGATGAAGTTGGCATGTGGAAGGGAGGTTAGTATGGGGGAGCAAGTCAGTGGCAGATGAGGAAGTCTGAGATGACAACAAGGTTGCCATGTGGTCAAGGCTTAGTTGTGGTCAGATCAAGGGCTTGACTCAGGCCTTTGCTGCTAAGTGTGTGATAGTGTAATTTGGTTACACTTAAAGCAATATTCATTCAATCAATATTTGGAGGAAAAAAAGTTCATATATTGGTCATTTACAGAAATGTAGGCCATGGTCTCCTTGGATAAAATCAATTGCCATGATAACATTTGTTATATTAGAAACAGTAAGAGTAAGGACTTAACCCAAAGTTAACTATTAAAACCCTCTGCACACTGACATGATGATAGGAGTAACTGGCAGACCATTTTCAATCTAACACTGCTCACCAAAGATAAATCTAAGCTGTTGGATGTGGTCATTCCCACTTCATTCTGCTTTGTTCAGTGTAGCCTGACTTTCTGAACGGGTTATCTGAAGCATGACCACAGAATATGTGCATGCTCAGCAGCAGTCACGTCCAGTCTAAAATATCTGGGTCACTTTGTGTATATGCGTGTGTACTCTCAGTATGTGTGTTTGTGTGTGTCCTTAGTGTTTGTTGTCTTGGGCTTCAGAGGAGAGCAGTCATGGTATGTGGCCTTTTTAACCACCATGTGTTTGTATGTGAATGTTGTAAATGCTATATATGTTGACTGAATGTCCCCATATAGTAATATAAACTAGTACCAGTGCTGCCATGCAGTATCATTAAAGTCCTTCTAGGGACATTTATAATGTCTCTGGTGTTGTGCATGTTTGTCATGCATCTTTAGAAATGTGGTTTCTACAGTTACTGGCTAAATTCTCTTGGGCAAAACTAATTATAGAATGTGATCATTTTAGAGTGGAAAAAAATGTTAGTCAAATTATTTTGAAATACAGTGACAGTGTTTGAATGAGTAGCACCATTTTTGTTCAAGCACCATTTTTGATGGCTTAATGGGAAAAGTCCAACCTAAAACATCTTAATTTTAGTAAACAGTTATATTGTAAATTTTACACACGTAATAAAAAATGTGCCAGTTCTCCACTCGAAACAACAATATGACTGACAAACCTTGTGATGTAGGAAATGATTACCTATGGACGTGGACAAATAAAAGGCAGGGTGATGAAAAATGTGTTAATCAAAAAATTTCCCAAAATAACCTCAAGAGTTGGGAGATATCTAAAATGTCTGTGGAGCTTGTGGTGGTCATTTGTGATTAGCCTCATGGTCTCATTCTTTTAATTTGAAGTCTTAGTTCATTTTGAATTGCGTCATAAGGGTAACCAATGATCATGCAGAGATTTTAAAATTTTATAATGCCACTCTCTCACTATGTTTATGGGTGCACTAATAACTCATTTACTGTGAACACCAAGGTTAAGAGTAATTCAAGAGACAATCAAGAGTAGCCCGGTTCTGCTAACTGAGTCATTATAATCTGTATAAAACAGATGAAGTTTTTACATGATGTTAGAATTTATAAAGTGCATGTCAACAGTCACTCTGTCACTCTGTCTCCAGGGTTCCATTCAACAGCTGGTGATAAAAGATGATCCGAGGGCAGCTGAAGAGCAGTGTGAAGACGATGATCCTTATGTGAGGGACACACACTGACACACATTGACTGAAACAGTATGCTACAGTTTAAGGAATTGTAGCTCAAATGGGCATATGAATCAACAGCACCCCCTAGTGGTCAAAAGACTTGATTGAAACAAAGGAAAGAAGTAATGTTACTAGGTAGGACTAGTTAGCTAGTCTATTGATCCTCTTGCCCACCTGTGAAAGAACAAAGATGTCTCAGTCACATACCACATGGGTGTCCTGAAGTTTAAAGACACTGGCATAAAAACACATTTTAAGTAACTGCTCTAAAAGTAAATAAAGCCCCTGTAAATTAATGTGGTTGTGACTTTGGTCACTTTGGTGGACCACTATGTCACTTTTATATTTGAGAAAAGAGCAATGTGTCCATCCACACAATACCTTATACATCACAGGCCTAGTTTTCTCCAGCATATATTAATCCAGCATTTTTGAATTTCAGTAATTGTTTAAAGTGGAGCACTACGTCAATAGTGGTGAACAACATCTTTCACTATAACCCTGTTTTCTACAATAAACACATGATGTGATATTTGATTAAGGCCTCAGGATATGCCAGCGGAGATGATGCTCTGGATGACAGAGAGACAGAGGAGGAAGTGATGAAACCCACACAGGAGAGGAAACAGGTAGGCTGGATTTGATGGCAACATTTCATACACATTAATTTAGAATTCAGTCTGAAATTTTTCATATTTTTGGAAAATTTGGGATCTCCGCCAGAATGTGGAACAGTGTTCTGCAGTTTTGATCAACAGCTGCACAAACTGAGTTTGTTAAAATGGTGGTTTCTTCTTCAGGTGTATGTATTTGTGGGTCTGTGCATGTGTGTGTCTGCTTGTTGTATCTCCTGCTATGTTTGAAGCACACTCCCTTTCTTAGCATCAGAACCCTAAAACATCACTCCTTGAGTACATGTGTGTGTGTGTGTGTGTGTGTGACTTTGTTTCTTCCGTGTTCCGGTACTATCTTTCATCCTCCCACAACGAGGAAGTCAGCCTGACCCCAAACATCCCATACTCAACACTGACTTTGAAACTTCAAAAGAAACTGTCCTTCAAAAGCTGAATAATTGCTACCAGCTATTGAAGTAATGGTGCTTTATGGTCTTTAGACCTTTATCAGCAACCAGTACTGACAACCAAACGAATATATATATTGTCTTTAGGATATAGCGCTATGATTTAAGGCTTTTCAGTTTCCCTTATTTTTATTTTTTATTTTTATTTTTTGCTATAACAATTTCTAATTCTGTATATTCTGCATAGATTAAGTTAATAAAGTTGTTTCAGTTATATGGATTCCTTAACCATGTGTACCTCAGAATTTTTCTCCCTTGTACTATCACTATTGTTATATTAGTGGTTAGCTCTAAGTATTGATTTAAAGGTTTAGTGTGAATGAAGGCCAGTGTGATGATTTTGGTCACCCTCTACCGACCAACTAATCCTCCCCATAATCTTTTTCATCTCTTGTAGGAAGAGGACAGTGTTCCAGTTAGAGCTCCCCCCACTGAGGCTCCAGAGGTGGAGATTGATGAATTTTCTGGTCACATGACACCAACAGAAACCAGTGAAGAAATTCTGACAAGAGGTCAGAATTAATCAGTGTACTTTTAATTTACCCTATGCCAGCCACAGAATGTTAGTAATTAACTGAACTGCTCAGATTTTTTCAATGTGTCCTCTTTTTTTTATTTGTAAAAAATGGCCTTTTTAGAAGTACCTACAAACTATGTTTGGCATGGTGGGACCACCTGGTGTCCATGGCATGGTGATAAAGTGGGATAGTGTGCTTCATGATCAACATCATTACTGACAAGAAATTCTATCTGAATGAATTATTTAAAGCTAGCTAAACAGCATTTGATATAGAAATAAGAGGGCAACAAATATAATACCACCAACAATTGAAAATGCTTCATACTTAAAGCACTATATAAACTTTGCACCAAAACCATATCAGTAAATTGACTCAGCAGTGTTTGCTACAGTATGGTTAAAGGCAGATCATAAGAATGTGTTTGGTAAAACATGATGATGTCATATGCTGTTTACAGGGTCACACCAGACAGAGGAGGCAGGAGAGAGATCAGGAGATGTAAGTTTAGACGTGGACTTTGTCACCTCTTTTTCTGTCACTGTCAGTGCATACAGCACAACATACATTGAATATTGTACACAGCAGTATGTATTATTACAGTTAGTGTTCACTACACATTCAGATCATATGAGAGTTTTACTTGAATTTCCAGGGTCATATCAGGCCAGGGTTAAAAGGAGACCGTGGAGAACCCGGACCACCTGGCCCACCTGGTCCCCCAGGACCTACCTATCTACCTGAACATGCTCAGCCTGGACCAGGGGGGCCACAAGGGCCCTCGGGGACTCCAGGATCCCCTGGACTGCCAGGGAGAGATGGAAAGCCGGTGTGTGTCTAAGTTCTAAATCCTAAAATAAGTCCTGATTCTAAATCCTACACAGTCCTCCTTGTGTCTCTCATGTTCATCCTTCTACTCTGCCTTTGCAGGGAAGTAAGGGTGATAAAGGAGATGCAGTAAGTTTATGTTATATTTATTTATTTTAAGTTCTTCTTCCATCCTCATCGCTATATTTTATATCATGCATAACTGATAATAATTACATTGTACTTTCACCTCCAGGGTCAGAGAGGAGCTCAAGGACTTCCAGGTTTGAATGGAGAGGCCGGAATCAAAGGAGAAAAGGTAAAACTAAAGTATCTACATTGCATCTAAGAATTCATAATAAATGTTTCTTTATTCAAAGCACAGTAGACTTCTTTGATATGACACCAAATGTAATGTAAGAGGCAGATCTTCTCCTATCCTCTTCCTCTGGCCTCCCTCTCTACAGGGAGATCCAGGAGTTGGTTTACCAGGCCCTCCTGGTTCCCCCGGGCCACCTGGACCCCCCAGATCACGCAGTGTACCTGTGAGTAAAACCACTCATGGTTCTATTACTTGTGTTTTTGTTGTACATGCACTCATGGTATTATCCTGCATTTCTCATGTTGAAATCAGCATGTGGAAAATGTAGGTGAGAGTTAAGGCTAGTTGGTAAGAGGAGTGAAGGACAAGATGTTTGAAGCATCACAAACAGAATCAGTGTGTGTTTGTTTATGTGTGTTTTAGTATGGAGCAGATGCCTTGGGCTCTGGGTTTGAAGACCTGGACAGTGACACTGAACTCATCAGGGTAAGACAAAGACCAGTGAGGTAGATGGCATTGTCTGATATTCTAATTTACAGAGTTGAAATAAATAAACACTGTCTCTCTTCCAGGGTCCCCCTGGTCCACCAGGGCCTCCTGGTCCTCCTGGTCCCCCTGGATCCAACCTGTCACCTGACACAGCTGAAGGCCTCCCTTCTGGTCATATGGGACCACCTGGTCCCCCTGGAAGAGATGGGTTTCAAGGCAAACCTGGATTACCAGTAAGTCACCCAGATGAAAAACATACAGTATTCAACTTAATAATATTTTAAATACAGTATATGGAACAAAGTAAGATCTGAAGACCAGGCAATTTATTTTCATTGTATATATTTAGCCATGTAACAGACCAGAGGTATTGGGGTGGGGATGGAGATTGGGCCCAGATTACTTCAACATTATTGGGAATTGCAGTGTTTTTTGCAGTGTTCTAGTTTGCAACCAGAAGTTTCAGTGTCATATATTGCATGCTTATAAGAATTTGTCTTAGATTTACATTATTGTATATATTATTGTACCTTTAAAGTGTACCTTTCTCCTCTTATACTTCTGTCAGTGTGTTTTTGTGTTTATTATGACCTCTTGTTAGCTGTTAGTTTGTGTTTCCTATTCAATCAAACTGTAGTGATCAGTGTTTGTATGTTTCAGTACCAATGACCAGCTCTGTCTTTTATTCTCTCTTCACCTCTGTTCCCATATGTCACCCCACTGTAACTACTCTCAACCTCCATCTCTTCCTACTTTATGTCCTCACCAATCTTTATTCTGCCCACATCGTGTTCCGTTTCTTCATCTCCCACTCCCCTCCCACCATCTCTTCCTCCTCTCCACTCTGTTTCAGATGTTTAAGGATTGCTTTAGTGGTTCTGAGCTTGATGAGTCAGGTTTGAGCTCAGAGTTGTCCTCTGACCTCGCCTCAGACCTGGGCTCTGATTTCAGTTCTGGGTTCAGCACTGAACCCTCTGGTTCTGGGCTTGTCTTCAGGGTCTGCTTGGGGTTCAGGCGAGGTACACTGACGTGGTTTGCTTGTAAACCAGCAAACAATAAAAGGCAGAAATACAGTCCACAGCTGGTGTATTGAGGCAGCTTGACTTTAACCAAATTAAATGTGACAAATGAGGCACTGG
Organism: Lates calcarifer; assembly: GCF_001640805.2. NCBI lineage: Eukaryota > Metazoa > Chordata > Actinopteri > Centropomidae > Lates > Lates calcarifer. The sequence continues at coordinate 21,292,706 of NC_066836.1, forward strand.
TAGTGCTTTATTTGTATCAATTGTGCTTATAACGGTGACACCAATGATAAGACCAACTTCAGGTCACTGCCCTAGTGCTCAGCCTAATGACTGTACTTTATCTCCTACCATGTTGTCTTAACTCCTTGCTGGCAGCTGGCTTAAACTGAAATTGTTTTTACCTGTATGACTGAAGTGCTTTGTGTGCTTACATATGACCCGCTTGGAATTTAGTTTTGGTTTATTTACTTACAGTTGAAATGTTGTCATTACTGAATGAAACATTTCAGCATGAAGTTTCATTTTACATGATGAAGTGACTGAACTGAAAGGAAATGACCATGAACCTGCTGTTTTAAGTTTATAACCTCTGTTTCAGCTGCCAAACGCTTCTTTTATCAAACATGGTGAAGGAACAAATCTGCCTTTTGCACTGGTTTGTTTTATATTCTCTTTGTGTATATTGTTGTATATCGGCTGCTCTCCACCAAGGCACACTGATGAGTTCAGATATTTCTAGTCTAAGACTAAATTAATACATTTAACAGATAAGCTTTATTTGTAACTCAAACCATTGTCAAAATAATCCTAGAACAGCCCCTTAATATTTTCCCACTTATGATATCATAACTAGACTCCAAAAGCTCCTAGACATTACTCACAATATGAAAGTGTGGATGAAAAACAACTTAATTCTTGTAGAGAGAAATATTAAGTTACTCCTAAGAGTGGCAATAAAGAGAAGGCCATGAAATGAATGAATGAAATACATTCATGCTGACATTTCATGTCAGCATGAATGTGCCCAGCAGGTGTTACTATGGTCTGCCTTTTAAACTATAAGACATCTTGTGTGAAAACTTGGCAGTTTGGCCTGAGTGACAGCACAAGACAGTTCAATATGTTGAAATTTGAAAGGTTTATCCTCTGGGGATCATGAATGAACATCCCTGATCAATTTTGTATTTCAAATAATTTTCTTTTTGTAAACCACGGATAACTTTATTGAAATCCAGCCACTTGTTTACAGAGTCCCTTGTTGACCAATACGGTCAACTAGCAATTTGGAGTCACCAAAATCATTGTGATCATTCCTAGAAATTCTGAATACACACAGCACATGGTGTAGTAGTCTGTCCAATAGTTGTCCTGCACTAAATTAAATTAGATGGATCAATAGAATGACCAACCAATATCATCATCCTTTGGCCCTGCCACTAGTGGGGCAAAGTTTTCCATCTGACCTTTAGGAGACAGTAATTCAATAAGCATCAGTAAGTTAATTCAGTGTGCCTTGGAATTTAATGTCTTACTGCTTGGTTAAAGGAATACACTGAATTTTTTCAAGTTTCCTGTCAAGTGATGAGAAAACAGACGTCAGAACCATCCTTGCCTCAAAAGTGACTCCAGTGCTTTATGCTACAGCTTAGCTGAGTCACTGTTAGCAGTCAGAATGCTTTAATTGTAAAAACAGGGAGATAAATGGGTGAGTGTTTTAGATGTAATTTACATGTAGTTACTTCTGTCAGTTTTGTGTATGTCGGTTGATGAAATGAATATATGGTGCAACAATAAAAATAAATCTTACACGATTGTGATGATTATGCCATAGTGTGAGCATGACGTATCACTGTCTTGTGATGATGCAGAATAGTGCTGGCATGGATGATCTCATCACATTAGGAAGCTGACTGATGAGCCAGTCTCTCAAAAATTTGAGTATTCCTTTAGACGGACATGCTGTCAGCTTTGCATTGGCCAGCTTTGCCTCAAATTGCATTTTCCTGTTTTCTTTGACTCATCACAGTTTTACTTGTCTATGTCTACTTGTGTCTGTCTGTATTTGTGTGTCCAGGGTCCAGCAGGAAAAGATGGGGCTCCAGGTCTACCAGGAGCTGTGGGAGAGAAGGTATGCTCATCAAAATGGATTGTGTCCCGGCCTGGGAGTTCAGTGAGCTATAACAGAGTCACATTGACCATCCCCTTTTTAAGCCAAAGGACCATGATTTCGTGGAAGTAGTTATAAGATGTCCAATACTGATTACAATCAGTCTGATAGTATTTTATAAGCACACCCAATCTTGTATGGTGTCTATGAAGCTTTTGTGTTGTCTCTCACTTGTAAGTTGCTTTGGATAAAAGTGTCTATCAAATGAGTAAATGTAGATGTAAATGTCAATCATGTATGGACTGAATAAAAGTCATTAAGTGCTCAGTCAAGAGGTAATACTTCTTACTCACCTCTTTCTTTAAATTGTTAGGGTGACCAAGGATTACCTGGGCCACCTGGACCAAAGGTAATGTATATACTCATTTAATCCCTAATAAAATCATGTATGACTGTTTTTCAGTTTAGAACAAGGACCAATCACCTACATTACATTACCTACACAGCTTTTGCTTAAAGGAGTTTCCTGTTTCTCTTTATCTCTACAGGGTGAATGTGGGTCTCTGGGTACAGCAGGTCTTCCGGGGCTCCAAGGGCCTATTGGCCCACAGGGGAAGAGAGGCCCAGTGGGTCCACCAGGACCCCCTGGACCTCCTGGACCTCCAGGAACCAAATTCTTTGCAGAGGTGATACTATTTCACACCAACCACCAACCCACAAACTGTAATTAAGCTGAAAAAGGAAGCAATAAGTCAATTTAGTGGAGCAGATAAAAAACCACATGGGTCACCAGGATTCATTTTAAGGTGTAACATTAGACCGTTTCTGTTTTCAGGATATGGAGGGATCTGGGAAGAGCGACATGCTCATTGGAACTGGAGTCAGAGGCCCACAGGTCAGTGTGAGAGTGTGTGTATGTGGTTGTGTGTGTCTATGTGTACTTTATACTTTATATATCATTTCATATACAGGAAGTATTTTCTGTTTTGTTTTTTCCAGGGTCCACCTGGCCCACAAGGACCTCAGGTAATCTATTTATGAAGATTTTAATTTAATCTAGACATTATGCTTGCAGAAGGTAGCTATTATAGTATATTTTAAAGAGCTAATAATACTCTATCTATGATTCCTCTGTGAGTGCTCCTTCTTGTGCAGGAGTTTCAGATACTTTCTCGTGTCTTCTGTAGGGTGAAGATGGAGCCCCAGGAGTTCCCGGGCTCTCTGTCAAAGTAAGCTGATTCTCAAATGGCACTGCTTTAGTAATATAGTATATAATTTTCTCTTCTATCTGTTTATGTTGGTCATAAGAAGTTTAGAAACTGATGCAAACAGTGAGGGACTGAAAAGCATTTCTCATCATTTATAAAAGATACAAAGATCTAGCTCTCTAGCAATTGGAATATGTAAATAACTTCAGCTAAATATTTTACTGTGAAATTACGTCTACCCCTTTACTGCCCCAGCCTTGTATTTTATACTACATTTGCGTCACAGGGGAAACTGACATTTTCTGTAAAAGATAATTAACTGATAATGACCCAGGAGGTCATTTATAAACACTGCTCTGACTGTATTTTTTGAATCCTCACTCCTCTAACCATCTGGGTGAATAAAATATTCAGTCCCCTGTATATTTCACACTGCATTTTAAACATTTAAACATAAACATTATATTTTTTTAGAGAAACTGATGATTAGCTCTGTGACCTGCTAATACATGAGCGATACAAACTGGGGCTACCTCTCCTTATGCTGTGCCTGATTACAGGGTGAACCAGGAGACCCAGGACCAGAGGGTCGTCAGGGTCCTGCTGGACTACCAGGAGCTAGGGTAAGACACAAGTGTTTACACAACAAATGTGTTGATGATTTTGGATTTGAAATAGTTGTTTGCAAAAGAGTTTAGGTTACAACCTCTGATTATTAATTAGCAATGGTAACTGACTCAATTTCTATTATTTTTCAAGAAACCTGCCAATCCAGCACATATAGTAGTTACCCAGTAGCCTCATTCGTCAGCAGAACCATGAATGACTGGAGTAGTAGTAGGTAACTAGCTAGCTGATTTGGTAGCTAGGGCTCATGTGAGTTATTTATTCTCTCACCTGAGGTGGGCAAAGACCTCCCTCTTTTGATCTGTGATTGGCATACTCTAATATTCTTAAATTAACCCTAACCAATCATGTGTAAATCTAATCAACCCAACCAATGAAGGCAATGAGTAGCAGCCAATCAGAGGCACCTTGTCAAATTGGTGACATCCCTTTTTTTTGTGAATGATTTCATAATTCATCTTTGAACATGTTACATACAACACTGAAGTAGCTGCATTGAATTGTTCACACAAATAACCTCTGTTCCAGGTTGAGTGTGTTCACATGTCAAAATCATTTAAACACACTCTCTGTGCAGAGCACCCTCAAGTATAATGTAGTTTTCAACACATGAATTACTTTTGTATTTCTTGTTACTTTACAAACAGGGGGCCAAAGGAGAAAAAGGCAGTCCAGGACCCAAGGTAGGTTTGCTGCATGTAACGAAGGGCGCTTCGTTACCAAGTGACTGTCGGCCTTGGCTTGTAAATATTGTATAGTGGGGGAGAGTATGACGATTTTACTTGTACCAAATGACTACAAACATGAACAGCGACATTTTGCACTTTATTATTCACAGAGCGTTGTACAGGATTTTTGCATCTTGAGTAGTTAAGTGTAGATTGGTTACATGGCATATGTATTGAACATGTCACAATACAGGTATCGGGTGACCGGCGCTGGGCTCTACCTGGAAGAGAGGGGAGTTCGGTTAGGGTCCGATGGCACGATAATATGCGTTGTTCATAATTGACGAACGGACATTCAATTAAGTTCTTTGTGGTATTTTGTACGTGAAGCTGCTGAGAGTAAAAGTGTCCTAAATATGAATTAAATGTCTATTATAGTGAGAAAAAGGTGGTCAATACAAGGGAATTGTTAGGGAAACACTTGTTCGGCCGAAAGAAGTCCCCGAGGTACGAACAGGGTAAAGAACGTTCCGGGAGGGACCAAGTGGCTGATTAGGTAGAGGGGATCTGGGTGAATTTGTATGTTAAAAATATTGGATGTAATTGTGTTTTTGGGGTTTATGTTTGTTGAGAGGTGAATGACAGAAAAACACCATTGTAAATAGTTTTGCTAAAATTAGAAATTACGTCCTGGATGGAATAATTTCACTTGGGAACAGAAATGGAGCATACCTGTCAATGGTATGATGCAATGGAGTCCACCAGGGACACAGTATGAAAGGCGCCAGTTCCATCTAACTGTGTTGCTGGTGGCTGACTATTTCCATTGTTCTAGTTATGTCACTGAGGCTGTTGAAGTCCTTTGAATCCTTGGCTTGTTCATCATTCACTACTGCAAATCCAGTCGCTAAAGGTCCATCTTAACACTGCACTAAACACAATGTGTGGACATTAAATAATATCTGATCGGATCTAATGTAGCCTACACACATTGTTTCACCTTCTTGACACTACTTGACGTTGGATGTTGCATTTAAGTAACCTTCCCTGATGGCTTCCTGGTTCTATCATTTTGTGTTAAAAAAGGACTAATTATTCTCTGTTTTGTGTCTGAAGGGTGATCGAGGAGCTGATGGGCGTAGTTACCCAGGACCACCTGGGCCTGCTGGACCCCCTGGACCTGCAATTAATCTACAGGATGTACGGCGTGCACACACGCACACACACACACACACACACAAAATTACATTTGGTTAAATGACATGGTTGGCACTGGTTAACTAACAAACAAAATTCTGATCTGAAAAAAAAAATTGCTATTATTCTGTGTTTTGACTTGTCACTTGGAAAGAAAATGTACAATTTCAAAGTTGGTAGATTTGTCTTCCATAGAGAACCACAGCAGCTGTAATGACTTTAATGGTAACATTTTTTACAGTGCTAAAAAAAAATCAATGTCTTAACTGTTTACCAAAATATGCCACATTGAGGCTAAACAGTTTCCATTCCAGCTCACAGTGTGAGCTGCTCAAAAAAGCCAAGAGGTTGTGAGTATGAAAATATTTTAGGTGGAGCAATGTTTTTTATATTGCTTTTTGTAGCACTGCAGAGGAACACCCCCAGTCTGTGATTGCTGTCTGTGCTCATCCATAACAGTACATATTTACATGGTCTGCACTTGATAATGGAATGTAATGTGACAGATTACAGTAAAAGCAGTGCTTTGATTTCATGGCTGCCCTGAGGTGCCAAAGGCATTTTCAAGCCCTCTTTTAGTCAATTTTATAAATCTTACAGATTTTACAAATAATAAATATATAAAACATGATAACAGCATCCCAACTTACTCTGTGTACGTTTTCTCTACAGCTTCTCCTTAATGTTACAGATGGTATTTTCAACTTCACAGAGATCAGAGGACCACCAGGGCCTATGGTGCGTAGAAATAAACTGTTAATACAACGTGACAGTGTATTTTAAGATGTTTTCTGCTGCCTCTTTCTACAATTAGACAATAGCGCATAAACATACTTTTATACAAGCAGTCTTTTATTGTAATTTCCCCAACAATATAGCTGCTGAATCCTCTCCCTCATTCACACACTGTACTGTAACACAGTCATTACAGTTTTGACTTGCTGGAGCTGCAGTTGTGTTTGATGATGTTGAGTGTATGAGTATATGCATGTGGAAATGATGATTAATCCAGCTGTGCTGCTTTTGCTTGTATGTGCACTTATGTCTGCATGCATGCATGTATATGAATATGTGTGTGTGCATATGTGTGTGTGTGTGTGTTTGTGTGGTGCATGTGTGTCTGCGTGTTGCAGGGCCCTGAAGGCTTGCCTGGCAGAGCTGGATTTCCTGTAAGAGCATTTTTTTTTTTTTTTTGCATCACCTTATGCTGAGCATGTGTGTCAGTGTACCAGTTGAAATGACTTTTAGTGAGTATATGAGTATTTTACAACCAGTGAAAAATAATGGCACAATTATCTGAAAGCAATGTTAATTTTCTTTTTTTCCATTTTGCTTTTGCTGTCATTGGGCTAAACAGGGTAGGTAGCAATATTACTTTAGTGTTTTTGCTACAGATGGAGGTTGAGGAGTTGTTTTGGATTACGTGAACCGAATTTTTTATAGTCTTCATAAAAATGTATACCAACTGTAGAATTTACGAAGCCCCCTGGCCGTTCTTTTAAAATGCTATCATTCTGGTTAAAAGTTCAGACTCTTCCTCACTATTCTTTCATCCTCCCCCCAGGGCCCCAGAGGACCAAAGGGTGACATAGGTCCTCCAGGTGTCCATGGGCCAACAGGGCTCAAGGTGGGAACTAAACCGTGGAGTGATGAGACCTGCTAAGAAAAATGTGCACTGGAATATATATCATGTCATTATGCATTTGTTTACCTGAGAATAAACACTAAAACTCTTCCTACATGTAACATTTGAGGCGAGGACGCCCTGTATATGCAGAAAAGTATTGGAACATTTAATTTCTTTGCTCTAACAGGGAGAAAAGGGAGAGCCAGGGGTGACCATTGCAGCTGATGGATCTATCTTATCTGCACCAAGAGGCCCCCAAGGGCCCAAAGGCAATAAGGTACCAGACAAGTGACCCTTCACCTTTAACTGACTCTCTAGTGCTTTACCCATTTAATGATGCTTTTACCCTTGCTATAGTGGTCAAAAGCATCAAGCTGATCCAATACTGTGACCACTGAAACCCAAATGGCTGCACTTATGCTCTGGTCACTCCATCTTCTGTACTTAATATAATCTTTACACCACAGATGTAAAAAGAGTCAAGGTCTACCTGTTGTAAGAATATTCCATAAAATTATACAGTGAATTATACTGCTATACAGACGTCAGTGACAAAATTATGTATTTTTATTTTACAATGTCTTGTTTGGACCTACAAGCTGCCATTAATGTAAAACTCTATATGCCACGTACTTCTTGTATTCTCAGATTTTGCTATACTGCTTTGTATTTTTATAGGGTGACCGTGGGTTCCAAGGACCACCTGGAGTTATAGTGAGTCGATATTACATAGAACATCTATGAACTCTTATCAGCTTTGTAAATTGCAAATCTATTGATTCTTGTTTTTAAATACTTCAAAAAATTATACATTTTATCCATGTGGACATTTTATCCATGTTTTAGGGCCCAATAGGACCTGCTGGACAAAAAGGAGAGTACGGCTTCCCTGGTCGTCCGGTGAGTACAGTTTATTTGGTTGTACATTGTCAGGGAATGAATGCTCCCTCCATAGAGTCTACTAAAAAACTGGTAGAGAGAAAAAAAGAGAAAAATCATAGACCCAGTATAGGGAATATATTCTGTTCTTTGTCAGTGCAAAGAAAACTAACTAATAATGTATTTTTATCATCATTTTCTCAATCTATTAATTTACTCATCTGTTTGAAAGAAACTTTTTACTGGGGAAACTTCTCTAATTAAAGATTTATCTGGCTTGTTGGCTTGGCTATTCAGCTGTTGAATTGCAGTTGTACAGAGACCAAATACTGTTTTTGTTCTTTATCTTTCTGTAGGGCCGACCTGGTATGCCTGGAAGGAAAGGTGACAGAGGAGATTCTGTTGGCCTGCCGGTAAGAGGAGGCAGACAGTTATTTTCCAGTTGTGAAAGCACTAATCAATACACAGATACTACTACTGTACTAATTAAAAGAAAAACCTGAAAAATGACTGGAGAAAAAGGATGATAGTATCAGTGTATATAGGGCACGAGAGGTCACTGAATGGTTTCATGAATATGAAAATGATGGGAATCATATGCTATGGCCTTCAATCCTTCATCGTCAAAACACCAAATGAGGGAATATCTGTTGGAAGAACGGTGGTCCATCCCTCCAGAGCAGAGTTCCAGAAAATTGTAGAATCAGTACCAAGGCTCACTGAAGCTGTTCTGGCAGCACATGCTGGCCCAACACCTTACTAACATGCTTTATGTTGATTTTTCCTTTTACTTGTCACCCATCTATGTATTATATATACACATTAAACATATACACAAGTCAATATTTTTACATTAATAGTGGATCACATGACTACTTTTATGTGTATGTATGTGTATCTCAAAATTAAGTTTCACATTTTTTTTTTTTTTTTTTAGATTTCTAAGTCATTATTTCAAGAATCTTTCTCATTTTAACAAGTTACCAGATCCTTTTTTTCACATTGGTGGTAATGGGTTTTCAATACATGTCTAGCCACAACAGACATCCCCAAAAACCCACTGTATACCACCTGCTCAGCACAAAACAGCATAATATTGCATTTAAATTCATCAGGTGAAACACAACTTCAAATGCGTGACTGAATACCAATGTTCCTCCCTGTGTAAATAGGAAACTGTTTTCAATCACTTTATACGTCGATGATATATCAGTGTTTCTTTCTCTTTGTCACAGGGACCACCAGGTCCTCCTGGCCCACCTGGACTTCCAGGAAGAATTCTTGGTCTGAATGGAGTAAGTATGAATCTGTGTTTGTGTGTACTAATACTGCTATGTATGCAAACTATTGGAGAGTTCCAACTTCACCAGCCTTTAATCTTCACTTGGAGTTTTCTACAAATAAAAATTCAGCCACTGGAATAATTCTAAAGATGTTAACATGCTAAATGCTACACACATTTCAAAAGACAGTCTGCACAGAACCATTGTCATTGGATGTGTGTGTGTGTGTGTGTGTGTGTGTGTGTGTGTGTGAGACGTTGACTCTGGTCAAGTTTATTTATTTTAATTTCAAATTTGAAACTTTCATTTAGTCTGATTACGCTGCTCTTCTTTGAATCTTAAAGACAGTGTTCCCGGTGCGCCCCAGACCGCACTGCAAAAAGGGACGAGTAAGTCTGAGTCGGACCACCTGATTGGTCTGTTTCAGTTTGAAATCGGACCATCCAGTGGTTCTGTTGGTGTGTGGGTGTAGCAGCATGGCAGCTCTCTGGTCTGGGCTACAAACGGCACCCCATCCCTCCCCCCCTCTTTTACACCCTTACATTTTCTCCTCCTCTCCCTCTTTGCTCTCATGATGATCTTTGAAAAAGCTACAAGTTTGTGGGTCTTGCTTCATTTCATCAGGCATTAACATTTGTCTTGTACACACATTATTTTACCTGCCTGACACATATTTGTGGTTGGATCTACATGAAAAAAATATTGTAAGTAGCTGCCAGATGGAGATTAAAGATGTATTAGCCACCTGTAAATGTGATCTGGCTGTTCTAATCTTAAGTACATCTTGTATTTATTTACACCAAGCTTTTCTTTGTATTTCTTAAATCCAAAACAATCACTCAAACAAATATTAATGCCAGGTGTTAAAGTGGGTCTGAATCCTGCTTGCCTCGTCTGTCCTCACTCTCCTCATCATGTCAAGGAAGATGAAGCTGGATGAACCTCTGACAGGGAGGAGAAAAGAATTAAAACTGTCGCTACTCATCCTTCTACTGAATATACATCAGATTTAGTGCCAAATCACTTTCAGTCAATTTAAAAAGGAATCTATAGAGAATTTATTCCTAACATGTTGAAGCTTTAAATTATTATTTGTTCTAAAGAAAAGCTCCTTTCTTAATTGATTGTATTGAAAGTGAGATAAATCAAACTCTCGCGGTGATGGGTTTGCTGGTTCTACTGTGCAGCCTTCTGTTTTAAGTGTCACCTGTGGCCCTGCTGATGCTACATTTTTTTCTTGGCTGAATTCCAATCAGCTAAACTAGTGAATGGGTGTATGTAGGGAATATACAGATATTCTTAGCACAATAGTGATACAAAATTCAGTTTCATTATCAAATTGTGCCTAGAGCAGGATATTATTAAAATCTACCTGTGAGGATTTGTTGGACATGATATTAAAGAAATCTGATTGGAACTTGGCTCATATTTCTTCAGACTTCACTTCTTATACTTTGGACGTGGTGAAGGCCTCTTCCAAACTTGAATCACTAAACTTTCACTTTGCTGTACTGATTGTATGAGGGAACTCAACAACTGGACAGTGTCAATAAGAAATCAGCAAACAGACACCACAATGATCCACATGTCCCTTATGGAGAAATTTCTCAGGTCTGCAATCCTCAAAACCAAGTCAGTTTGTATTGTCAGGCCACAGAGATACTGATTAATATAATAAACTGTTATGTCACTGTCGTCAGGGACATGAGATAATTTAATGTTTACTGTAGACTGTTCTGTCACTACGCTGGACAGTATTGTATGAATTTGACTTTGCCCCCAAAGGTCATTCTTAATATTCTTACTCTTTTTGTAAACCTGACATGTACAAGCACACAGTGTATTGTGATTTGAGTATAGTGAACCATAGACAGATTTCGGACAGCAGGTTACATCCAGTGTAATGTTACAGGTAGCTATTGATATGTAGTAAGTGTTTTCCATGGGCTTAAAGTCAGCTGCTAATTTAACTTAAAGTTGTCAAGGTGTGGTCTAGCAGGGGCTTTCAGGAGGTCATTCAGGCTAACTTACTGTAAAACACATCCTCAAGTGACAAAATAGGGGAAGATTTAAAATTCGCCATGATGTTATTAACCCAGCTCTGTTTTGTAAAGTACCTGCTTCAACTTTAATCCCTCACTTTTTGTATTTTAACCTTTATAGCTGGGTGAAGGTTGTATGTCCTGCTGTCTAAAGCATGCAGTCCTTGTATGTAACGGGTGTTTCACAGTGCTGACAGCAATGTTTTCAATGTTTCTTTGAAATTACAATAGAGTTTGACCATTTTTAACACGTTCTTTACAGATGTTTGACTATTGTTCCGCAGTCTGCACATTGTTCTGTTTGTGTACATGTGCAAATGTGTGTTCCTGCTATCACAAACGAGCTGGTTTTTGTTGATGAGTTACGGTAATGAGTGTGTATCTCTGTGTAGGAGTCACCGACAAGGGGAGATTCAGTTGGCGTTAAAGGTGACAAAGGCGATGAGGGAATGCCTGGAGAACCAGGCACACTGAGTAAGACCTCTACAACATAATTCACTCATTCACAACATGTTGTATCCCTTGCCAATTTAAACAGATTAACACTGTGATCATAGCATGCTCAATCAAACAACAGTAACTCAAAGTGAAACTGTAAAACACATATGGAATCATAATTTCCTATATGCTTACCCCCTCATCACACATGCAATAAACATGTTGGTTTTTTTTTTGATAGTAAACAATTGCACAGTTGTATTTATATTGTGTTGTCTTTCATCTTAGCATCTGGTTTGCCGGATGGAATTGTGGTGAGTCCTGATTTATTCTATAGACACTACACAGCAAGTGTAATGCAGATAGGGTCAGAGAAAAAGGCATGTGAAAAAGCATCAGCAGAGTTTCCTTAAGCATCCTAAATTAACCTTTCTTTTTATTGACAAATTGTCCAGGAGTGAGCATTTGTATCATCTTAAAGCTGCACTTATCAATATGCTGGATCTTATATGGATCTTGCAGCAGCCGTTAGTAGTGATGAAACACCAAAGAATTATCACACGTCTCTACAGTTGTCCTCAGCTCTACAGTCTCTTAGCATGTTTCAGGTCATTGTTTGGTATCATTGCATTCACCGTTAATGTTGTGTTCTACTGTCACTGCCCCGATCAACTTCAGCTGTTTTCAGCTAAAATGCCTCATCAAAGCCACTGTGTGTTACCTGCTCAGCACCAAAACCATACAACTTTAACAAAAAGACACATATGAGTGGAGACCAAAACAGAAAGAGCAGAAAGAAGAGTGAATATTAGATTTAATGGGTGACCAGAAACATGACTCACCACATCAATGTTCCCCTTAATTTTTCATGTGTCTGAGCATACACACAAACTCCCTGAGAATTCCTTGGACCACTGTGAGCAACATCAGACGTGCACACTGTCGCACACTGTAATTTTATGCTACATAGTTTTGCTGTGTGTGGAGAAAGCGGGAGCAGTGAGCGATGGCGCAGGGGCGCAGCTTAGAAGGAACATTGCTTCACATGACTGCTAATGTTGATCCTTGGCACTGTAGTTGATTTACTATAATGTTGTCTCTTGGTGTGTCTGTAGGGTGCTAGAGGTGATCAGGGATACAAAGGTCAGAAGGGAGAAAAGGGTGACGAAGGCCTACCTGGTCCTCCGGGACTACCTGGGAGGTCAGGACTTGTGGTGAGTTATAATATTTATATGTATTATTTATAATATTTATTCCCTCCTTACAATAGTATTCCAATCTCAATCCTGAATTGGAGTTTTTCTGATGCAAACATTCCATTTCTATACTTGTAGGGTCCAAAAGGTGAGTCCATTGTGGGTCCTCCAGGACCTGTTGGTTCTCCTGGCCTGCCTGGAGCCCCTGGGTTTGGACGACCTGGATCCCGAGGCCCACCTGGCCCTGCTGGACCCCCAGGACCTGCACCTGCATATGGATCAGGTACGTGTGTATGAGAGAGAGAGAAGGAGAAATAATTTGCTTCTATTATAGATCAAATTCAGTACATATACACAGGTGAGACTGACTGGTATTGTTGGTTTTTATCTGTTGACATCTGATTCCTATGTGTTGTCATCAGCTGACAGTATCCCAGGCCCTCCTGGTCCTCCTGGACCACCAGGATCTCCAGGGTACGCCAACCTGGTAAGAAATTTGTCACAAGAAAATTCCCTCTCAAGTGCAACCCTGCTGCCGGTGAATGATAACCTCTCATGAAGGTACAGCACTGATACTGTGTTGCTGTCTGTATTCAGGTGATCACCTATAAAACAATCCACGCTCTAACCAGAGAGAGTCACCGGGCTACAGAGGGAACCCTGGCTTACGTGCCTGAGAGGGGAGGAGAGCTGTACATCAGAACACGTAACGGCTGGCGCAAGATCCAGGTGTGTATTGTGTGTGTGGATATGTTTGGTCTGATGTGTAGACTTTCCTATTCTTCTCTTTATCACATGTAAATTAACATATAATGAAACAAGTGATATGAACAGATTTCAAATGTCTGTCTTACAGCTTGGAGAGCTGATCCATTACGGACCTTCCTCTGCAGCGGCATCTCAGGCCCTCAGCAGACCTGGAGAATGGAGCAGACCCCACAGGATCCACAGCCAGGTTCTCTTGCACACACACACACCCACACACACACACGCAGTAAATACACAGAAGAGCCACAGCAGGAAAATGTGATGAAACAAGATTCAGTTGAGATCTAAAACTCTGTAGTAAAGCATGCATCTTTAGAAATCTTTTTGAAACATCTTTTTAAATTCTAGGTGAAAAAAAACACACATTCACGTTCATAATTTCATGTGTTCTTTTAAAGGAGCTGCAGGAAGGCAGTAGAGGATATCAGCCCAGCTACAATGTACTAGCCACAGACCTTTAATGCAGTACCTGGGGTGAGTGTAATAAACATCTACATCTACACCCATCAACAGCTACCCACACATACATAAATGCAGACATACGCTATAAACTCTGTACCAGACGCACTGTAGATAGCTAAAATTACTGACACTAGCCTAACTCTGGCATGCCTGACTGATGCCAGATCTGAAAAGAATAATGTATCAGATTTGGACCGAGCATATTTTTCTCATCATCTCTGTATTTTCCCAGCTCCGTCTGGTGGCTTTGAACGCCCCTCTGAAAGGGGATATGCATGGTATCCGAGGGGCAGATTTCCAGTGTTACCAGCAGGCGCGCTCCATGGGGCTGACAGCCACTTACAGGGCCTTCCTGTCCTCACACCTCCAGGACCTGGCAACCATTGTGAGGAAGGCAGACCGCACAGACATGCCAGTGGTTAATCTCAGGGTAAGGAGAAATTTATATTTACATTCACAGTTTTGTTTAAAGATAATTCAGATTGATTGTAATAGAAATTTTAAAGCAGGTAGTCATTTGTTTCACTGTTTTTCTTTCAATTACACAATATTTCTGAGGTTGAAGAGGTTTTTCATTACTTGGGATTCATTTAAAGATACAATCATGATATGACATATTTACTGCTGACGTCTTCTTTTGAGTTTATCCAGTTCAGTTTTATTCATCTCTCCTCTCCTCTCAGGGTGAGGTGTTGTTCAGTAGTTGGATGTCCATCTTCTCTGGGAATGGAGGCACGTTTGACACGTCCATACCCATCTACTCCTTTGATGGACGCAACATTATGACTGATTCAGCATGGTGAGTGTGAGTGTGTGTGTGTGTGTGTGTGTGTGTGTGTTTGTGTGTGTGTGCATGTGAGCAAGTAAGTTAAAGTATTTGTGTGTAGGGAAATGAAAGACAATCATTCATACTGATGATTTTATGAGAACCAGTCAACGTTTTTTATATCAGACAGGCCATAAATCTCATGTCCACATGTTCAGCAGCGCTCACTGAAATGGATATTTTTGTTATCAGCAGGACTTGAGGTATTTTTGTGCATTTGCCTTTATTAGAAATGAAGAGAGAGAGATGGATGATGACAGTTTGGCAATTTTACAGCAGACAGCAGTACAGCTGTGTAGGTGAAAGCTCTATGTCAGTAGCCAAATACATTATTCCCAGTTTCCTGAACAGTGTTGCAGGGCCTTGAGTCCATCCCAGCATGCATTTGGTTACAGATGGGGTAGAAAAAGTATCCATTACAGCTCTAAAAAGACTGTCAGACACATCCAATCTGAACATGAACAGTCCCAATAATATTTTTAATTATTTTTCAAATCAGCCATTTGAAAAAATGTATTAATTTCTAACCTTCTTTTTTAATGAGTATATTATAGTGTTGACTGAATTATCAGTAATTCTATAAGAAATAGAAGTCTTTCTGTCTTTCTTTCATGTGTTGCAAGTAGATATATGTGCAGTCAGTGTGTTGCATTAGCCTGATACACTGTCAGTAAAAGGACGACATAAAGCAAAAGTATAGTTCGGGGTGATGGGTTTTGAGTTCAAATTTGGTTATACCAGTTAGGTTCAGTTGGGTCTTAATAATGTAGGCATGGGCTGGGTTCTGGTCTCAGTTTGCAGAACTTAAAACACATGTGGGAAATTTAGTTTCCATTCACCTAACCTGCATGTCTATGGACTGGGAAGAAACATGCCCATGCAGACACAGGGAGAATGTGTCACAGAAAGGCTCTTCTTCCTAGGAGGCAGAGGTTTGAAGTCACTGCTAACCTGAAGTAGAAGGAGGGACACGGCTGTGCCTCTTTTATCTGTTCTTTCTTATCTCATCTCCCCAGCTCTCATCCTTCCTTTCCTACTGTGTCTGATGTAGCACTGTGGCTGCAACCTCCACTCACTCTCTTGCTCTTCCTCCCTCAGGCCAGAGAAGTTGGTTTGGCACGGCTCCAGTGCCATGGGCATCCGTCTGACCACTAACTACTGCGAGGCCTGGAGGACGGCTGACATAGCGGTGATGGGCCAGGCTGCACTGCTGCAGACAGGACGACTGTTAGGACAACACACCCGCTCCTGCTCCAACCACTACATCGTGCTGTGTATAGAGAACACATATGTGGGCAACACACATCAAAGGAGAACCTGAAGAGACAGAGAGAACACACACACATACACACACACACACACACACACATTAACACATAAAGAAACACAAATGGCAGGCTTGCTGAAAGTAGAAAATGTGACATGGTGCACATGAATGGGAAACACATGCAGGCACATACACAAGTTATGATAATGTCACAGTTTGGGTAGAAATGACATTCAAGTACAGACTGCAGGCACTTCTATTCACACATGCACATGTGCAGACACAAGAGTCAAACATGTTAACATACAGAAGCAGGTTCCTACACTCAAGCACAGAAAAACACACAACACACATTTAAGTTTCTTTTCACTTTGTTTGGTTTCATCATTAGTTCCCACCTGAACCCAGATGTAGTCCGTCCAAGCCTAGACTACTATTTCAATTCACTAGAAACACGTGACAGTGCAGAATGTCATGACAGAGACCTTTGGGATTTATTCACACATTGTGATGTTGAAGAAAAATCCTGGGATCATTTCTTGACATAATCTGAGTAGATCTGAGTAACTTAAAGGGCCACACCAGTGTTTTTGCACTGTGTACTTTATATAAGTGATTTTTTTTTTATTTGAATTTTTTTCTCTTTCCCTGTAGTATGAAAATCATCTGACTTTTAAAACAGTCCATCATCATGTCAGTGTTATATTACTGTTGCTATGTATAGTTTGATTTATGTGTATTGCATTACAGCACGAAAATAACATAATTTTGACCATAAGTAATGCAGACCTGTACTGTAATGGATTTAACTAGTCTCAAGAATTTGCTTATAGATTTTCACACTGCATAGAAATAATTGACAACCAGTGGATGCCTGGAGCTGTATGTTATGATTTCTGAGACACAACGTAACAGTTTTGGAAAATGGTTAGCTGTGATGTAGAATATACAGTATACCTTGTAGTAAAAATACTGGAATGTCCTTATAAGTCAGTGTTTGTTTTCCTTTGCAGGGAAACAACATATTCTAATTTTGATCAACACTATTATGGACTGAACAGAACTGAAATTTGGGTAAACATAAACAAACCTCATACCTGATATCATGACAGTGTTTCAGTCCCTACTGAGTCTTGTATATCAAGGCTAGCTGTTTGTAAAGACTTGTCAGGAGACAGGCTATATTGACAGTTGAACGGTGCCACATGACGTGCAGTTTCCAGGTCATTCAAGAAATTAAATAATCAGGTGTGAGTCATTTAGGATGATGGTTTCCCTGTAAAAGATAAGACTGCAACATTCTGGATTTTTGTTATTGTCAACAAATCCCATGCAAAGACCAAAAGCAACAATGTCTTTTAGTAAGCATTACTCAAACAGGGGGAAATTGTGTTTTTGTTGGGACTATTTTCAGCGGTGGATTAATCCACATTTAGTGCTCTTGTGAAGGAACATGTCAGCCAGTGGAACAGTGGGGCTCACAATACTTGTTAGAAGGATTAATTCATTGTGATTTGCTGACAATAAAAAAAAAACAAAAACATATGGAATATCACCAGATTTTATGAGCACAATGTGAACCATTTTGAGAACATGGTATACTGTACACATTCTTACTGTAATATTTTAGATGTAAATACACTGTATGTAAATGACTTCCTACCAACAAAGTCATCCAATCACAGCAATACTTACCCATGTTTCCTCCATCTTTTTTCTGGCCAAAATCCAGTGGGGAAAAAAGAAAAAAATGTCTGGATTTTCCCCAAAATATTTTACCACTAAGTACTTGTCTCTAATTGTTGAATCTACAGATATTGAATCCATATTGAGGAGGTTAGTCCGGCAAGATCAGCTTAGCTTGCTTTGGCTACAAATAGAGGAGCAAGTACATGGATAATATTAAAGGCCTTCATAAAGGCAGTATGGTGCCCCCTGCTGGAAACTTGTTGACACACCTCCACCTTTGTTTACACTGACTTCTGCATTGATGATTGTCCTTAAAAATTCAAGTAAATTTCAGGATATTTAAGCATTTTTTTCCTGTGTTCTGCTGAACTTCAGTCCTGCTGTTTGCAATAAAGTGATCTGAACTAGTCTCAACATTAACATCCATGTTTTAGCTTTAGTATTAGAGTTTAAATCAATGTGTGATTTTCATTAATTTATACTGTAGCAGGACATAGTCTGAAAATCTAGCAAGTTCACTTTCAGATTTTGATGAAGTTGGAACATGTATATATATATATGTGTGTTGTTATTGTCCAAATGTTTTTGTTTTTTACTCTGTAGAGGTAGATTTTGTATGACGCACACTAAATGACTAAGATTTTCTCTCACCATGCGTTGATTGAGATGTAGTTCCAGTGTTCTGCCTGTGAGGGTGCCGGCCTGGCTCAAAGACACAAAGTGTTTGAAATGTTTGGATTTTCAAAGAAGTGTTAGTTTTCCTGATGTCTGATTATGATGTTTCTGTTTAAACAAAACTTGAGCTTCTGAGAAAAGAGAACATTTGTATTGACTGGTGCTCACTGAATAAATGTCTTATTATTTGTTTTTTAAAATATGTCTTAATTTTTTCACTGTGTATCCAGGAATGACCTGATCTGAACCTAGAAATGTTATTTCTGAGTGGTTTCAATTTGCATTCTAAAATGACACATGCTTAAGTCTAACCAGTAGATGTGATGTTCATTGTAGACACCATATAGTTTTCTGTCTTAAAATTCCATTTGTTTTCCTGCATGTGAGATCTGAGATTTTCTATTGTCAAATGCTTGGTTAATAGAGTATGCAGAAATGTGGACACGTTATTTATCATCAGACACTGTGTCAGTCTTAAATCAACATTTTTTCAGGTCAAGCAAGTCTAGAATGGACAGATGTATGTTACATCTTCTGTTGCTCTGATCTCATCCAGGGTGTAACACAGAGGTGTAGTAATTCTACTTTTGTAGGGAGCAAATGCAAATCAAGGACACACTTCAACTGAACCACAATGATGCTGGGTTTTTAAATTTAGACAACAGGTTTAAAGCAAGATGCTCCAGCTTGGACAGCAGTTAAGTAAAGTGAGGAAATAATGGCAAATGCAATTTCATGGACTTTACAGTGGGACAAGTAAAGAAGAGTCATCAAGGAGTACCAAATACATTCATTCATTATCTATACCACCTACCCATTAAGGGCCGCGGGGGGGCTGGATCCTATCCCAGCTGACACTGGGCGAGAGGCCTGATCGTCAGTCCATCGCAGGGCCAACACATGTAGACAAACAACCATTCACACCTACAGCCAGTTTAGTCACCAATTAATCCTGCATGTGTTTGGACTGTGGGAGGAAGCTGGAATACCTGGAAAGAACAGGGAGAACATGAAA
The DNA here is from genome assembly GCF_001640805.2 of Lates calcarifer. Lineage (NCBI taxonomy): Eukaryota > Metazoa > Chordata > Actinopteri > Centropomidae > Lates > Lates calcarifer. Next base: position 21,312,440 of record NC_066836.1, read on the forward strand.
ACTCCACACAGAAAAGGCCCAGGTGAACCAGGCTCAAAGCCCGACAGTGCTAACCGCTGCACCATTGTGTCGCTCCTAGTATCAAATATGTAGGATATTTAAACATCATTAACATTAGCTCCTATTGGCCACTATTATCTAGTGGTCATACCAGACCAAATGAGGCTGTAGCAGCAAAACATCTGAGCATTAAACAGAGTAATGATGCATTTTGTTGCTCGTGGGTTCAAGGCTTCATTTGGGAAGGAAGTAGACTTGGTTTTCTCATTAAAATGGTAGGCAACCACATTTTAACAAAAGACTGACTTTATTAAATGGATATGTACAGCACATTCCTGAATCAAAACAGCAAGTCATTATCTTTTAATATTGAGAATTCTCTACTTACTTTCCAAAGCACAGAAATGGAAAAAAAAAAAAACAGATATACAACAGGTGTGCTTCAGTCTCCAAAATGTTTTAAAACCTCCCCTTATTGCACCAGAGCCTTATAGACTTGAGTCCCAGGGTCGGTGTTAGGATACAGATCAGCCTAAAAAAAGAACACACAAATTAGACAATAGGCCTGTGTCCCTCAAAACAAGGACAAAGTAAATCTGATTTACTCATCGCCACAGCTGCTTCCATCACTGTAGCTTCACCACAAACATTATTGAAACAATAAGTACTCAGATTGTTTAGAAAAGACCTTAAGATGTCTATAAAAAGGGTATCCATAAAATCCATAGCTTGAAAAAGAAGAAAAAAAGATCTTTAAAATGGAGAGATTTTGTATGGATGTGTGCTTATGTACACAAGTCCAGGTGAGTATAGAGGTGTACAATGAAGCCCAAAATTTAACTCGCAAAGCATCTCAGAGATTATATTCAATTTAGTGGGCACATAATGTGAATACATTAATGGTTTAAATACAACAATGTTATGTTAGAGTTACAAATCTCTTTGGCTGCATTTACACAGATTCAAAAATAACCAATATGCAACTCATATAGTCATAGGTACTGTCTCTATATGTCCATTTTTTTCAGTCTTATCAATTACCACTTGTGTGTGGCTCTCAAATCATATCCCACATGCCACTGAAAGGTCACTGAGGGAACTATAATAACAAAAGTATCAGACTCAAATGGAAATGTTTGAAAAATACAAACAATGTTATATGAGATATCTGTCATACATGAGAAATCTTTACATAATCAATAAAATCAAAATTTTGGTTCGTATTTAAAAAGTCTAAGTACGTGGTTTTATAAACTTTGAGAGGTCCCACATTCACAAGAAAATTATATTTCATCTTATTGAAAAAAAGAACAAAGACCAAAAAAATGCATTTTTTTTTTTTTTTTTGCACCTGTGTAAAATTAGCCACAATCTCCTGACACCAGTCAATTAAAAACAGAAAGATGCATTTTGAATCAAGTTGCTTTTGGAATCTGGCAGTGTAAGTGGTCCTATAGGTCCAACAGAACTCAGTAAATCTAATTTGTTTGTAGACTGCAACAATAAAATTAAAGGACTTCAAAGGGTCCAGTTTATAAAAATAAAATGAACAATCCACTGGAGGTTTGAATTCTCTTGTTACTGTAGGTTGAGTCACTCTGGGTTATCTGCTGGTGTAAAACAGCTCTGCAGTGGCAAAATCAAACGTGGTGTGTGTATGTGTGTATGTGGGTGGTGGGGGCTCTCTTCCAATCAGTTCTCATGTCCACATAATTCTGCAATGTGTGCAAACTTTTTACTTTGGAGGTGTTGTTCACAAACCACAAAAAAGAATAAAAATGCAGCGAGGTATAAAATAGAAGGTTGGGAATCTTAATAAGAAATGATCATCACAATCAAATGGGAAACCTTAAAACAGATCATGAATGTCGGTCCAATTAACACAGCTGATCCAAACCTGACAAAGCTGATGAATTTTGATACAAATGACTGTAATGCTTCATATACCAGTATATACAAGTGTAGCCATGACGGAAGGCAGGTATTTCTACTTAATGAATACAACAACACTCCCTAAAAAAAAAAAAAACAAAAAAAAAAACAAGGCCAACGCAGCATCATGTGCATTCAAACTAGTTCACTGAAGTATGTACATGTAAATAACTTAGTGTCTACAAGTACTCAGAGAGAAAGCAGGCAGTAGTTGCCACTGCAGTGCAAATCTGAAGAGGGTTTCTACCATGGCTACATGTCCCTGAGAACCGAGATCTAAATTTGATCCAAGAGGGTTTCCAAAATATCAAGGGCACTGTGTGACCAGGAGCATGATGGATCTCAACAAATCAGCATTCAGATGTGTGTTCTCAGTCTACGCTGCCATATTGTCTCCAGAGTAAAGATGACATCAGTAGCTTAAGTCAGTGTGAAAACTCTCCTGTCCTTAAATACACAAGGCATCGCTCTGAAGGGGTGAAGCTGGACGGTAGAGAACTGACATGTGAGGAGGCTGGATGGGATTAAAATATCCAATAACACCATATTCATTTCAGTTTCTATAGGTTGTTATGTCCAAAGAGAAAACATGTTTTGCACTTAAGGTTTTAGTTACTGTAAAATTCTCATATTTTCCAATATACTGGCTGATGAGTAGCTATTGTTTTCTTTATTTCCATAAAATTAATATTTAATGAGGATACACTAAGGCAGCATTTCACTTCCTTTACTACACATTCTTAACCAGGCCGAGCTCGAACAAACAAGTGGACATCAGGAATCGAAGATATCAGCCAAACTGCTGAGATCTTGAAACATGACAACATCACAAAACACGGGTCAGAGGAGGCTGAAGGTGAGCACCCGTGAAATGTCCCGAATAATCTGTCACTGCACACAAAAACTGCCAGTGCACACAACTACGACAGCAGCTTTGTGAGTGGATGTTTACATCGGACAGTTCAGGAATTACTTTAACTCTTCGCCTTTTAGATCCATTTGACGAACATGGGTTTTTTTAACAATCAGTATGACTGTCAGTTACTTGGTTAGTACAGCCCAGGGCCACAAAAATAAAACTTTGGCTGTAAGGAATCATAGTTCTCCGCTATGTGTACTGAATACAGCACTAATAGTCTGAATCAAATGCTAATTTGGCTTCAGTAAAAAAGAGCTATAACTACTCTTCTAGCCAGTATACTGGATTGCTTTCCATAGCAGTAAGCTAACTGTACAGCAACCTGCAGGCTCACACCGGCCACAAAAAAGGTTAAGAAGGCAACACGTCAGAGGGAATGTAGCACTACACTACTAGCCAGGTCTGTTTTTTTTTAACATTGACATAACTGAGGGAAGGGACAAAGGAATTCCATCACTGATATTTCTGGGGTGTGTTTTGGGGAAGATGGCACTAAAATTGGGAGAATTTTTGTTTGCTCAAACATAAACATAAACAGAAAAGGAAATGCAAAGTTTGCTCTGTGCCCTTGTTTCAACTTAAGCTGCTTTCTGTGTTGAAATGTTTCGTGAAAAGAAACTTTCACATTGAGGAGGTTTTGATCAGAGATGCTGAGTCAGGCTTTAAAACATAAACTTAAAAACACTACACACACACACACACGCGCACCACACGCGCACACACACACACACACACACACACACACACACACACATACACACATACACACACACAAATCCCAGCTCATCACTCTGAGACTTTAGCCGCCTCAAAGTTGACAGCCAGCTTTCTGTGCTTCCTCTTGGAGGCGGAGCCGGGGGTGTGGCCTGTGGATGGGATGTTCTGTCGAGGGGGCGTGTGAGGGGCCGCTGACGTTGAGGAAACGGCATCTGCTAGACTGGCACCGGACGAAGAGAGGGCGCTGTTGGCAGCATGTTGGTGTGGCTGGTCGACTTTACCACTCTGTGGTTCGCTCTGGATTTGTGATTGGCCGGAGGGCTGGTTCTGGGCTTTCTGTGATTGGTTCCTGGCCACAGTTTGAGCAGCGCTGTAAAACTCGCGAGTTTCCTGGTTCTTCTTGTTGGCTGAGACCCGCTTCTTGGTTACCTGTCAGGGTCAGAGGACAAGCACAAAGCTGGGTTACCATGATGGGAGCATGACTTTATTAGTGTAAAGAAACAGCAATACACTTCTACACTAATTCATTCTGTCTGGCTCCCATTATATGCATGTGTTAACCTGTAACGGGATGAACTGGTTGTGTGAGCCGATGGGCAGTGTTGTTGCAGGCTGGGGGCGGGCGGCTCCAGGGAAGGTTCCTGCTGCTCCATAAAACGGTTGGCTCTGGTGGTGTGGAGGCAGCGCCATTCCCCACAGAGGGGCAGGAGCGTAGCCCTGGTGGGGCAACAGCAAACCACCTGGGAAAAAGAGCAAGAGAAAACAGCATACAAAAGGTTCAAATTCTTTTACATGAGAGCAAATGCCAAAAGCAATGAATTGGAGATATGAGTAATCAGACATCTGTTCCCTTTGGGTTTACCATTCCCTCCTGAAAGTTACTGAACTCTGTTACTACTGCCCTCAAAGAGATACTGTACAAGTTACGACCTCAACAGTTTATTAAACTAAAATGTAAGGAGGGAAGACTGACCTTGTTGGCTTGAAGACCGGGGTCATGGCTCCTATGGGTGGTGGTCGAATCTGACCCACTCCGGGATAAAGAGGAGGTGGGAGGGGGAAGCCTGATCCCACTGAGTTCTACAGATACACAGTTGACACAGACAGAGAGGCTTTGGTTATAAATGATGATATCTGTGTTTTTATGCAGGTGTCTTACAGTTTGGATAGCCATTAAATCACTCTCATGCACAGAAACACAAATGTATGTATGTGTGTGTGTGTGTATGTATGTGTGTGTGTGTGTGTGTGTGTGTTGTACCAGTCTTTGGAGGGCAAAGAAAGCAGCTTTTTCCTTGGCATCATTTTCTGATTGGCACTGTGGACCATGAACCATCAACCCATTGGACAGCTTCACCTGACACACGACTAAACCCTGTGGAGATGAAGGACAAGTTTAGTGAAAATGTCCAGGAAATGATGACAAAACATTTGTGGGGGAAAAAATAGAAATATCTGAATGAAAACATAGTAGTTTGTAACACTTGTGAAAGGCGAGTAAAATGAGACAAAAAATGTTAAATATATGCCAGCTGTACAGTGGCTTAAGAGACTTTGTGTTGTAGATTTCATTTTGAAATGGATAAAACACTCAACTAATCCATAAGGACAAAGAACATAATGACAAATCTCCTTGTAAACCTTGCAAAAACTGCTTATGCAGCAGTTACAGCTTTGAATCTTCTTCAGTAAGTCTCAAGCTTTGCACTCTCACATTTGGGCAGTTTATCCAGTTCTTCCTGACAGATCCTCTCAAGCTCTGTCAGACTGAATGGGAAGCATCTGTGAAATATCATGTGTAGGTCTCTGCACAGATTTTCTCTGGAGGTTTAAGACTGGGCTTTGTCTGGTGCTCTCAAGGACAGTCAGAGACTTGTCCTAAAGCCTTGCCTGCATTGTCTTGGCTGAATGCTTTAGGTCATTGTCATTTACACTGTGCTGAAAGATGAACCACTGCCCCATTGTCTCAGCTCATGTGCACAGGTTTTCTTTAAGAGCCTATCTGTGACTGGCTACATTCATTCCTCACAGAAGCATGCACCTGCCTACTATTTGGAGTGCCACAGTGTTCACAGGTATTCAGGGTCTGAATACTTTTATGAATGTGAAATTTCACTCTCAATTTTATACTGCACATTTTGGATTAATGAGCATAGACTGATGGGCAAAAAACAACTGTCATTTAAAATTAAATCTACAAAACAAAGTGAGCAAAATACTCTGAAGCCACTGTATGTGAAAGACCACCGTAAAATCTGCTTTATTACCTGTCTGTTGCGTATATAGCTGAACTCAGGTGGTGCCATGCCTAATCCCACACACATGCACGCCAGCTCTGACACCTTACTGGCCAGCACAGTGTTTGGGAGGGTGGTGGGGGCAGCTGATGCAGGAGAAGATAATCCAACTGTGTCACCATGAGGGGCGTTCATCTTCGCTGCTGGAGGAACAGAAACAAGGATGAAAATGAGCGACAACATGTTGTATATAGAGAGGTGCTTTTCAGAAACTCTTCCTTGGTTTGTAAATCTGGTTGCAGTAAATTTGGCTGTGGTGTAGTGGTCAGTTACTTACCTAGTTTCTTAGAGGATCGTCTCCTGTTCTGCTGCTGACCTCCAGGGTGGGTGGTATTAGCAGTGTCCTGGAAAGAGGGACTTTCTGTTCCAGCACTGTCAATCTTCAGCATTTCCTTTAGAACCAGGGTTCCCTTCTACAACAACAACCAATGCACAAACTAAGTTCAAAGCTTCAAATTGTTACAGCAACTCTGACTTTAATAAGCATAGAAAGGCTGGAATATAGATACAACATCTGGCCACCATACCTCATGATTCACAAGTACATGATACATTCTGCAATGTTGGTCTGTTTTACTCTAACCAGAAGACCACTACCGACCAGTCTGTGCCTCCAACACTCACCATGGCGAAGGACTGTGGAGACAATGGACCATCTGGCTGGCTAATGGGTGCTTGTGGAGGAGCAGGAGGAGGTGGGGCATGTTGGTTTCCCTTAGAGATCTTCAGACTGGCAATGAGCTCTTCAAACTCAGTCGAAGCCTAAGTGAGAGAAATGTTAGAGGACACAGTAGAATGAGGGTAGGGAGTCATTATTTTACACATACAGCTTGGACAGATTTAAACCCGTCAACTAGCTCAGCTGATGCTTTCGACCCTTGTACTGTCCCTTACAGCTCAGTGAGGCTCACACAGTGGTTGAAAGAGGACCAACAGACTTGAGAAAAGAGGTTAATAGTGCGTATCTGGGTGTGGGTTTACCTTATTAGCTGTGTTCTGTGAGGGGAAAAGGGAATCAGCATCTTCATTTTTCTTCAACAGTCTGATGCCACCAACTGGGGCCTGCAGACAGACACAGACTTCAATCATTCTACAGACACACACACACACAATATATCAAGCACATGCACACATTAAAGCAAATGTCTGCATCCAAAATCAAACCAACACAACTCGCTGTTCACACAACACATATATTTTAACATCTATCACTATATGTTGATATGAGTTACGAGCGCAGCTGTTGTCTGTAGAGCTGATGACCTTGACATTGTGCTTCTACGCTGCCTGAATTCTAAGTGTTCATATATTGTATGCATGTGAGTGTGTACTCACAGCTTTGTTGGAGGTTGTGTGCTGGTTCTTCCCCTGTTGGGAGTGTCCTTCCTAGAGTTGCCAAAGACAAGAAGAAATTTTGAAGTCCCACCAAAAAAAAAAACTTTTATGATCAGTATCTCTATTTGTCAGCACAACTGGTACTTTGCAAATGTGTGACTTATTTTCTTTGCTTTCAACACACACTACACCTCTCCTGTATTGATGTCAACTCTCCCCTGTGACAATGTGTGTTATCTGTAGTCCAGGTGATGCTCATTTATGTCTTCACCTGCTCTGTGTTGTTGTACAAAGTCTCACACTTAGTCACCACTGGTGACACCTCTGTGTTGTGTGAATAGTGCATCCAAACACACACATACACACAAAAGGGCTTACATTATTCTGCCAGTGGGCAGGAGGTTTGTTAGGAGGGCCTGAGTTCTGCAGAGACTGCCACACATTACTGTAGCTCCTCTTTACTCTGGATGGAGATGTGGGGATAAAAAGAGAAAACATTATGCACCTTTGGTACACAGCACCCCAACTGTCACTTTGTGCACATAGTCTGCATATTACAATATATACCATGTACATTTACAAGGTCACATGGTGAGAAAGCCTGTAGAAGTGATAACAGCCTATAAAAGTGAGAATACAGGCAACCTCGCACTTACCTTGGCGTGTTGTTTCTGTATGGGACCCTTAGAGGGAGAGTTCCTGTTGCCCTGGGAGGCTGCCTTCACTACACCATGTTTGTTGTTATGCTACACATAAGGAGTTGAGATGTGGAAGGGTGAGAGAAGGAGAGAGAGAGAGAGAGAGAGAGAGAGAGAGAGAGAGAGAGAGAGAGAGAGAGAGAGAGAGAGAGAGAGAGAGAGAGAGAGAGAGAGAGCGAGCTCAGGGCAAAAGTATGGAGGAAATTAAGAGGATGAAGGAGTTATTTAAGACACACAACATTTCAAACTGTTTTATCATTTCAAACAGGAGAAAAAACAGTGTGCTGCTGCATTGTGTGCATTCTCTCCCCTCTTACCTGTGTGGGTATGAAGGGTGACCGTGGCGAATGGTTGAGGCCGGCCAGCTGGCGTTGTGAGTTGAAGTTAGCACCAGTGACGGGCTGAGGTTTGACGATGGCGGTGAGTTTGTGTGAGGTGTGATCCACTCGGGCTCCATGGGAAAGATTGATGAGAGCACACGGAGGGAGGCGGTAACCACGAGGTGACGTACACCTGAGGAGACAGACCAATAACACAGAGGTCACATGTCTGCTCAGAGATCAGTCTGGTGTGGGGTGGGTATTCACTCAGGACATATATTTATGTATATATGCTGCAGTTTTGTTTAATCACACAGTACACCATCACTTAGTTCAATTACCTGATGTTGAGACCACCAGCAAATTCTTCATCAAACAGCACCTCATAGAGAACCTCTGCTTCACGCTCCGCTGAAAGCACAACATCACACACAACATGACGTGACACTTCCATGAATATATCCTCCTTTATTTCACACACATTTCCCGCGATTGGTGCTGGGGGTTTGGTAGAATTTTTTAACTACACAAAGAAATCAATGGATGAAAGAAATGATATTGTGTATTCACCTCCTTTAATGCCAATAACCGTTCCTCTGAGTCCCAGTGGGACGGTGAAGCTCTCCCTGATGTTGACCACTCTGTCAAACAGTCCGATATTCTGCATCTGGGTCTGGAACCACACCCTGCTGCTGCTCCAACGGCTACACAAACGCAGGCATTTATTCAACAGCAGCAACAACAACTGAAATCTTAAGGATTATCATTCTATCATTTTATTATTCATTAAATATACAACCATAACGTAATCATAGTGAATACAACAATTTATGTAAATTTATATCTCTTCATGACTTTGCATCTGAATAAACTGTTGCTTACTCTTGAATGTTAAAGCCATGTCACCAGTCTGACTTCTCAAGTAATAACCCATATGGGCTGACATGCAGCCAAAATGCACTTACCCTGAAGAGCAGATGAGGTTTAACAGTCACACGGACTTTCTTGGTGCTCTTCTTCACCTGAGAGTGAGTTATGGGGAAAAAGGGGGAGAGGTTTGTGCATGGAGGACACTGAGCACACACACTATAAAACTGACAGAGAGAATTTCTGAAATTTGGAACCAGGTTAGAGCGCAGATGTCACCTTCGTTTTCTCCACTGCCTCCTCAATCCTTTCCACTATGGCAGCGTCCAGCACCTGCAGGTCACATGACGCCCTGCTGATGGAACTGACTGGGTGACTTTTCAACCATGAGGTGATTTCAGCAACTTTCTCTGCTCCGTTCTGGTCCTCTCCAGGCCAGATGTCATCTTCATAGAAAACATCATCATGACTGTTTCTGGACACTGAGTTGAATACCTCAGAAAATCTACAAAAACATAAAAAAAACCTCATTTAAAATATTTAAACTCTGCATTTAACAATGTTGTATTTTTCACAAATATGGTACTTTTGACTAAAATAGTATAAAAAAGTGAAAGAATTGAACGTGTTTCAGTGGCAAAACATTTTTCCTATTGAGCTGTGAAGAGACAGAGAACAGTTTTATTGTTGTTGTTGTTTCGTTTTTTTACCTGTCCAGGTATTCAGCTAGCAGTTCCTCCACGGCAGCAGAGTAGAGCCACTCTTTTTCAGTTCTCTTGGTGTATCCAGGAACCTCTTCATTCTTCTTGTTGAACTTCAGGTTCAAGCCAACATTAGCTCTTTGCTCTCCACAAGGACTGCACACAGTGACGCGCAGGAAACAATTGGAGCACAGTAGAGAAAGCAGAAAATGTTTGAAATTAAACTAGTTGAAATTCTAACAAGTGGAACAAACAAAACTGCAAAACCTTACATAGTCATGTTAACATTTAGTCAAATTAACCAGAGATATTTCTAAGCTATCTATTGAACATGCAAGATTTCTGCTATGGGGAGTGAAGGTGTCTAAAATAAATATATCTCTAACACTCACTTCTTCTTAGAGCCTCTGCCAATGAAGATGCTTCCTGAGAAGCGGGAGACGAGGTAGCTGGTGATGCCGAGACGAGACGCCAGAACATATCCGGGACTGTACTTCACACAGTATTTCTAAAAAATGCAAACACACTCAAGCATACATACACGTGGCATAAATGTGTGGGGATGAAAAATACTTTATTTTACTTTAACAATTGCATATATGTGTCTTACGTGTTGATTCTGGATTAAGGGCTCCAGCTGTGGCTCATGCGGCACACTGAACACCACACGCACTCGACCGTCTTTAATGACATCACTGGAGTCCTGTACCTGTTCAGCCAGTGACAATAGACATAGTGATTCAGGAGGACACATATCAATGAGCCAACAAGCTTATGTAGAACATGTTGCTCTCAATAAACCATCCAAAATAATCAGAGAACGCTGCTGAAATCAAACCATTATTTCTATGATTATGTAATCATTATAGAATTTAGAAAGTAGAGAGCTCATCACACACCTCTCCCATGGCACCGTAGTACGGATTCCCCACCATGAAGACAGTAGTTGCTTGAGGAAAGAGCTCGTCTAAGCTCTTAAAACAGGTCAGCGAGGAGTAAAAGGCCTTGATGTCCTGGGAAGATGAAGGGAGACGGGTGAGTTAGTGAGAGAGGAAGAGAAGCTGATGATGACAAAGTGCTGGAGTGTATTTAGGATTATCAGTTATCAAGAAGAGGTCTATGTGAAAATGTATATGTATATATGTAGACATGTACCTTAACCACGGTTTGGTAGGCGAAAGGGAGAACTTGTTTGGCCCACTGTTTCTCTAGTTCCACCACTCCATTGGGTTTGGGGACATACTTCCTCCCTGTCAGCAACTGGCCATACAAAACCACTGCGGTCTCATTCACCACGATGCCTTTCCTCTTTAAGTAGCTGTGAGAATGAAAAATAAGATATGGTAGCAATCATGAACATAAGAAATGAGCCAAATGTAATGCTTTACCATGATTTTAGGAAAGAACAAGACAGTAAAGCCCTCTTGTTACAGTGGTTTTAATGGTCTCTTAGCCACAAACGAGGTAAAAACATTTTTTCAAAACAACATTGTTATGAAAAGCTCTTTTAGAAAACATTTTGTGGATTAGAAGAGAAAATACAGCTGCTTTTATAGTTGTTTTGTGTGTCTTACTATTCTGTGATTCCCTGGACATCTTTCACCCAGTCCTTCTGCTCCTTGTCAGACAGGCAGGTGACTTTGGTGGGAGGAGGAGTAGAGGGCCTATCATACACTCTTTGGACACCAGGCAGTTCCTCCAGACTAAACCTGCAAAACAGGGCGAGAGATTTGCCACTTTAGCCAAGGATTCAAACTCTGTGCTTGAAAAGAACTCACCAAATTGACATACACGTTACATTTGGTGAATGTTGGTGAGGTTGTTTACTATTAAAAATTGTGTAGAACTTGTAAAATGTCTAACTTTGGCGCCCCCAAGTGGTAAAAAAGACACTCTAACCAACAGCACTGCTTGACTCATAAAAGAATGCAGAGTTATTAGCTTAATCATGATCACAATTCAAGTATTTTCTCTCAGCAACGTAACTCTTTGATTTCAGTTCTCATGGCTTGACAAAATACGTTTAATCAGTGTGACAAAAAAACACATTTCCTACATATGGGCAAAATCAATCCAGAACATACAAAACCTGCATGACAACAGAAAGACACAACAGCAGCAGCTTGTCTGAAAATAACCGCTAATTTTTCAGACACATTTAACACATTAAGCTTCATTGTTCGTGTTTGCGTAATTTGCAGCGCTAATTCTTACTTGGTGTCTCCATCTGACACTGCAATGATACGAGCTTCCTCTAGATGGGGCCAGTTCACAAACACAGACTTCCCCAATACCTGTGCAGCAACATCATCACATACCTGGAGATGCAGAGGAAAAAAAGAGAGAGAAAAGCAGGAGACTAAGTTTGAGGGATTTTGATATTTCGAGACTTCTATGAGAGTTCCAAAATCCATTTAAATATAAATATTATAGACACCTTTGTCAGGGAATATTTTAGACAATTGTAATTAATTTACTTTAGAAATAACCATTTTTTACATTGTCAACATCAATCAACAAACTAAACTTCACCGTCTCTCCTTCTTGGCTGGGAAGGATCTCTAGTATTGTGTTCTCCCCTCTGCTGCTCTGCTGGAACACAACCACTCCACTCTTCTTCTTATAAAACTAAAGCAAGTGAGCCCATGGATGAGAGAGAGGGGTAAACAAAACAGAAGAGAGAAAGAGAGAGAAAGCATGATTTCTTATACTTCCAAGTAACCTACAAAACAGCAACTTCAAGTCTTCAAAAAATGTTTATTCCTTTAGAAGGTGGACAAATGTCTGGTGTTGATATTAAATTTGCCCTCTAACAAGGGCATAGTTTCTGTATATAAAGGTTTAGGTAAAAGCTTGTGCTGGGGCTCAGAGCTTTTAGGGCACAGACACAATACCTTGTGTTTGATGTGTTGCAGTGTGGGGAAGCCACAAAAGTACAGAGCTGAGCGGTCGGTGCGCCTGCTGACATGGTCCAAAGGCACTTTCCAAGCATCCATGGGGATGTGTGCTTTCCTGAAACAACCAAACACAAAACAATCAACCTGCAATGAACACCAGCGTGCATGTGTGTAAAGTGGGTGTAATGGTTGAATTAGTTTTCAATGGTTGCATTTGGGTGTGTGAAAGCATATTAAAGCTATTTTATAACATGACTAGCAATGACTAGCTGAATTCAGCAGTAATCATTAACAGATACAATCACATGTTATACTTTCATTCCAAGTTTAAGTGAAAACTTTCCACTCTCCTCATATACAGTGATCATTAACTGTAAATGATTTAATGCAGTAAATTCACTTGAATAGGAGATTGTTTGAGACAAATTAGTGTTGTGGGTGGGTAAGTGTGAGTGTGTGTGTGTGTGTTTTACCTGGCATGGCAGTGGATGATGTCAGGGAATAGCTGAGGCAGGGGAGAGGCATATGTGAAGTCTATTTCCTCATCATATGAGTAGACTGCACACTCTGTGTGGCGATTCCTAGCTTTCTCTTCTTTGGTCAGCTGGTGATTATATGGTTCCATGGCTGCTAGTAAGCACCTCTGTTCAATAAACATACACATAGTTGTGCTGTTGATGAGTATGGTTTTTATCATAAATGTAGCATTATTTTTCATCCAAGTGTGTGTGTGTTTACCTCATCTATGAAGGGAATGAGTACCACAGCTTCCCACTCCTGTTGCTTGCCATTGAGGTCCGTTTTAAAGTCAAGAGGGTAGTACTCAATAATGGGTGAACTTTGACTGGTCATCAGATGCTGAAACAATGAAGTTAATATATTATCATCTTTATTTTTTTTTAATACAGAACAGGTAAAACTATTAAAAATATATTGTTAACTTGTGCATGCATACACTAATGTATGTAAATTGTAAATTTCCCCATTGTGGGACTAATAAAGGATTATCTTATTATCTTTTTTTTATTTCTTATCTTAGCTTAAACATACAGTACATATACACATACACATGTTCTGTATATGTCTGTCTGTGTGTCTGTGTGTGTGTGTGTGTGTGTGTGTGTGTGTTTATATATGTATGTGTTACCCTGTAACACTCAGGCAGCAGTTCCATACTGGCAGCTGGCAGGACTGCCAAAAGTTGCTGGAAGGGCATGAAGGGCTTCTCAAGGTCAAAGGTCAGTTTTAACCCAGATATATTCCTGATGTCAGACAGGAAGGGAGCGTAGTGGTAGGGGTAGTACCTAGAGAAACATATACACATTATTTAAAGACTGATTTTAAAATGGAACACACTGTAAAAAACAGACAGAGGGGCTCATAATATCCTGTTTCTTTCCTGATTTGTTCGAGTTGTTTTTTGCATGGTTGAAAACCTTATCTCTCAAGAGAGTGCATTAACTCATCTGACTTCCCCAGACCACTGAAATTAAGAGAAACAAAGTAGAGAGTAAAAGACATATGACAGAGAAGTTATTACCAGCTCCAGGATTGAACCCCGTGGTAATAGTAGTGGAGAATCCACTGGATGCCTTCCACATAACACTTGGCCTGTTTGGCAAGAAACTCACTGCAAATAGGAAAAGAAAACCATATTTTAGGGACATCTGCAAATTACAAATTGATGTCTTTGCATGAACTACTAAAAAGCAGCACATAATGTTTCCAGACAATTCTCATATACGTTTGACCTTACTTGCCCATAAATGTCTGTTTTTTTCTTACCTAGTGATGGTGAAATAACTAAAAAAAGGATAGGAGGATTCGACCAGTACAAAAACTGAGATATTTAATAGAACTATGTCACACAAACATTTTAACGTTCAAGTACTGTGATTTCAATATCAAAACACAATATAAACACACTGAAGCAGGTTCTCTTAAGATTCACTGCACGTTTGCATCTACACACTCACTCAGACACCACGTCCACGCCCATCTTGGTCATATAGTAGGTGCGTTTGTATTGTCTGAACTCTGTCTCAAACATATCATCCTCCTCTTCCTCATCCTCTGTCATTGTCACCTTTCCTTCTCCAATCACTTCATCTGATGAGGTCAGAGCTGCCAGACAGAGAGAGGAATCCTAGGCACACACATGACAAATGATAGGAATTACTGAGTACAGGGAACACATGTTAGAAACTGTACATGGCAACAGTGAATTAATATTGGGTTTATTTTTATCACTGCATCTCTACCTCCATCTTGTTGGTGTCTTTGCTAGCAGCTTCCTTCTCTGCTGCAAGTCCAGCCGCTTCATTCAGGTACTTGTTACCAACTTTGCTCTCAAACCACTTCAAGTCCACAAACACTTCACTAAAATGTTCCCGGTCAAACTGGAAGGAGGCAAGGAAGGGCAAGAAGAGAAACAAACAGTTCCAGAAATGTTGTTTAATGTGTGTTTTCTAGAGTAGATGCCATCATATAATAATTAATTCTACACTTTACGCTTTATGACAAGTGTCTATAAAAATTGAACTACTCAAACTAAATTTGCCAAACACCTATTCTTAAAATAACAGGTCTTTAAGAAAGCCAACAATGGTAACTCTAACTGCCTACGCTGTACCAGATCAGTAAATATTACACATATACAAGGTACAAAAAAAACAACATTAATGGAGAATTTACACTAAGCTTTACAGCGCTGTCTCACCTCAGAAAGCTTCTCCAGGTATTTCTCAAAGTTTGTGAGGTTTAGATGGCCGTTCTCATTCAGATAACCTGGGTCAGAAAACAGGATTCATTCAGATTATTATTTATTTTATTTTTTTTTATGTATATAGCATACGTTTTAGCAGCAGAGATTTCTGTTTATAATGGCTGACATGTACAAACAATTTGACCAGCTGTACCTGCTCAAACCATACTTAAAACTGAAAACTTCAAATTGAAAACTGAAACTGAAATATCATATCAAGACCATCAGAAACTCATGGTTAATATTTGCGGGCAACATTTTAACTCTCATTTAAAATAAGCATCATGATACTGTTTGTGTGAGTGTCTCACCCCCCAAGCTGGGTAGTACACTGATGTATGTCTTGTACAGCAATGGCAGAGCATCATGGTTGATGTGAAGATGAGGGAGGTGAGGGATGAAATCATTTCCCACTAGGAAGCCCATTAGAATCCAGTCGTCTATTATTCGCTCCAAGTCATAATCAGAACCAATCTGATTCTGAAAAACACCCATAAACATAACCAGAATACAGCTTACATGTAGTACAATAACATGGAACTCATTAAGACACCAAAAAGTTTACACTCTCCCTGGCACTGAAATTCCTTTTTGTTTCCACAGTTCATCTGGGATTTTGCATGATTATACTAACTTTGCTGCTCTTTTCATATTGTGTGTTTGTGTGTGTGTGTGTCTGTCTCACCCTGAGCTCAGAGAACTCATAATCGATGTACTCCCTCATCAGAGACAAGTGAAGTAAGTGAAAAGTTGTCTCCTCTGGAGCTGTTATTCTGGTTGAGTAGAAAAGAGCAGTGTTACAAAAAAATCACAGGAAATGGTAGAACATACGAACATACGAGAAAAAAAAATAAATGAAAGAAAACCTATTCAAAAAAACAGGAGAGACAGAAGAAGCATATCATACCTTTTCTGGGATTTCTTTCCTCCAAAGCGGACCTCTTCTCTGAGCAGGGAAAAATTTGGCTCGTGGCTGGTTAAACCCAACATTATCTACAACAGAGTGCACAGATGGTATAAACATCTCTTACGACATCCACACAGGATTTAAGCAGTAATGTATGTACACATGTACAAGTCTAAACCACAGGCACACAAACACTACCAAGTCAGCATCCAGGCCATATAGGCAGTGTCGGGTGTTGGGATTGTGACCCGGTTTTGCGTTCTCAGAGCGAATAAACTCCATGATCTTGTGTTCTCCTTCCCCCGGTGTCTATAAGAGAAACACACACTAAGTACAAGCAATATCAACTGAAGCTGTGACAGAATCACTGTAACTGAAAAGAGGCTGCTGAAACGTATTCTGTGTAAAACAGCTGTTCACACACCTCATGACCAGACAGGTAGACTTTGACATTTTGCCATAGCTTGTCAGTGGAGACCTTGTTGTGGACAAAATATTTGAGCTGCTCCTGAAGTCTTGCCATGAAGTCAGTGCCTGGAAAAAGGATATGTAGTATATGAAGTTGCTGCTAACTTTCTCAGAAAAGACAAATTTACATCTAATACTGTTAGCACTGTGTAAAACATGCTAAAAACACCACACTTTGACTGACAATAATGGTTGCATCTAGTTAAAAACCGAAGATCAATATTATAACCTCAAGCCACATTGTCTAAATTTCACTACAATATCTATACTTAAATAGACTAACCATTACCACTATTACCATTGACACTGAAACTGTGTTATGTTGCCTTCACACCTAAATTGTCAGTTTCATTTCATATTAACTGTGTGTTTGCCTGTTTGGTTCAGGTCGTTCCAGCTGCTGTGAAAGCATTTAAACAACTGGGGTATGGTGCCAACTAAACAATGGGACCAAGATCACTTGAAAAGGCGATCCAAGGTAGGGATGATCTGTAATTTCAGTCAGGATAAGCACAGATACAAACAGCTGATCCAAATTTAAAATGGACACACCTCACTGTGTAAACCTCATTGGAATCATTGTTATAAGAGGTAACAAACCAGAACAGATTGCAACTGTGTGGCTGCTACACTTCTGTCAATTTTAAATGAGGAACTGCAAGACAATACAAGGGGTGGGACACAGACACGGTACAACTCTGATTGGTCTCTGGGGAAAATCCCCAGCACCACTAGAATAATAAAATGCAGTGCTTAAATTCAGTAGAACAAAGCTATTCATTAGGATTGACTAATGTGTTGCTGTAACATGCTTAGTGGGTAGGAAAAATTGCACACAGCAATACAACTGAACATGTTTTCAATTCGGTTAATAGAGAATTACAATTCTCAAACACAAGTGATTCCAGATTTATTTACTGATCACTTACAAAGAGAGAGATTTAGAGAGAACAGATTTACTACCTTGAACTGAACAATTATCCTCACACATTCTGTTACAGGTCCTTCAATCAGTTTCAATGTGTGATGTTATTCTTGTGTACAGCTTGAAAGCATCCCTACCAGGAGTGATGCAGTTGGAATCGAAGCGAGCCTCTGTGGGAAGGACCTCTCCTTTATCCAGGGCTTTTTTTATCTTATCCTCTGCTTCTTTGGCAGACCTAGACACACAGACACCCACCCCACCCCCGACACACAAGCAGATATAAAAGAGAACAGGTCAAACTCACTCACACAGCTTTTGCTGTGCTCTTGCCAGTAGTCTGGTTTCTTCAGTCTTAAGCAAAGCAAATGTTTTTTTAGTTTAGTCTGTTTGGAGCTCTATCTGCCTTGTTAGGCAGCCTGTACATGACACAGGTTTACAACTGCAGTCCCACAGACATTAAAAAGGACAGGAAATTCTTCTGGATGGTGTACAGTATTTGCAAATGGAATTGTCATCTTGATCAGATAATTAAAAGAGAATGCGTGATTATTTTCACTTGAGATTCAACATCATAGGGCAGGCATGCTCATAAAATTCCATGTCTTTATTTGGTCACTTCATGAAAAGCTACTCCAGCACGTTCAAGCGTGTTTGAGAATGAGTGGAGTTGCATTTATAGGGTACGGTAATAATAATGATAACAATAACAATAAAAATAAATAATAATTTTGGTAATCCTGAGGTTATAAAAAGGAACCTGGGCTCACCAAATCCAGATGAATGTGTCAGCATTAAATTAAGGTCTGAAACAGGATCACAGAGCCAGGTCAGATGGCCCAAGTTGACCCATTCAGGATGTCACCCTATACCCAAATAGAGGAAACAATCTCCCCATGTTTCTTTCATCCGCCATCCATCTCTACCTGAATCTCCGTCCTCTCTGCTGGTTCATCTTTGCCCTTGGCGCGACACCATCCACAGCCATGAAGAAGACTTTGCGAGGCTTGATGATCCTAAAGAGCACCTCCAGATAATGGAAGATGTCGGCAAAAATCTTTTCCTCAGAAATGCGAAAGTGGACATCTTCATCATTCGGGTGGGAACACTGGTGGATAATCCCATTCATGTCCAAATAGAGATTGTCAAATTCTGGAATCTGAAGAAAGAGAGAAACATAAACACATGCAATGACAGTGGCTGATGAAATATGTTTCACAATATTCCTGTTAAAAGATCAACTTAAGTTTGTTCATAGTTCATAGTGAAATGCATCTCTAAACAACAAAAACTTAACTGTGTTTTTTTAGTTTGTGTGTCTGCAAGAGGAGGGTAAATATTTCTGTGTGAGCTTGAACTGTTAGTGCGGAGTGTCCCAAAGAGTCACAGGTGGGCACAAAATATATTTTCCATATTCAGTGTGATCCAGGTTAAAGGTTGCTGACTTAACACGTTCTTTTCATTATCTTAAACACACACACACACACACACACACACACACACACACACACACTGTCTTATGCAATGAGAGTGACACTCAACCACGTCCAGCTGATGAAACTGCTGAACCAACACTGAAATACTATCCTCCTCACTACACAGGGAACTAGGTCACTAAAGTACATTCCAGCGCCGCTGAAGTAGTCCAAAAAACAACTAATGTAATGTCAACTGAAAATGTTCCCCTTGATGTTAACTACAGGCCGATAGCAACAAAAAAGTAATTACTGCCTTTTAAACAGCTTCACAAACATTACAAAGCGCGGTGGTTGTAAACTAGCTGGCAACAATAACTAGCTGTAGCCTCTATTCACCTCCATATTAGTGTAAAGTTAGTTAGCTAGCTGCCTGTGAGTGGTTTATTGTTAGTCAGAATGTTCTTGCCCAACAAAGACCTAAACCACACGGTGGTAACACATTTAGGAAATTAGATTCATTTGACCTTTTTAAACGTTAAAATGTGTACACGTAGTAGGCAAAACAGCAAGCGAGTCAGTGTTGGCATTAGGTAAATAAAGACAGGTTTTTGATGGGACTAATTAAATAATGGAGTAAAAATGTTTTGCAACAAGAGAGCTGTCCTGTGGCCAGGCAATAACACTGGTAAGCTACGTGGAGTAAAAGTTCCACGGCCCTCTATACTTAGCTCGCTGATAGCCAGCAGCTAGTTAAGCTAACGCTGCGGCTATCGGTAACAGTGGCTTAAGAAGCTAACGATATTCTTCACTGGTTTCCTACCTGGTGTTCCTTGACAACTTCACTGAGACAAGGATAACGCTCTGAAATCCATCGGTAGAATTTTGGTACCCCCATCTTCACCACAAAACTCTCAACTTCTGGATTAAATTAGTACGCGGTCCAAACTGATGGCAGATGCTTAGCTATAAGGATTTCGAACTTGCTTTCAGTGGAGTCAGGTTTTGTTTCCAACGACCGCTAACTAGCTAGTTGTCCGTGGTCCGTTTGCTAAAACATTCCGCCGCTACTCTAAAAACGCTGGTTCCATTTTTTTGTTTCTCCTCATTCACCACCCATTCCCGCCAAGAAATAAAAAAGAATGGATAAAAAAAAAAGAAATTTAAAAGAAAAATTAATTAAAGCAAAAAGTCATAATATTAGCTTTTTAAGCAGAAAAAACATGATATACTACGCCAAAATGTTTACATTATTCAGAGGTCATAATCACTGCATTGCTTTTACTTACTATCATATTGTTTTAGTACATTTTAGTATCATAATTTTGGACGTCACTTTGCATGTCATAATTTTCTACTGTTAACACTGTACCTAATTAAGCTGCTTTCTTGTCTCAGCAGTTTGAACAATGTTTTCCAGTATATTAGCTTGGTAAAATATAATGTCAGGATTAAAAGAATAGGGTGTTATCTGCAATCTATGGGTATTATCTAACTATCACTCAACCCTTCCTAGAGTCTGTTGTGAGAACATTATGACCATTCCATATCTGCTTTTGTTTCAGAGTCCTGGCATTGTTCATGCTGGCTCACTGTCACATTTCAGTGGAATATTTGAATAAAACAGAGTCCTTGTTGATGTTACTAGTAACAGCAGTGCTTTTTCTACTCTAAGGCAAAATATCTGATGTAAGCCTAACCCTAACCCTCACACATTTTCCAGCATAGTTCTCCCCACCTCCAACCTTAGCAGAGGTCTAATTAGCCAATGTTCAGTCACAGTGGTTTTTAACTTAAGTTGCCTGAATAGACTGTTTTCGTAACTGTGCATGCGGGCACAGACTGATTGACTGACATCAGGTCTTGCAGGGATATTAATTAAAATGCCCTTACAACTACTGATTATAATAATAGAGTGGTTACTATTACACATCAGGATTGAACATGACTCAATTGTAAATGTACATTCCCTAAATGATTAGCACATAATAACTAACTCAAATTATTGCAAAGGAGTTGGAAAAAAATTCTTCTTAACAAATTAATTGTTAAATACATGAAAATTATAATATGAAACTCTTAATTAACCACTTAATGATCTTGATACCTTTATTGATTAACAAATGAATGAACTGACTACTGACTGACTACTTAAATCTCCAAATGCTGTGGAGATTTAAGTAGTCAGCTGCTAATGCTTTATTTACCCGGTTTATCAAGCCATTACAGGACATTACATGAAATGTTCTGAGTAACAATAGATAATTTGCAGTAATAGGTTTCACACGACATACAACAGCTCCGGGTAAAGATGACATTTTGTGGCTCTCTGGTGTCTCAGCTAATACAGATGTGTTCTGGGAGACTGAAGATTTAATAGATCGCTATTTCACACAAAGTTTTAACACCCCATATGAGACCCATTACCAACAGTAAACACATAACTCAGTCATACAAGTACACCCAAGGGAAGCCTTAAAATGCCAAAAGTATCAAGGAAAAATATGACCAAACATGACAAAATTGTTTCGAAATAATTTATTCAGTTATACAAATACAAAACACCTCTCTCACTCAGTTATCATAAAATAGGTAGGTCTTGGCGGTGTTTACCAAATCCCCTCAATGTGTCAACATGAATCACCACTCCACAGAAACTGACAGCAGTTTGCCTCAAGTTACAATGCAGCTCAGTTCAGATCAGATGTTTTAACCTACAGTATGTGAAGAGAAATTCCATTGCTACTTTAAAAGGACAAAATATGATTCTGTGAGGTTTTCATTTTTCAACAAGCAACAAATAGCTCATATATGTAGAAAAAAATCCAGTTCGATGTAGCATTGCAAATCAATGCCTTAATTTACACGAGAATCGCCGTGATTACAGACAAACATATCAAATCTCATTTTGTTCTGATAGTAACAGAAATATCAGCAGTTTCTCAACATTTCCATAATTCATTGGTCTTCCTTGACTTCCGTACACTACCTCACAGTCTACACTCTAAAGCCACAAAATGAACTGACGATACGCTTGAAAGAATGAAATTCAAGTCATATTTATTAAAACTGGTTTCTCCCAATCTGAAAAACACAAAGATACACATAAAGAGGGAAAAAACAGGAGGCTGACAAACAAAAAAATGGGAGGGAGGGTTAAAAGCTTCACGTGAAGACATAATTTTTGCATGTCATTTTGTGTTGTGCTTTGGCCTTTAAAAGGGAAAATGCATCACACTAGTAGCGTTTGGCTGGATGTACCCTTGATAGCAAAAGCTTAATTAAAAAGGTACAAGTTTTGATTTGACCTAAAACCATTAAGAGGTGTTCTATTGTAGCTGATAAACAAAAATGCTTTCTAAAGTCTCTTGTTCCATTTTGTGCCCAAGCTAGGTCCTCGTTTTGTTGCTGTAAAATGACAGCACATCTTCTCCTGCTATACTGATGTACTGATCCAAAGTCTTTGCTGCTGTCCAAAAAAAGTGTAGCTCATTAAAATAAGACAGGTTCAGTTTGTTTCAGCTCTGCCAGTTTTGGCGGGCATCCTAATTTCAGCAGGCAGCTTGGGTTCTCCCTGCATAAGACTGATCCTCTACCAGACAAAGAGAAGTTGATGGTAGTTCTATCACCCGCTGAAGACACAGTGGTCGTTCAGACAAGCTCAAGTACCTGTGGGGAGAGAACAGATACACCTGTTATGTCTGCAGCTTGCTGTCACAGTACATAAGCATGTCTAAAGCAGTACATCTAAAAGCAGGTTGCTATTGAAAAGATTAGACAAAATACAGAAAAACTATCAATCAATAATTTACTCTTTAAGAAAAATGTTCTCTTATCAAAACTATTGCTAATTTTCTGTAAATTGACCAATACTTTCAGTTCTAATGAGACCTGATAGCTTGACTGGAGTTTGACTAGCATGTCATGCAGTAGGCCTATGGTGGTTATTATTATTATTACACACAAAATACAAACCTTGATTGTTCCTTGACTGTTTGCAGCAATCAGCACATTTGACTCCTGAAAAGCAAAATGCCATTAATAAAAAGACATAGTTTATTTAAGTTACTGCACAGACATTCATTACCTACAGAACAGTCAGCATCATCTGTATATTTGGATTAAATTGTACCATTCGGTTCACAACATATTTATTGAATATTTAGCAAATCAAATGTAATAATGAGGTGAACTCACTCCATCAGGCAGAGCCCTCCAGCAGACAGCACTAACAAACTCATTGGTGTCGTCTTCCTTCTTGTCTTTGTCCAGGACACTCTTCACTGTGTCAAACTTGAATGTTAATAATGTCTTGGAAAGTCCTTTGTAATAAAGGTACAGGGAGTTGTTCTCACTGCCTGTATACAAACACAGAAAAGGTGATTTTTTTTTTTTATTTGCAGTTATTTTCACATTGGTATTTGTTGTCATTTCTGACTATGGAGACAAACAGGGAATAAAGTAGTAAAAGTGAGCAGCTTCAGATTGTCTTCCAGACTTGAATTTCATGCAGTGGTGCCCCTGCATTGCTAAACAAACTTCAAAGAAATGCTGCAATCCAGATTTTTTCGCAACGCGGCCGGTGTAGTCTTATTCAAAGCATATGCTTACCACAGGCAACATAGTCTCCATTGGAGGCTAGGCCCACAAAGTTCTTCTCATTGATGTGACCCTTGAAGGAACGCAGACAGTGGGTTTTGTTGACGTTCCACAGCTTCAGCTGACTGTCCGTTGAACTGCCAATTAAAGGGCATAAACACTTAATAAGTCCACAAGTAAAGGGCATGTTGAAGCCTCATGTCAGTAGTGTGTAGTATAACTTTCAATTGTTATCCCATCAAGTGTTTCTCATGAAATCCTAATTATAGATTAGTACACAAAAACATATATATCATAAGGCTTAACTGACTTACGCAGAAACAATTTCCTCTCCATTGACAAACTTGGCGTAGGACACAGCCTTCCTGTGGCCTTTGAACACCATGATTGGCTGCTTAGTGTTGCGTAGATCATAGTAGTGGACACAGTGGTCTATGAGGAAAAATAAGAAAAGAAAGGTGTTTGTTTAGAGAGGAGAGAACATTCAAGAAGAGGGGCTGTTGTATGTGAGCAAGGTCCCTTATAACTGAAAACAACTCTCAATGTCAGCTATATACAGTAACCACCAAGGCAGACAGCCATGGTAAGATGATGTGCAATGTCTTTGTTGATATTTGTTCAAATCTATGTAACAATATGTGTTCTCCGTCTGTTTTGTTGCCTTGTGGCTTTTACTCCCATGTCCTAGCTTTACTCCAGACAGTAAACCAACAACTCCACGGTCAAGGAGGGGGCTTCCTTTTTCAGGCTTAGTGGACTTGGACCTTGGAGACAGAGGGAATGGGGTAAACAAGCCAGGGCAAGTCACGGCTGGATAATAGTTTCTGAGCTGCTGGTTCATCCAACGTTAGTTGCTTGAAGGATTGTTTGTATGTACAAAAGAATATTTCTAATTCTTCCCTTTCCTTTGGGAGAGTAATAGTTTTCAGAAGTTTGTCTGGACCACCATAGTCTGCGTGACCACAGAAAAAATGTAGTGGTCCTAAAGGAAAAACTGCAATGGTGTGAGGTGTGTGCACCAAGGTCAGAATGTAACAATAATAATACATCTCAAAGAGATAAAAACAAGTTTCTTTGCCTGTGAATTTGATGGGAGACAACTGGGTTCACTGACCAAATTCTCTTTTTTTTTCCTAACTCAGTACAGAGTTTTAACATCTATATAAACTGAGCTTAATGTTAGCCTGGTCAGACTTTATACTGTAACATATAATCCTGCTTATTCACCATGTTCGGTATTTTAAAGTGCATTCTCATATAGCTGGTTAGACATTTGCACAGAAAAAATAACATATCTAGATTTCAGTTTGCTCAGTTCAGTTTTTTCCACAACAACAGTGAAATGAGGACAAAGAGGAACGTGACACACTCAATCTAAAACCAGTCCTAATCTTACCTGCACAGCCGAAGGCCAGATGATATCTGGAGGTTGGACTGAATTTAACACAGCAGACATTGGCCTTGGCCTCAATGCTGGCCACTGAGTTGTCAAGATTGGTTGACCATAACTTCACTGAAAAAAAAAAAAAAAAAAAAAAAATTAAAAAGTTGATATGAGAATATTTGAC
This sequence comes from Lates calcarifer, assembly GCF_001640805.2. NCBI lineage: Eukaryota > Metazoa > Chordata > Actinopteri > Centropomidae > Lates > Lates calcarifer. The sequence goes on from NC_066836.1 coordinate 21,337,766, forward strand.
CATGGGGCAAAGCTGGTGGATAATCCATGTCTGAAAACTCTGTTACCTTTAGCATCATCAGAACCAGAGGCTAAGAGCTTGGGGTCCATCAGATTGAAGTCAACACTCCAACACCTTTTTTCATGTTCCTGAAAAAAAAAACAGAGGAAATCCTGAAAAGGTGTCATGACAAACATTACTGATAAAATTGGTAATTTAAAAAAGCCACTGAGGTTGCATGGCTTAATTCTTATTTGTTATATTTCACCACAAATGCTTTTTAACTCTTTTATTTTTGTAATAATTGTTTTTAAACTTATATATCTGTTATCTTCCAGATGTTATTTTTGTGTCTCCTATTTAAATATACTTAAAATTATTTCTAATTTTCATAAAGCATCATGCAGAGAGACTGCAAAGTAATAATTTCATTGCACTGTGTAATATGTTGCTCTGTGCATTGGATAATTAAATCTTTGAATGCTTGAGTCAATGAATAATTCCCATGAAAAACGGAAATCAACCCCTTTTCACAAAATGAGTGATGCTCTAAGACTTAAGTATCATACCTGGTAGACTTTGGACCTCTGGCCGGTGAATCCATCCCACAGGATGACGGTACCCTCATAATCACTACTGGCCAGAAGGTTCTTGTGATAGCTGCTCCAGCTGATACAGCTACAACAAATAAGGTAAAACATTAATAAGGATTCCCTGCACCCTCCTTGTTCTTCTTGTCTCTGAGGGTAGTTCTTTATGATGGCTGGACTGTGTGTTTGAACTCATTGTCCAGCAGCAGAACTAATCTGGGACTGATCAGACACCTCCCTGATGCTACTGATGAAGGATAAGAGTCAAAACATCTAGAGTGCCTAAAACTTCTACATAGTACTGTATATATTTCTGGCTCCACTTGATTAAAATAGAGGCTCTGCTCTTTATCTACCTGTTGCCATGGTGAGTCATGGTAACCATTGATGATGGCGTTTTTATTCACCACACAAAGGCTTATCTAAATCTGATCAGCTGTTCTGGAAGTGAAAACTGAGTTTCCTATATCAGAGTTGGTCAAATCAGAGCGCAGGTTAGGTTTGTTTAACCTACTTCCTGGAATACCCCCCAGGTTACAAGGAGATGAGAACTGCTGCAAATACTGCAATGTAGGATCTGAAAGATTCTTGCACATCCTTTGCCTCTATGGAAACAAATTATTTCTCCTGCCTGATTTTGGAATTGCAGGTCATTTCATTGACAGGGTAGTGGATGTCCACTGCATCCTGGATCACAGTGCCGTACTCAAACACCTTGATCTTCTTGGTCACACCAGCAATGGCAAAGTAGTCACAGTCACGGTCAAACTCAATACTGCAACAGAAGTGAGAGCACAGAGATGAGCTGATCAAGATCACACTAAAAAAACAACAAAAAACATTTCTGCGCCCCATCTATAATTCATTCAATCTCTATTTAATTCTCGGGGATACATTGAGGGTAGCCCTCATTTTCAGTGATGCTGAGATTACATTAGGCTAGGGAAAAAAAAACAAAAGACATATAAATAAGTAAGTATGGTAAAATACAATAAAAGTGCAGACCAGATTCAAATAAGATCAGTTAAACAGTGATAACATTAGTTTAAAAAGCTACAAGTTGAGGCAACAAGGTTTGTGATCATGGTTGAACATGTTCCAGGAGGTTGGGCTGTTAAAACAAAAGGCTGAGCCAGAGAGCTCAGCCTTATCATAGAGGATACAATGGGGAGTACCATAGGTATCGCCAGTAATAAATCTGAAGGCAGAATGATACATTCTCTATACATTTCTCTATATCTCCATAATCCAACACAGACATGAAAACTGCTTCAACAGTCTTTTTTTCTGCAAAACATAGGGAAGCAGGTTAAAATATTGTAAAACAAATCTTGTTCTGATTATGTAAAATATGCTCACAAAAAACTATTCTTGGGCAATATCTGAGTGTATATGAGTAGAACCATGAATTAACTGTGGTACTGTGATATAATTAGTACCTGCAGGGCAATGACAAAACTGATTTACCAAGAACTGTGTTCCTCTGAGAAGAAACATTCTCTCATCCAATCATCATTTGATATAAACATATAAGAAAAAGAATATTTTAGGTCTTTGGTCTGACCTGAACAGAATATCCATGATTTCACCATGCACCTGAATACTTTGTTTTAAGTTCTTTTCATACCTAGAGACAATACTGGAGCCGTTATATAGGTCACTGGCATAGGAGAGCGTGGCCAGTGGCCGCACAGAGTTGTAGCGAGTGAACTTGGACAAACACTCCATAAAATCATCCAGCTGGTTCAAGTTCCTGCCCTCATCTGAAAACATCAGAAACACACTATTAATAAACCCTTTACAATATTAACTAAATACAACAAAAGCGACTATTAAAAGGAGCTTGTGCCACATTTTAACATAAATTAACTGTCACACTCATATAATGAAAAAGCAGTTGTAGTGGGAGATCATGTTAGATTTTCCTGGACACCCGCTGAACTGCTTTGCAGCACGAAACAGAGTGATGGTGCCATTCACCAAAGCTAAGAGCCGAGACTTTGTACCAGAAAAATATCTGTGACAACAAGAAGTTAAGTTTGTGGTAAATGTGGTTTTCATTTAAAGAAATAGGAAGCAGTGTTAGCAGTAACACTTGGGTGAGACAGACACAATCATCCATCCTATGAAGTGAAATATACATTTTTAAGAAATGATGCCTTACTCGTGTCCTCCTATCACTAAACCGATGTCATTCCTCCAATGATAAACACAGGGTTGGAACAACAGATACTTATTTGACCAAACTGCTGTTGTACTGTGACCAACACCAGTGAAAGAATGATACCATTCTCTGCAGGATTAGTACCTGTGATGCGTGACATTTTGTTGGAGAAGTAGCACTGTTCCAGGTCCTCAAAATGTGCCGTCAGTCTCTTTCTTCTTGATGCCAGGGTACTGTTGTACCAGGTCTGTCGTTTTCCCTGGAAAAAACATGTGCAAATGGTTCAAAGTACAGTCAAATCAGTGCTAAACTCATGGTAACATTTATTCTGTTCAAACTTGTTTATAGTTTTACTGATAATGTGCATGATTTTTTTATACTCAAATTTGACAGTTTAGTATCTAAAACTTATGTACAAAGATTTTTTTAGAAATCATTGTGGAATTTTTTCTCCTACTCATTTCAGGCAAAACCAATTGCTTGCAACCATATTATAGAAAAAAAAAAACAGTTTTTAAGGAGAGATATGCCAATAAATAGTTGGACAATTCAAGTCAAACTTAACAAGACACTGAAAATAAACACGTGACTTTCAAACATGGTTATAAATGACAAAAAACAGTCAAACAGAATGTGTGTTTCTCTGTCTTACCTGGGTTGTTCCACCAAATCCTGGAGGCTGGCTGTAGTCTTGTGACTCCATAATACTACTACAGCTGCTCAACAGACAAACAGACACATAAGGCACACTATACAACATCTTGACTCTACAGTATGTATGTGCTTTGATATGTTTAGCTAGGTAGCTGCTATATATTCAGTAGTTGTTATGGAATAAAAAGCAAAACATTGTCATCAGTATGCTGATGTATGATCTGTGCTGGGAATGAGTTTCTACTTTAGTAAACACAGAAGGTGACTGAGGTTATTTCTACTGTGATGGTGATGGACTCATTTTGTTTAGATTAGAATTTGTTGGATCACAGAGGTAAGCTGTACCTGGGTGCTGGTGAGGGAGCCTCCACATTAGGCACAGTACACTCTGCCTCCATCATTGGAGAGTACAGCCCACTCATTTCCTGGAAAATTACACAGAAATAACATGTTTGTCTATCTCAAGCTGTGATGACGAGTGGCTCCTGTTGTTGCCATTTCAAAACATTATATGGTTCTATAATCAAACATACAAGAACAGTCTCTGTATTAGGATTTGGTAAAACATCTTTGGACACTGTGGATCCCTCCTCAGACCTCTAGAGGTTTTTAAGAACCTTAATTGCCTTCATGAGCTATGTCACAGCCACTGCTGCTGCAACGGCTGACCAAGTTTAGAAATGGGCCAAATCAGCGGCCAACTCCCTGTTGTTTTTACACCACCAACACGGACCTGTTTCACCTCATACCAGGAGCTGCACCTAACAGTTTCAAGACTTCAAGTTTATACTATGTAAGTGAGTGATGAGTTCTCTGTTTCTTTACCTCAACACGCTTAATGTCCTCCTCAAGAAAATTGAGCTCTTTCTGTAGTTGCTCCAGTTGCTGTTGAGAACCAGAAACACAGGTAAGTATGCCTTTTGAAATCATATGACACATTGTTTTTTTAATAGTTAAAGTTTAAAGTAATTAAAATCTTTAAGAGGGTGAGTTTTCTCCAGTACACAAATATTTTATATTTTCACATATTCTTGAAAAATGCATTGTGCTTCCAATGCAGAAGTACAGCAAGAGCTCTGTACATCTAACCTTTACAGTATGCATATAAAAACAATGGCACCTCTCTCTTGTTTCTTCTGGCTTCTTTGAGGAACTCCATGAGGATCTGTCGCTGAGCTGTTTGAGATTCCTAGTTGAGAGATAAACAGATACATGATCACACATATGTACACACAAAGCCACAGAATACCTTTATTGATCCACCAAAAAGATAATTAGATAGAGAGGGTTCTCAGTGGAAAATGTGTTCAGTGTCGACGCTCTGGTCCCTTTTTATTGGTAACATCTTTTTTTGCTCCAAAATGAAAATAGAAAAGTATTTCCACAGATCACAATCATTTATCATCTAAGATGCACACATTTGTAGATTCATGTGAATATACACACAGTCATTTTTTCTGCATTTGTACTTCTACTCACAGTAAAGCACTGCAAACTAAACTGACAGGTTAAAGTGAACAGTTGCAGGAATTTATTTTAAGTAATTTAATGTAGATCTTACACATCTGGGGAGACAAGAATGTTCCATCTAAAATCCACCACCACGTTCATCTCATTTGTCTTAGCAAAACAAGGCACAGATTACAGAAGCAAGTATGTTGTTCAGTCCATCTAAAGCAAATAATCCCAAAACCAACAATTTATGGGTGTCAGAAGACAAATGTAGACAACTGTGGCTAGACGTTTTTCGTGCCTTGAATGCCTTTCATAACAAAATGAACGGAGAATAGGATGTCAAGTCATTTTTTGGACTGATGCTCATATTTAGCCATTTCTTTATGTGCTCTAAACTAATACAAACCACAGAAAAGGGGCGATACAACAACAACTACTGCAGATATTTCCAGATGTGTTTTAAGACCTAACCGTAAATTATATTAAAAAAAAACCGAAGCAGCAGTAAACAGAGAAGCAATACAGGACAATCGAGTATTTACAATCATGTTCAGATGAGAAGCACACAAGCGAAAAAAAATTATTAAGAACTAATCCTAATATATAATAAGTCAAAAAATTGCTGCAGGTGCCTATAAGTTGCAGGGAAGTGCAACATCTGGGAAAATATCTACCTTCTCTTAAAATGTGTGAATTTGATGCAGCCATCAAATTCACTTCATCTACTTGATAAAGTAGCTTGAATGACTGGCTGAACAAATACCAATACTAAGTCCAATCAGATAAAAACAGTAAAATTAAACTTGTCCACAGAAAAATCACATACACTGACAAAAATGTATCAGTAATACGTCCTGTAAAAGAAAAAAAAAAAACAACAAAAATTCAGCCAACTGGCCTGATGAACAATTCCACCAGAAAGATGAACTGGATGACCCTACCCTGCATTTCACATTTGGCACATCTGAATTAGACTCCCTACAAAAGAAAATATTACAAGAATAACCAGAAGAGTGGAAGGTAGTACCAGTGAGGAGTAGGGTAGATAGTGTACATAGCTAACATACATCCAACAAATTAGGCTGCTTTGAGATGGCTGATAAAAGATCTATTGTTGGCTGACAGATTCTAGACCTCAAGGTTAGAGGAGAAAAAATTCTCTTAAGAAAGACTGTTGGACCCACGTCATTTATAACTAATGTCAGAAAATTGAGTAACTGAATACCTAATCCAAATGATTTCTCACTTCACAGGCATGAGAGGCAGAACCCACCACAGTAAGACAGCAACCAGGGGATATGGTCACAAGCAATCCCACACATTAACATAAATGCTTACCTGCCACACACACCACCAAAACTACAGGCAGGTGATGAGTTAGAGTGTGATGCTCATGCATTAGTGCAATATGTAAGGAAAAACAGATGATGTGATCAGACTGTCAGCAAGAACAATCCGTCAATATTTATATTTCCCTGATAGCTACCAAGTATTAAGTCTGTGTAATGTCCGATTGAGTCGATGTATGAACAGAACAGAGACTCCACAGCGAGCGAGTGGGCGTGTTAATGATGTTTCTATCCTGCAGCACTGGTCTCCTGCACTCTCTACCTGCAGACGCTACATCCCACTTAAACCACAGGGCACGAGGGGTCACTGAATGGTCTGATGAGTATGAAAATGATGTGAATCATATGTTATGGTCTTCACAATCACCACATTTCAACCTAATTGAACACCAATGGGAGATTTTGGACCAACATTAGACCAATGGTAGACAGCACTCTCTACCACCATCATCAAAACTCCGAATGAGGGAATATCTTTTAGAAGAATAGTGTTCCATCACTCCAGTAGAGTCCCAGAGATTTGTAGAATCAATGCCAAAGCATATTGAAGCTGTTCGGGTGACATGTGGTGGCCCAACACCTTAATAAGACACTCTATGTTGTTGTTGTTTTTTTTTTTTTCAGTTTTGGCTTCTGTTGGCACTTTAGGACTCCAGGTAAAAGTTTGCTTGTTGTAAATACTATGGGTGTCAGTCTTCCCATATTTTTCAGGATTTTGCTCACACTGATTTAGGCAAATAAATAATAAGAATAAAAATTATTTTGAAAAAAGTGAAAATATTAAACAATAATAGGCTAATTAGGCCTAAATGGTCACTCTCAAATATAGCTTTGATATTTGTTTGTTGATATCTGCGTTACTTATCAGCTGACATATGAAATACTGATATATCTACAATAGGTTCACATGAGTCAATGTACTAGTCTTGCTCTAGCATGTGTTTCTATTTATATGACAGACAGACAGACATAGCCTATGTTTGTGTGTGAAGAGAAAGCTAAGGTTGTATTTGAAAACTACTGCACCCACTGTCACTCTAAGGGAGAGCGTACAGGCTCTGTGCTGATGTGACAGAACATAAGTCAACAGGATAGGTTGTGGCTCCTACTTCTCTTTTCCAGTGACTTGTTTTCAGGTCACACAGACTGACAAAAACAAGAGAAAAGGGGATGTGCCAGACAATCTGAGAGAGAGTTGTGTGCACTAGATCTGCATTTACTCAGTAAGTGTGCCCATTGTAAACCAGGAAACACACATACCCTCTGTCAAAAGAACCATGTAAGCACTACTGAATAATACCATTCGTATGACTCAACAACTTTTGACTTATTCAATGCAGCCTGGAGCATCCCCTTGCAGAAAAACTGGTACCGTGTATATAATATGGTACAACAGCTGGATAATGCCGTTCTTAGAGGTATTACTGCTCATGCTGTACTCTGTCAAACAGGATCACATTCACACTGTTCTATGGAAGAACCACCACCATACCACCCACTACTCTATAAAAGCCAGTTAAGGAGCTTCCTGATATGAGGTGACATAGATGGTGAGTTCTAATCACTGACTGTACTCCTACTTTTCAATGTAATGCTGTATCTTCCTCTGTTATCATGAAATAATGGGTTATGAGTCATCTGTGACTCAAATAATAATCCTATCTTTTACTGTGGAATACTGCACAGCCCCTATATGAAGCTTCACAGCCAAAATTCAGATGCAAAATGCAACAAATGGTTAGAACCAAAGTGTATTAAAACACATATGCAATCACCTTTTCCCCCTTACTTACCGCCTCCAGCTGCTTCTTCTTCTGAACCAGGAGCTCCAGCATCAGATTGACATTTGCCAAGTCCAAGTTCTCCTGGTCAGGACTCAACACGTCTTGGAACACCTGCCACCTGGACCCATTCTGGAAGTCAGAGACACTGATCAGTGACAAATATTCGATTTTTCTATCAAGGTAAGAGTGAAATCCAAGAGCATGTGAGTTTGAGGGATTTGTAGAAAAGAACAAACAAAGCACTTATGTATGTGTTTTACTTACAGGATGATCTAATTTTAGTCTCTTCTCCTCCGACCTTTGCTTCTGTTTGAGGATCAGTTCATTTACTGGAGCACAGAGGATGGGGTGAATTACATGGTGGGGAAAGGGGGGTAAGGTGAGAGAGGTGAAAAAGCTACATAAGTAATTGACAGAAAAACTGTCAGGGTATAACTTAAACACTTGACACTTTAGGTGAGAAAGTTTAGCGGTTTCAGTTGACAGTTGTAAAACACAGCTACTAATGAGTTTGAAAGAAGGTAACCTTAAATATTAAACAATTCTCCATCCTCTGAATCATAATACTTACCAAGAAAGTTTGGGTAAAGCTGATCTACGTTATCCACAGTATAGTTACACTTGGGACATCTGTTGCTGTCCTCAAGGCTCTGGCGGATACACTTGAAACTGCAGAAAGGAGAAAGAAGTGAATACTGTGGAAATAACTGAAACAGCAAAAGGAAATGAGAACAAAAGAACACCGTGACAGTCTGAGTTACCAGTAATGATGTTAAGTTACACCTGACCATGCCATGCACAGACAAATTTGACTTTTCTAATCTCATACTGTTGTTGCACAACTTTTGAAATTATTTTATTGAGTATCAGTAACAACTATCCTGCTTGACATTGGCAGTGACTCCACTTCTATGCAAACATGAAGTCTCATGCCACATTTTCAATCTAAATCATCTAACAAATGCTATTAAATAATATGCAAGAGCAAAATAGTGGCAGCATTCAATTATGCAAAGGCTGGTTTTGGTTTGGTGAAGTGGGAAACTATAAATAAAGAGTTTTGGTTTTTACTTTGACACCAAAACTAAACTGTTAATTTTGGAATTGGGTCATTGATGGGAAGTGGTGGTTTCCCTACCTGTAAGCATCACTGATACAAATAATGTGCACCATTATGTTTGTTGACAGGGCAGATCAAATGAATTATCTGACAATTAATTGTTTGACAATGGGACGGGACAAACGGGAGCTCACTTTGTTTATTTTGTTGGGCATTTAAACTGCACCTCGACGGGTGTGTCATTGCTCTCAAACAAACTTCACGTCATTTGCTGGCCAAACAACTATGCCATTCCCTCTGTTGCAAATGAATACTTACCAGAAACTGTGCCCACACTTTGTCATGTGTGCCTCTTCTATCATTTCGAAGCAAATGGGACTGGAAAAGCAAACAAAAAGCCGTGTTAGGTGCAAGTCAAAATTCAGCTCTCAAACCTTTTCAACGCTAATAGTTAGCTCTCGGCACTCTGCAACCACAGATCATTTTCCAAAAGCAGTTTCTCACGGTCGCTCTACAGAAAACTTACCAGACAAAATCGTTGCTTTTATCCTCGTATGAATTCGAGAGGCCGTTGTATAAAGGTGCTTGATAGAGGGATTTCTTTCTGCTGCCTGAAGACGCAGAGGGTCTGCTCAAAGAAGCAAACCCGCCCCGGGACGACGGCACGGCGGCCAAAGTTGGCACCGACAAGCCACCCTCGCCGGCTGCTGCCAAGGTCCGAGTGGGCACAACATTTCCAGAATTGTTACCATTACTTGTGACGGCGTTGCTCCCACCGCCACCATTTGCAATGCCCCCTGTGCTGCTGCTGCTGCTACTTGTGCTGGGCACCGAACTTGCCCCACCAGCGCTTTGCTGTGGTCGGTTGCCTGACATCATGCAAGGCCGACAAGAAACTCCCCAAAATCCGCTGCGTTGTTGCTCAAAGCATCCGGACAGTGCTGCTATTCGGCTGCTTAAGCAGGTTGGCTAGCTAGCTGGCTTGCTTATGTGCTAGCATCCTGGAAGAAAGCAAGAGTGCCAAAACATCCAGCGTATTTAAACTTGTCCGTTGGTGTCTGCCTCACTTTTGTCACTAACGACGTATGAGAAAATCACTGTAATACAAAAGGCAAAAAGACATAAAGACCAAGACGGATAAAAACAACCACAACTGCGCTGTCCGGGAGATTAGCAGGCTAGCGACTGTTAGCTACGGACAGGAATCGCTTGAGTTTCCTCGATTACCCAGGTACCCTGTGTGCTCCTGGCTTTCAATTACTGCCTCCTAGCGAGAAGGAGTTTAACAACGTAGGTGGATATGAAATTATACTGCAAAGTCCCCCTCAAACAAACACACACACACACACACACACACAGTTTATGTAACTAAACTGAATAATGACATCATGAGCATAGCAATTCATTTTGAACCTTGAGCTTTCAACCACATGTGCAACTGATGCTATTAAAAACACAGGAAATGCAATTAAATTGGCTTTTGAGTTAAGATGATTTCATCCCATATAACGAATCGATGAATACAACAACTCAAACAACACCCAAATAAGTCAAATAGTCGTCTTCACAAAAACAAGAGAGAAGAGCTATTGTTTTGCATTTTGCTTTGCATTTTCCTGTTTTGGTCACTCAGTTCCCGAGATCAAGGTTTACCTTTTGCTTTTAAAAGTCATCCTAATAACAGTGGTTTTAGATGGAAATCACTCTCATGTCCACGTTAATATTCTTTACATTTAGTCATGAAAGTCAAATGATATATATAATAAATATACAGTATGTAATAATAGATCAGTGTATTAGCAAACTGACACTCATAAAATAAAGAGATTTTCTGTTGAGAACAACTTGATAGTTAAATAATAAGAATCCTATAATAGGCTACTATACTTTAAAGGGATGATATTCAAATATCACATTAAAATGACAAGTTCCTTTCAAAAAATATATGAACATTATAATTATACCTCAAGATATTAAATGTACCTGAGCACCACAGACTCAAAGGTTCTTTTCGGAATACTAAATATTAAATATTAAAATGATTTCAGTCTACCATAGAAATACAGAGTACCTCCTCATGTTTGTCCTTTTTTTCCAGATGATATTGCCTTTACATCAAAAACAAGCAGCTAGGTCACATCCACAAAGTGCAGCCAGTGACCGTGCCAAGAAAAACAGTGTCATGTCATTCAAGTATCCACCTGCAGCTTTGCAAATAAAACCTAAGGAGCACTAACATATTCATGCTCACAGTTTATCCAGCCTGCTACTTGCTTTTCCATTTTTACCTCCACATGGGCAAATAAGGGGTCCTCCATGTAGGCACGCACAACATGGATTTTCCCATGTTTTTGTTTGCGGAAGAAGTTTATATGTATCATTATGGAGCTCAGTTAGGATGTGAAATAAGGTTTTCAGCAAGAGGAAAACTACTGGATACATTGAAGAGTAAATTAATTTCCCTGAAGAGGACCACCATGTAAAATGTCTTTCTCTGTGCTGCATAGGTCAGTCATGTTGGGTTTAATTTGATGTGACTGAAGTCAAAGTGCTGATACAAGAATCAATATTAATGCAGTTTTCACTCTAATTCCATTGAATACACTAAAATGCATAAAGATATGGATCTTGTTGATACTTTTCAAAGCTAGAAATTGATTTTATGTCACATTTGTTATCCATATCTCTAATATGATTTCTGAGTTCTATGAGGATAACAGTGCAAAGTCTGCTGAATAAGACCCTTTGAGCAAAACACCTACTGTACATACACTGTGTTGCATTGCCCCCCCCCCCCCCCCCCCCCCCCCTTATTTTACACCAGTGGTAGTGAAAAGCTTGCCTTCTTTCTTTCTCCCCTTTTCTTCTTTCTTCCCCTCCTCATTTGTCCTGCACATCAGCCTGGATTTTCTCCTATTGGGTCCCCCTTTTTTGCATAAGGAACCAGGTTGTGTGTGTGGGTGTGTGTGTGTGTTTGAGGAATGTGTGTGGTGTTGGTGTTGGCGGGGTGGAGCTCGAGGGTCAGCGGTGTTGTTGCATTGAAGGTTAGTGAGTGGCAGAGAGGTAAAAGAGAAAGAGTGAGTGACATGGAGAAAATAATGAGGGAGTGAGGAAGCGTGTGTGAAAGAGAGAGAGAGAAGAGAGGACAGAGAGCGGGCCTCAGGGTCAGTGGGGTCAAGACCAACAAGCTCAGATGAAGGATAATCTGTGGAGGTCCCTTACAGTGGGGGGTGAGGCCCCAGTGGGGCACGCCCATTCAGACTCTCTCTCTTCTCTCTCACACACACACACGCACACACACACACACACACATACTGCCCACCTCTCTATTACTCTCTTCCTCTCTTTCTCTTCTGTCTCTTCTCTTCATCCTCCCTTTCCATCTCTCCCTTCCATTCTCTTAAAACCCACCCCTCCTATTTCTTGTTTCTTTTTTTCCAACACAGTTGCAGCTGGATTTCAAAGGGCACTTCGCCAGCAGAAAAAGCTGAATGTTTAGCAGGCAGATCCCTCAGTCAGGCAGGCTGGGATTGTGGAATTCCTGCCTCCCACTCTTTAGGAACCGTTTTTTGCCCCTTCGGGGGCCCCTGCCATAACTGCCAGTGGCCTCCTCCTCCATCTCCATCTCCAACCTCGAGCCAGGGCCCTGTTTGCAAATTGAGCCTGACAAAAATATTCTGGAGGGAGAAGAAGGGGCAACATTTAAGAAGGTGTGGAACAGCAACAACTATCTATGGTGGCCACCGTTTTTTTAATTTACTACTTAGAGGGTCAATAATGCGTGATGATACTTCATGATTAAATACACGGATGAATGAAGTTGTCTGCATATTATAATCATACACACAATAGCTCAAATCAATCCTACAAATTACGGAAGCTTTAAAATACCCAAATGGTTAAAACACAAAAGTCTTTTAACAGGTGACAGTATATAAAGTGATATGGCATTTTCAGGATCAGTATAGATTTTGTTTGGAGTGTCTGGAAACATCTCAGTGAGTACACCTGTCTTTTGAGTTAGGAAGGCCTGCACAAGTTGCCAAAAGCTATTTTTCCATTCGCAAGGTATCTATCAAGAATCAAAAATATTAAATCCATACATGATAAGCTGCAAAAACAAACAGTTTGGCTTGAAGAGACAAATAATCAGGATATAGAAGGAATGCCTAAAAATGCACGTTTTTATTTTTTTTTTATTTTTATTTTTTTACCACACCAGAAAAGTGGATAATGCAGCAGTGAGTGCAACACTCAGTGTGAGGTATTACTGAAGGTAGATTCAGTTACACTGTGCTCTGAGGAGTCACCTCAGCAGGAATGAAACGAAGAACTCTAGTAGTATTTCTGCACTGTTCAATAGAAATTGGTGCTATGTGACAATGAGTATGCATGCACACAATTCCATACTGGACAAAAGAACATAATATTTAGACCTTAGAAAAAGTGTTTGACAAAAACACTTAACTCAAGGCCCACATACACACAACTACATCTTGCACTCTTCTTCAGAAGTCGCTCCAGAAAAGTTTGTAGTTTGAGACAAGATTTTTTTTTCAAACAGCATAAAACCAGCGTATTAACTATCCTACAGAGAACTGCACATATATGGTATCCACGAATGTGTTCAAGTATTCTTATTTGTGTAGTGTTTGTATCTGTGTTTCTGCATATGTACATGTATATGTGCACGTTGATGTACACAATATGTTGTTTTTTGGTATTATTTGCTATCGTTTGTTTATGTAGCTGCATTAATAAAACAGAATGATTTCATTTTTTTATTTTAATGGCATTTTGCCTTGTGTTGGGCAGGTATATAATATCCCTTCATATATTTCTACTTACAAATCCTCTGCTTTTATTCCTCCTTCTCACCTGATACTTCCTCTCCCTGTTCTTTCAACCTTGATTTGGCCCGCACGAACACAAGAGTTTGGTGCAAAGCAGGTAGCATATTTGGATGATAAAAGGCTTGCAAAAACCCTTTTCATGTGTGAGACAGATGTTGTGCCTGTCCGTGCTGTACCACTGAAGAGAGCCAGAGCATGAGTGAGTGAGATAGATAGTTCAAGAGAAGGGGAGGGAGGGAGTAAAAAGGAAGAGAAAAGGAGGAAAAGGAAAAGGGAGAGGGAGGTAGAAGGTTACTCCTCACCTTCTTCAAAAAAGATTATGTATGTATGTGTGTGTGAGAGAGAGAGAAAGAGAGAGGGGGAGGGAGAGAGAGAGAGAAGGAGTAGTGAGATAGAGATCAGACACAGTTATGTCTGCTATAGCGGGAGTAAAGTCCTGTACATCCCCAGCTCAGCCACCTCCACTGTCATTCATCCACTGCCAGGTTGACAGAGGAGCCTCCCATTAAGAAGATATGGGCAGTGGTGGAAAATAACTCAGCACATTCACTTAAGAACTGCATTCAAGTATAATTTCAACTTTATTTTACTTGAATATTTTCATCTTATGTAACATTATCCTTCTGCTCCACTATCTTTGAGATGATTTTATATTTTATAAATATATAATAAGTTTGCTCCATTTGAAGACAGGTTGTTCGACAAATTAAAATATTACACACAAAACCTGTGATGAGCTCATAAAATACCATGTATTGTTATAGACTGAACCACAAATTATATACAAAACACTTTAAAGTAGCTCTAACTTGACTGACTACAACAGTAAAATGCTACTTAGACATAAATGCATCAATAAAAATAATCCAGTATGATGTGCTAAACTTTATGGGTAGCATTTCACTACATAATGAGTACATCTTTTAATACTTACATTACTTACCTACTATATTATATGTCAGTTTTTGCTATACAATATTTTGCTAATGGTGGAGGAGAAAATGGCACCTGTGTTATATTATTTGATATTATGTTACTGAGGTATAATTACTGCTGTGTTTACATGTAAGTAGCATTTTATAACTGTAGCCGGTTAAGGTGGAGCTGATTTTAACTATTTTATATACCCTTCAGTGGTTCATTTTGTCTCATAATTTGATCTACGCATCATATTCTATAGACTCACCATATGTTTTGTCTCTACAATATTAGTGTGCAGTGCTTGCTTACTAAAGCAGTCAGTGAGTGCTATGGAGTAAAGAGTGCAACATTCCCCTCTAAACTGTGGTGGAGTATAAAGCAGCATGATGGAAATAGTCAAGTGAAGTACAAGCACCTCAAATATATATGTAAATACAACAGACTACTTGTACTGTAAAATGTGCTTTTTTCATCCCACCACTACATGTTGTTGATGATAAAGTCTCAATGCCAGACTTTAAAGGAGTTTGTACTGTGGTGTAATTTCTTTTACTAATGTAAAGGAATCTGAATACCCACCAAAGGAGATGGGTGGATAGATAATGAGGTAAGGACAAGAATAATAAATACATAAATAAGCTTTACAACCCCTTTCCTGTCTCCCCTCTGCATCAGAGGAATACACAGTGCAGAGCTGGGCAGGAGAGAGAGAGAGAGAGAGAGAGAGAGAGAGGATTTCCCTTGTAAAACACAAGTGTGAGGCAAAGTTAGTACCCACCCCCCTTCCCCTCCACCACACCACCACCACCACCACACTTCCCCTACCGGTGATGTCAGGGCGGGCAGGGGCTCCCTGATAAAAACCTTTGGACTCGGGAGAATGAGAGAGAGAGAGAGACTGACAGAAAGAGCGAGAGAGAGAGGGAGATGGAGGAGTGAATGGAGGAGGATATTACAAATACTGCATGGACCGGTGCAGAGGAGCAGCAAGTCACTCTCTGAAGCGCTCACAGACGCACAACAAACCAGGAGGAGCTGACACGCAGATGCCGAAGCATGATTTAATGGACTAATATTTTTTATCCTTTCTCAAAAAATATAGGAAAGCTTCAGCTCAACAAGTAGGGTAACTATTTTAGAGCTCTCACTTTGCACTGCACTTCGTTTTGCCTCTGGAGTTGACTCTGTTTGTTTGGTTGTTTTTTTAATTATTGCTCTGATTCACCTTGCAGCCATATTTTGGAGCAGGACGCATAAATGGTTCCGCAATGGTCAGGTAAAAAGACATAAGAGGCTCTGTGCAAAGTCAGTATGTGAAATCTGATTTCCACGATTTGTTAATGCAAATTCAAAACAAAGGAAACTGCATCCACATTTTCCTCAGTAATAAAAGAAGTCTGGTTCTTATGATTTCACATTTCTAAATCAGCCCTGGTGACGTTTAAAATGTATTTCCTCACCTCGCTGGTTTTCTGAAAGACAGACAGGGGTAGTTGGGCGGTTTTTGTTTCTACCTGTACCAGAGGCGAAGTGCCAGAAGCTTCAGATATTTTGCAGACAGCTAACATGAATGGAAAAGAGGCAAAGCTTCGTTTCTAAAGGTCCGCGCAAAGTGCAAGAGTGAGGAGACTCACTGCAGCTGCGCCAACAGAGGATTTAGGTTAACTTAGCTGAAGACCTGAATGTATTCTGTGATTCTTCAGGAGTATTAACATCTACTTTTTTTTTTTCTTTCCAAAAACAATACCAAATATATACCAAGAACCTCAATAAGTCCACGTGAGAGACATTGAATGTGACGTCCTCTTTATTAGCTTGATCCCGTTGGAATGCACTGATAGTTTATATTTGATTACTCTCCTAATTTGTTTACTATTTTAAATTCCCAAACAGCCAACCTAAACAGCAGTTTCTTTATTGCTTGGCAATAAATCTAATAACAGTCAGTTGCTGCTGACTTGGGAACCAGGGGCAGATTTTTAAGAGCTAAAATCTTTTCCCCTTTTATTCTAAACAAAACAAACAAACACAAAAAACCCTGCACAGAACCTTCTCCAACCTAATAAAATGTTGTTGATCAGACTACTGGTTATCTTCCTCGTCCTCATCACTAACACGTGGCTGCTCAACCCGGTTCGCTCCGACGCGCTCAGCCGGTACAAACGCGCCATGGCCCGGCGGGCAGACCGTGAGCTCTCCAGGCTAGCAGGTGAACCCTGCACCGTCTCCGGCGTCTGGAAGTCCCGGCGGCAGCCCCGTTCCCTTTCCCCGTCCCAACACCGCCCTCCAGCGGCCCGTCCGAGGACGCACACGACCCTCAGAGAGCTGTATACTGTAAAGAGCGCTCCCGCGGTCTGTGCAGGAGGGTGTAGGGGTGACACCGGGGTGCACCGGGTCGAGGAGAAGGGAGGATGGGGCCACACAGAGGACGTGACGGTGGCAGCGGAGGACGGATATGTTACTCTGCCCATTGCGGCTCTATGAAAAACGCTCCATAAGTGACAGGAGAGACCCAAATTATGTTAGTAAAGACGACACGCAGCTGCCCGGGATGTCTTTGCTTAAAGACGCCGGGCAGAGAGCCTCCTTTTCGGGCCACGCGCAGTCCCCACGCGGCTCCCGCCCCAGGTTCGCTCGTAGCCTCGACGGGACGTTTCCATACGAGGAAAAGGGAAACTCCAGTTTGGAGAAAGTTTTGCCCGACAGCACAACGGCTTCCAAGGGACTCCAGGTTCTCTACAGACTGCACCAGGGAGGTGGAGATCAGTCTTCGACGGGGACTGTGGAGGACGGCACCGAGGACTACTCCGGGGAGGTGGAGGAGGCGGATCTGCCGGCGAGCCTTCCCGTCGGCAGCGTCCCTCCGTGGGGGACCCCAGTGCCTAGGGTGCCCCCTTCATGGATGACTGCCCTGTACTTCAGCGGGCGTCGGGAGCAGCTCAAGTTGAAGCCGACAGCAAGGGTGGAGCTGCCGAGGGCCAAGTTCAGCCTGGAGCTCTGGGTGAAACCTGAAGGAGGGCAGAGCAGTCCTGCGGTCATAGCAGGTGGGTGTCAGCTGATCATGTCTCCATCAAAGGCACTTATGTATATGGAACAGTCATGACATCTCACAGAAAGCTTCTCCCTATGAGCTGTAACCACAGTTACACATAGAGTAGGTTTGGGATAGCTGCCTTGCTCAGTGACAGTAGTAGGGGGAATACATCATTATTTTCTCTCCACTCCTACTGGTCCATCCCAGTCTGTGGATATGAAGTGACTTACAAGTCACAAACTGACTGCGGTTCCCTGCCTGCTCATATTGCTTTCATATCTATCTGTTTCAGGATATTTATATTGTCCTGTTGACACACTGTATCTGCCAATATACAGCTTCAGTTAGGGTCTCTCATTGCACTGAGGCTTGTGAGTCTCCAACCTTTTTGCTTTCATTCTTTTTGCTCATACAGAACCTGCTATTCCTAGTTCTCTAAGACTCAAGATAAGGTCTCGGGGGGCTGGTCCATGTCAAAGGTCAGACAGGAATATGATGATGTAGTGCTGACAAAAAATTATGATTCATTGTTTAACCAATTTAAAATGAATGTATTAATTGGTAATTTAAGTCATTTATTAAGGGAAATTATCAAATATTTTCTGGTTTCAGATTCTTAAACATTAGGATTTGCTATCTTCCTTGATTTTATATGTTTATTTTATTGTAAATGCAGTATGTTTGGGAGTTTGTCTGTAGGGGGGACAAAACAAAGGCTCAAGGAAATTGTGATGGAAAATTTCCTCCTTTTCTGCAGCACCACTGATATTGACAGTTGTTAGACAATAATAAGCTGCCTTTGCCACCATTACATAATCTTTATTTTTAGTTTAGGAATGTTTAAAAAAAAACTCAAGTGTCTGCTTATGCACTGGGATATGCACTTATGAACTCAACAAACAGTATCTCTCCTGGACACCTGGGGATATAAAAGGAGGAGGATAGTAGTCTCCTGATGCTCTGACTGAAGACTATTCCCCCACATTTGTTAGCAAAAGAATAAAATGGTAAACTGAGGCTTTGGTATTAAGACTTGTTTGTGATTTTCCCAGTTCATGAATCGTATTGACATAATTTGCTCATATGTCCATTTTCTATTTTTCAATTTTCCACACATGAATTGCAATGAGTGGTGTTTAGAGCTCAATGTAGGGCCACACATACATCATTTACTACCAAAAATGCTTGTTCCAACAAATTACCAAATGAAATGCACACAAACACACACACACACACACACACACACAAACACACACACACACACACACACACACACACACACACACACACACACACACACACACAGTGCACCTTGGCCTAAATGCATAGCCCCAGCCTACCTCACCCCACCACAGCCTACCACTTAATCGCTGCATTTTTTTCATTTTGGTTATATTCCTGCTGACAAGCAATGATTATGATGACTTTAATCAGATAATGGCTCTGACAATGATGACAATGATGTAGGATAATCATACTGCAGTGGTGATGAATATGACTACTATAGTGATGAGAGTGAACATTGATCGATTGAACATTGATATGATGATTGAAATTCCAAGCTGGTTATGATGAAGATGCTTATTATTATTCTAACATTATTAATAATAATGGTGATGTTCTTTATTTAACCGTATGCAAAAGCGCTACTCCTTTCAAGACCCACTGCTGTAATGTGAAGCGTATCAAATGGCCATTAAACCAGAGGCAGGTACACAGAGGTGCTTGCAGCCTCAGGAGTGTTCAGACTTAGCTAAACTTTCACAATAGACTATAGTAACATTGCTTTTTAGGCATTTTTCAGTCACAACAAATTAAATGGTATTTTCATTCAAGACACAGACTCTGCATAAATATGTGGTTATATAACCATAAAAATTCCCAGGGTGTGTTTCATTCAGTCTCTCTCCTCATAGTTAGCTTGCCTGTGGGTTTCCATTGATTTTGAGCAGTGGCTGCAGACACATTGAGCTTACGAAAGCTTCATTTTAACCAGGCTCCTCGCATGAAGATGTTCACTGTTTTTCCAAGGAGCCCGCAACAAGAATGTTATGTTCAAAAAGTTGCACATCTGACAGAACAACACATACATCAAACAAATTGAAGAGGATAAAAGCTCTCTGGTGTAGCGCCACAGCTGTCCAGATAGTGAGGGAGACCACAAACTGTTACGTCCGCTCACATTTACTCTGATCAAAGATCTGACTCCATAACTCAGCTTTTTTCCCCTCATTGCTTCCTTATGCGAGGGCGGCATTTTGTGGCATAGGCCTTTCTCTTTGTAGTGTCCTGAAGGAATCTGACAAATACTGTGAAAAACAAACTCCTATTGTTTCTGCTAAACATGACACTGACATTAGTTTGAGTCCTAACGGTCAGTGATGATCTTATAAATCTGTGTGTTTGTTCTTTATTGGTGTTCAGTGTAGGCTGCTGGACAAACAATGTGATGATGGAACTGTTTACTAACTGTTTCTAGATTTCCTTCATCGCTGCATTATTATGGCATGCATTATGTATTGTATTTATTTTTACTGCATTTGACCTACATTTATTGCAATACTGATGCCTTATATTGATATGACTCCGGGAAATTCAACCAGAGTGAAAAACTATAGATGGTTCAAAATATGACAGGAATAAAATGGCACATTGAAAACAGAGGTGCCCCAGTGGTCATGAGCCACACATTGAGAGTAAATTAAAAAATAAATAATTGTGACATTTAAATATGTGCTTACAACTTTATGTGGCATTTCTGAAGCTTCATTAAACACTTTTTTCATATCAGTGGATCAAATGATTATATGTAATCTGAAAGAGGTTCCCTGTAATGACATTACCTGTTTCTGCAGTTCACCTCAGCCTTACGGAGTGTTCAATGGTTCACTGTCACCACCCTTGTTTCCAGCTGCAGCAGGCATTCTTCTCAGCTAAAAAGCTCTGATAAATCCACTGTGCGCTACCTTCCCTGCATAAAACATCAGACAGACAAAACTGGTACCTAGCTAGCAAACAAGAATGGTGCATGTTGGACTTACAGTACATTCCTTGCATTGCTAAAATGTTTGTTGTCACAACTTCAGAAGAATTATTTGAGTGTTGTGTTTTTGGCTAGTTCTGCTGCCCCAAGTGGCCAAAAAATGCAGCTTCAAAGAAAAAGAGAGCAGGCCGTCACCATCACCACCACTCTTCTGTTGTATAATATAATTCTATATTATAATTATGGTAAACAAATGACCAAAATGGAGTCTAACGTGGGGTACTGGAAATGAACACATCTCCCATAAGCTTTGTTGTTTCCTTAAGACTTAAGCTCCATTATAATTTGATTGAAACATCTACTGTATACTGCATGCTGTGAAGCAGTTCGGCAGATTTCCTAAGAACTGACCTTCTCCTATAGGTTTGGTAATGAATGAAAAGGCTGAGTTTTTGTCTCAGAATGATCTGATGTTTAATTGCTGTTGTGGCTTCAGCATTTCATTCGTTACCTGTACATAGAGTGATACTATATATGTGCAATCACGTGTGAAAGTTCAGTAGACGACATATTTAATATAATCTAATTCACTTGATTATACTGTTACGAGGCAAAGCTATAGCGTTTTAACCGCTAACTGAATTACATGCTCAACCATAAAACTGGCTTGCATCCTAAAAATATGCTTGGGGATATTTTGCAGCCGTTGCCCGCCTTACAAAAACACAGACATAAGCATATACACATGCACACACATACAGCTTTGAGGAGGGTGAAGGGGTTCCCTGACCCTTTGCTGTCCCAGTGTTAGACATCTGGGGTGCAGATGTGAATCTGTGTGTGTCTGTTGCAACAGCAGATGGAAACATCACGGCCTTGCCTTGGCTGAGTGAAATACCTCTGTCCTCCTTCCCCTCTCTGTTCTCTCCTGCTGTTTCTGGCTCTGTCTAGTCTCTCTGTCTCTGTCCTGCGCTCTCTATCTGTCTCAGTCTCTCTGTGTGTTTCTCTCTCTCACTCTCTCTCTCTCAGTCCTCCTACGACCACATGACTGCAGTCACTTGGACAGATTGCTTGTTTGTGTGTTTATTTATTCAGTTTCCTGAAGGCAGAGACCATTTGTAAATTAGGAGAGGAGAATATTTCCATGTTTTTCCATCGAAATAATTTATTTTACTTTTCCCCATTTTCCCTGTGCCGTAGGTGTGTTTGACAACTGTTCCCATTCACTGAGCGAGAAGGGCTGGTCTGTTGGCATTCGCACTGTAGAAACTGCCGGCACCAAAGACGCAAGGTTCTACTTTACACTTCGGACAGACCGAGCTGTAAAATCTACCACTGTCTATAGCAACCAGCGATACAGAGTGAATGCTTGGATTCACCTGATGGCCACTTACAACGGCCACAACATGACCCTGTATGTAGATGGAGCTAAGGTGTGTGGTTTTGGTGTATGGTTGAACTTGAGTTCACACTTTGGTTGGGTTTGGTTATTTACCTCTGCTTTACTTTTAGCTTCTTAATCTCTGAGGTGCAATGATAGTACACATTGATCTTCGTCTATTTCCAAGGTCAATTATGGATTTTCACACTTTTAGATGTGAGTCAACCTGTAAGCCAACATGGACACCAGATCCTAAATGTCCTGTGGATTAAATCATTACTGTCACTTGCATTGCATGTCATCAGATCCATTATCATAACGACTGAGCAAACTCGGTTTAGTGCTGACCATGGGATGCGGCTGAAAGCGTAGCAAAAACTAGCAGGTGATCCTTGAGTTGCCGTGTCAAAACTACCTGTCCCCAAGGTCAAGAATGACACCTAAATGTTACTGCTCCTTGTTTCAACATCAAAATTTATTAATGGCAGTTTGCAGATAGGGATTGTAGAACAGTGAGAGCTTATGTAGTTTGTTATCGGTCCACCCTTGGTTTATCAATAATTTGATTTCAGGGGAACAGGTCTGGTGTTTGAAATTAGCACCTGTGAACTATTTGGCATGAATGCATCATGGACATTGACATGGAGGTAGTTGGATTTGGTTTGGCTGTTATAGTATTGACAGCCAGATGAGGAACTTCTCAGGTGAATTCAAATTGCCACACTGACAGCTGTAACTCTAGGGGAACTTAATGCTAACATGTTCTTTTTAAAAATTCTTAAATTAGGACCTTTTCTTTGATTAGACAATGAATTATTAATTATATTCACAACATAATGAAATGAAGAGATTGGTTTCTGCCCGTCTTCTCCTCTCAGCTGTTTCTTCTCTGCTTTTGCTCTTAGGTGGGAGAAAGCAATCTCCAGACAGGGAACCTCTACAGCCCCTTCATGAGGACCTGCAGAACCTTCTTCCTTGGCAGTAACCAATCAGATCAGGGACAGAGCTTCAGGGGCCATATAGGAGGTGTGGTTCTGTGGGGCTACGCTTGCTCTCATGAGGACCTCCTGAAGCGGCCACTTCAAATTGACAAGAGCGAGCCAGGTCATAGCGATGTGGGCTGACTTCTCTAATGTAACTGGCTATGATGAACTAAGATGATTTTATTTTGGTCTCCATCAGCATTACTTATTTAATTGTTATATACTGAAATATTGATGGATTCTACTTCTGACTTTCTTTTATTATTATTATATTTAAAATTTCTGACTTTTAGGTGGAAGAGCTATGGGCTCCATATAAAGTTGGCCTCCATCCGACCATTATCACCACCCCTGTCCCTGAGCAAGAACTTGTCTCCTCATTCCTGCCACCACCCTGCGGCCTGACACCCTGTGACAACACTGACATCATCTTGGGCTACAACAACAACTGGCAGCTCCGTGCCCCCAAGCGAATTCGATACCGCATCGTCAACCTCTCCACTGATGATGGTGGGAACCCCACCGTGTCGGAAGCCCAGATCCAGTTGCAACACCAGGCTCTGATTGAGGCCTTTCGCCCCTACAACATCACCCTAGATCTGAGTGTACACACCGTCAAAAACTCCAGCCTCCAGCAAAGGTTTATCCTCAGCAACTGTCGAATTGGAAAGATTGGGAATCGCCAGTGTGACCCCGAGTGTGACCATCCAAGAACGGGCCATGATGGAGGGGACTGCCTCCGACTGGGGCCCTGCTACAACTGGAAGAGACAGGATGGGGTTTGTAACATGGAGTGCAACAGTATACACTATGACTACGATGATGGAGACTGCTGTGACCCGGAGGTCACCGATGTCCTCAAGACCTGCTTTGATCCCGAGTCCCCTGACAGGTGAATGTGAACAGTCGACTGTCATATCCTTCTCATCCCTTTGCTGTTCTGAGTTTCTCTTTTTAACAGAGAAAGTGGTTTCAGTCACTAATTGTTTCCATTCCCAAAGTGTAGTTTGTCAGTTGCTGTCAAGCTACTGTCAATAAAATTTATCACTCTCTCTAAATTTTTCACTTTAAAGGCCCATCAGGAAATTAAGGAATTATGCCCATTGAGCCACTGGAAGAATTTAGTGCTAACATTTTTGCAGGAAGCGTTGAGTTTCAGCAACACTAGCTTTACTGTGATCCAAAAAATGACAAAATGGAAGCGACTGAAATTAATTAGTGAATATAGACAATCTCAGAGCAGCAGAGGATTGAGTGTGACATTACTAAGTTGTTGCATTGATAGACTTAGTGCTGTTTACTGAATCGGTCAAGATAACAGTTGAGTTTGCGTTAATCGAGGAGCAGGGGAATTAGGAATTAACTGACTTCTTTTCAGGTGGAGGTTGTTGCTGGTTACAAACATTTCACTGACTAGACTATATATCCATTTGTATTAAGACAGCAGGACAATATAAAGGGTGACATTGTAGAAACATAATAGAGAAAGTACCAGGGCGTTTATGTTTCGAGCCAATAAGGACAGCATGTTTTTCCAGAGGCTTATTTGTGGGCATTAATGGCCATAAATAAGACTTACTTCTCCCCACTTCTCCCACACTGCAATGCTTCAGCAGGGCTGTGCAATGAAAAGCTCAACATGCTACATGTACAAATTGGTGCTCTCACTTTCCCCAGTGGTTTTAGAGAGAGCTCTGTGAAGTAGGGATGGTGGGCTAAGAGGCCAAAGTACACACTTATTTTTACTAAACAACTCAAGCGGCAGCCCGCTGCCTTCCATTTAGTCTGACAGACAGGCTCATGCAGAGTTCCAAATAGCTTGCATGAAGTCTCGCCATGAGGTCGTCGGCCCAGGTTCTTAAAGACTCTATCCTTAATCCAAATTGTAACCACAAGCTTTAGACTGGGCCACTGGAAAACAGAACATGGGAATTGGAGCAATTTTTTAAAAATGACAGATTTAGCACTTGATGCCTGGAGATGACAGACTGTGACAGCTTAACACAAGGATGTATTAATGTTTGTTTTTTTTTTGTTTTTTTTACAGTAGAAATTTTTTTTTTTCCAGCTCTGGTCAAATAGATCTCGCTTTACCAATACACAGGATTTTTTTTTACAGCTCCTTGCTGCAACAATCAAAATCACAACTGCTGTAACTTGTGTAACAAATTTCCATCGTAATATGCCTGAAAGACTCAGTGGGTGTATTACTAATGATGTACTACATCTCTGTATCTTAATTAACATCATCATTTTGATGATAAACTTCATGACATATTTATGTAATAGTTATGATTGGCAACATATATATGGCTTATGTCAATTAGAGGCAAGGCTATAGCAGTAGAGTCAAAATCCACAAAGGTATAAATGCAATTTCAAAGCCTTCTCCACTGCTAGGAATAGATTTCATGATATAGATATCATGGAAGAAATACTAAGTTTTATTATTTATATTAATATCAATATTTGTTAGCCTAGAAGTGATCAAATTTAAATGTACCGAGTCTGCAGTCAGTCTAGAAAGTGTATTAGTTTTTAAATGGTAGAATGTGAACTCCCCTCAGGTCACTAAATACCCCTGATTCCCTGTACAGGACCTGATTGTCCTCAGTGGTAGCTCTGATTAGATGTTAGTTCTGTAAGATAAACTGTTGTGTTACTGTTGTGTATCTATTCACTTCATCACATCCCTTTATGAGTGACTCGCCATAATGACTTATAGCTGCTGTAATATGAGTAAAAGAAGAAAAAGCTTAACATATGCTTACAAATGTGTCATTATTGGCAGATCACTAGACACATAGGGACAATGTTTGTTAATAAAAATACTGAACATGCCCACTGTTCAATGATTAAATGATCGATTACCAATTACAGCATAATTTTAATTCTGACCAATCAGAACTTGGTATCAATCCCTCTGTCCAAGTTACAATTTCAAATTAATATAAGTGGCTACGTGTTATGTCATACAAACTTAAACAAGCTGTAAGAGGGGCCTCTATCACTTTTAATTCTTAGCATCCTTTAGGTTTGCCTTGTCTCTGCTTTTTGCTTAGGTAGTAGCAGTAGCCTAAAGCTTATCAGATCATGCTTCTGATCACCTCACAACAGGTTTATTAGCCTGGAGTAACCTGGAGTGTATTGCACCTCCACTTTACTTACTTGAAAACACAATGTGCCCGTGAACAAGGCACTTAACCTTCCACATTTTCAGTGTGCAACAAAGACAAGTTTAAGTGGACAGCTGCCAGTGGCAAACAGAAGGAGATTGTTGCTCCCTGGTTTAAATTTGTGCAGCTGTGTGAATGTGAAACAAGCTGCTGCTGGAAAAGAAACATGGTGCTTGGTTGATTTTCCCTGGAAGACACAGGTTAAGGCTAGGTAAAAGTTAAAAACAAAACAAAACAAAAAAAATGTTGGCTTGTATGTGTGTGGTCTCATTACTTGGCTGCACGAAAGGGATTCTTCAACTGTGTCATAAGTAAATGTTAATTTATGCTCTGTCATGAGCTGTCCTGCTACATCTCACACAGGAAGAAAAGATTTGGTTGGGCACCCTACTCTGTTTTTTATCACAAACTGAATAACAACCACTGTTAGGGGTCTGGTCAATTACATCAAAATTGTTATTTATCAAGTGATTTATTCTAGATTTAATTTGATGGTTATTACAAAGAATATTCAAAGACCAAATGAAAGCATATCTGCCACACTCACCTTTGGGTAATAATTGGAATCAGTTTTAGTTTGATATATGTCAAGGAATTGGAGAATTAGAATGTTGTTTTTGATGTTGTGAGGACAGTTTTATAAATCATGGCTCTGGATTTCTGGATTTTTTTTGCATGACACACTTAATAAATAAGGCCTCTGCTGTTGAGTTTTTGAAAGCTAAACTCCAAAGTCACAGTATGTGTGTGCACTTACGCAGTGATGTAACCCTTGCAGTGAATCTTGCCAGAGTTCCTGTCTATAAGCTCCTGACCCTCCATTAAAAACAACATGAACAGCCAATACACAGGAGACCGGAGTGTCGTAAAAACTGGGCCCAGTGGACTAACAGTAGTGCAGGTCCTCTGGAAAGGTTCTCACCCCAGCTTGTTGAAAATGTTTATGTGTGTGAGTGCTTTGACATACCTGCATGCATCCCAACTTGCAAATTTCTCAGGCAGGGAGAGAGAATTAATGTGAGGATGACATTTCGCTGGCATTTGTGGAGCACTGAACTCTTTTTATGTTGGGGTCTGGGTTTTTGATACCCCTCACCCCCCCTCTTCTTTTTAAGTTCTTGGCTAGGTATTCTGATTGCAGGACCCTATATGTGTGCAGCTGCTGCAGACCAGTGCAGGGCCAGAGGTTTTTAGAAGCCAGCTGCTGTCACGACACAAGTTTGTTGTGGAGAGCCAGTTCTAGAGCGATGGGCAGGTACACTGCAGATTCTGGCAGCACAGTAAAGAAAAGGGAGCGGGGGGGGGAAAGACAGGGAGAGAGAGAGAGAGGCATGGGTGGATAGGGAGTGATGGAGTGGTGTGGGACATCATGTCCATTTATGCTGAGACACATGTCCAGGATTTGCTAACATTTTTTGGTTTGCAAATCCTGGACGGTGCACTTCTGTGGAAGGAGCTCCAGGCACCTCCCCTGAAAGAACAATCCTGCTCCGACCTTGTTTGATGCTTTATGTGCATGTGAATCTCACACATAAAGTTGTTATTTTAGATCAAGTTTAATTCTGGTCAAACTGCATTGCAGTCACATTTTATTTACTAATAAAACAGGTGCTGCACTGTTCCCCAGATGGTCAATACAGCTCTACATCTGACTGACATTTCTGATTCAGTCCTTTCTCACGAGTGATCTGTTGATGTTGTCAGCCTTATGCCTGCCCTACACTGTCTATGGCAGTGAGCGTGTGGAACAGCATGCCAGCTTGAAAGGGCTGTAATATTGTAATTGTCTGTCTGTGAAGATTCTCAGTCATCCAGGTCACGGTAGTCTTAAGTGCTAAGATTGAAGGCAAGACAGATGGTTTGAGAGAGTAAGGTTAGGGTTAGGGTTAATAAAAGAGGCCATCTATGTCCACCTGGAACGTCCATCTCTAAACAGAGGTGGTGGCTTATGACACCATCTTTCAGCCACTTACAGTGCAGTCCTGAGATCCTTACCCAGGAGGTTTAACCCCTATTCACATCTTGAGGCATGTGACCCTAATGACTCACATAATGTCAAGGTGGGGAAACGACTAACCAACGAGTCACACCTGATCCCATGTGACCCTAACAACTCGCATAATGACCGGGTGGGTCAACAACACCCATAATCACCCCTGGAGTTTAAATACCTGGGAATTTTAAGAACTGAAGGAGCTTGTTAGTCCTAGTACTCTAACAGACAATCCTAATGTAAAAAAAAGACCTAGCAGCTTATTTATTGTTAGGTGACCTCTAACAGCTGTAGTAATTAAGACGTAGTATAAAGAGCGACAAAGTCCACATTAAGAGGAGGTGTGGGTGGATAGATCTTCCTGCAAAACACAGGACTTTGGCACAGAAAGCCACTGTTCATTTCCTGTTTGAAACCAATAGTCAGTGTTGTTTATTCTAACCAACTTCGGTATTTTAACCCAAACCACAATCTTCTCTTAAACCTAACCAACTTGTTTTTTTTCTAAATCCAACCGAACCATTACTGTTCCATAAGCTTGACTAGGTGGAGATGCACACATGGCTTGTGTCAGAGGGTAGTGACAAATGAGTTTATTTTCACTTTTACTGTTTACTGATTGGTGGTCATAAGGCTATCTCAGATAATGTTGGCTGGAATCACTGGACTATCCAATGAAGAGGACATAGATGCTAACAATGAACTGTAAATAATAAACTCTGATATAGTATCATCCAAGAATATCTTTCCACATAGCGGAGATGCATGGTGGATAGGCTATTGTGAACAAGACTTTTTTGAAACATCATCTGTCAGTTCTATTGTAGTATGAAATGCTCCTTGGCCTTGGACGTAATGCTGGTTTTGGATACTGTTAGTTAGCTGGACATATTAATGATTCCATCTTGTCAGAGCAGAAAAACCACTGTGTAATCCATTACTTACATCTTTGCTCTTATGATTTTGATTCTTGGAAAGGTTTAAAAATGAGTATTGCTCTTACCACAGCCCCATGCATTCTGCTTCAACTTACAAAGAAAGTCTTTCTTTGACAGGCCTGCGTTGCCTACTGACTGTCTATTGTGTTCACCTGACTGATATGCCTCTTCAAATCTGAAACATATGAAAACAATGCAGCTTCAACTAGTGGGGCTTGTTGTGGCTGACTGCTTCTCAGTCGTGTGCTCCTGCATTGAAGAACCTTCTGCTCATGCAATAAAAGTAACTGTTAGCATGTTTTTAAGTGCTGGTGTCTTCTGCTAGTATTGTTCTCATTAAGACCGGAGGAGACTGTTTGGCTTACAGATGCTATAGTTTATGATATTTAGTTTATGTCAATAAATTACACAGTAAAAAGCAAGGCACATACAATATGTACAAATTATTAATAAGTACACATTATTGCTCCTGGTGTAGTATTTTCAGAGTCTGTCTTCTGTTTCTTCAGGGTTCAAGTAACTGACTTGTCACCAACAATATTTAAAATGGACACAGATCCACAGTTTTACATGGTGACAGTACTAGTGCTGACTCTGCCGTTGATTCATGCAGTGTTTGACTTGCCCTCAAATGGTAATTTTGTTAACTCATAACCAGGGTTTTCACTTCAATCATGTAGAGCCATTTATATTTTGCCAGGTTGGCTTTAGACTTCCACCGAGGCATCCTCTGAGTCTCAGAAGTTTGAGAGTCAACTCTTTAGTGGTCAACATTCTGTCATTTGTAATTGCTCAGCCTAGGGTGATGGATACTGCATGCAGCCTCAGCTGAACTCATGTAGTGAGAGCAGGGTTTCCCTGAAGCATCTTAAATCTTAAACCTTATTTAGTCAGGCAAAGTGCCTGAGAAAACACATTCTTATTTACAGTACTACACATGTACTCAGGGAGGGATTGCATTAGGAGGAGGATTACACACACGCAGAGCTCTTGGCTGATGAGCAACACCTTTGGACCAATTTGGAGGTGAAGTGTCTCACTTAATGGTACATTGAGAGAAACGTATGAGTGGATAGGGATTACTGCCTTCTTATTTCATTCATCTAGATTTTTCCCAGCTGAAAGCTAAGATCTTATTGTCACAAGCTCACCTGTCTATCCCTCAAGCTATTGGAAGAGTTTAAGCAGCACTGAGCCAAATCTGAAGAGTTTTTTAAATGAGCAATTATATAAATTATATTTCTAATGAAAAAAGGAGCACTTTTAAGCCTTTTGAGATTGAAACATGGATATTAATAAAATTTGCCTTACAGCTGAGCTTGATCAAAAGCATAAACTCCAATCATCCAAATACACTTGAAGTAACTGAGGTAAAGTTTAAAGTATGGCTTAGTAATTTTAACGAAGTTAGCCCCACAGCTGAAATTGATCAATCACATAAAACCTTAATTCCCTGCTTGAGAAATACAACATGAAACAATAATCCATTACGTTATAATCACAGAAAAACACTTAAATCCAGTGCTTTGCCCGTGTGAGATGAAAGAAAGCAAGACTTCACAAACAAAATTATGTATGATTCATACATTTAACATAATGTATTTTTATAAGTATTGACCTAATGCTATACTGATGCACCAGTGGAAGACTGATTAGCATTGATATTTATTACCATATAAGGCAGATGTGAAGAAGCACATACACAAATAGTCACACACAGAGACAGACAGATTTTTTTCATTAAACAGCTGTGATGCTCCAGAAACCATAGGAGGCTGAGCTAAAAGCCTGAACTGTCTGGCATGTGAGCATCGGGCAGTTGGTGAGACCCCAATACAAGGCTCTCAGACCGAGTAGGGCCTAATGGTGATAGGTTCTAAAACTTTCCAGCTATAAAAGCAAAAGAGAGAAATGACACGTGACATCACTGCAGCCGAGGCAAAACGAAATTGGCTTCACACATCAAAGTGCATCCAGGGTAATTTATCACAGTCAGAAAGAGAGAGGTGGGGGATGCTTGTGGTGAGCTGCAGGGGGCAGTGGTTTGAAGTAGCCTGACCAATTCAAACAGTTCTGATATGAAGTTACAGGCCAGAGGCTGATGCTGAAACAAACTGTTGCTGAAGATGCCGTACACTGAGTATCACAGGGTCCCTGAATCCACTCACAGCATTACCTTGAGCAGAAATTATGTCCTCATGCTTAAAGGTATTTTGGAAGATACACTTGTTTGCCATCATGCCTTAGGTTAAAGGAGATTTAATCTCTCTGCGAACAATAGAGGTTGGCCCAAGATGCTTTTAGCCTAGCTTAGCACAAAAGCTTGTCGCACACTTTTTCCAACACTAATCTACCTCATTGTAATATTAACACATTGTAGCTTATATACAGGACTGTGCTTAAAGTATAGTCAACTTAAAGATGTGGTTAAAATCGAACCAAACATCAAACAACTTAAACCACACAGTGTAACAGGTGCAATGAAACAAGGAGGAGATTGTAGAGCATGATGGCATGATGAACAAAGGAGTTCTTAAGCCTGTTGGTCCTACACTTGGGCAGGAGCAGTCTTTCACTGAACAGGCTCCTCTGGTTGCTGATGACGGTGTGCAGAGGGTGGCTGGCATTGTCCATAATATCCAGCAGTTTGTCTAGTGTCCTCATCTCTGCCACCGTCACACCTTTGCCTAAATTGATGATGAATGTGTTCTCTTCTTTCTACTTATGCAGGGCTTATATGAGTGTAAAAGAGCTAAAGGAGGAGCTACACCTGAGCAGCACCGACACACTTAATGTATTCTTTGCCAGCAACTCAGTACGCGAAGAGCTGGCAGGAGCTGCAACCTGGCCATGGGCAAAGGAAGCGCTTACCCACCAAGGTGAGTAGATTTACATCAAACTATATTACATATACATGTCAGAAAGTTACTCCTTCACTTTTCTTGCTTATGTTTGTATTGTACTGTGTCCATTTTCTTATTTTTCCTCCCCTTTCTTTCTTCTTTGCTTCATTTCCAGTTCTACCATTCTTATTTTCCCTTTGTCCTTCTTCTACGCCCTGTCTCCTTCTCTGTCTCTTTTTTCTTTTAATCCACCCATTCTTCTCTGTCTTTGCCCTCCATCCTTTGGTGTCTAATTTGGCAGTATCCAAATGAGATGGGGAGAGCAATTGAAACTGGCAGGGATTTTCCCAGCACATTGCCTCTTCCAGTCATTAGGCCCCTTTTCACTGGGGAAGGCTAATCAACCCAACAACAACCAAACAAACAAATGGCAGTGGTACTTTGTGGGCTCTGTAGCACTGTTGCCACCCATGCCCGCTTGCCAGTTGTTGTTTATTTATGTAGGCTATGCAATTTTCTCTTTTTGTGCCAGCTCAAAGTATTGACTGTTCAAAAGTAGGAGACAGTAGATGTTTTTTGAGTTTTTATTAAGTTGCACTAGAGGTTATGGTGTGCTTGAATTAAGAATTGCTGAAAAAGGTTGTTTGTTCTTTTTCACCACCAGTTTTGTAGTATGTAAGTTAAAGAAGTGGCACATTCAGCAATGAAAGTTTTGTCTCGTTTTATTCACCTGTAAACTAGTAATGAAAGGGTTAGTTGATTGATTTTAAAACTGAATTATATTAGTAAGTCATTAACATTTATATGTCAGTTTTCCGGGGGATTTTCTGCTTATTTAATTTAGATGATCAGGAATTTAATACTTACGCATAACTGGTTGATTCAATGAAAATAATTGTTAGCTGTAGCCTAATAAGCAAAACCCAGGTGAAGGTTTATGTCCACAATACACACTCAGATTTAGCTAGCGCAAATTAATGTCAGCTGTTTTCCCAAGATATTTAGTTTTCAAAATTACTTAGAAAACAACAACAACTTCAAAATGCTCACACAGCACAATTAAAACAAAACAGCTGCACCGTGACTCAATTGATATTTGCACCAAAACTCAGCAGATGAATAAATTGTCACCATGGATTTTGACCCCTTATTTCTGTTTTTAAATGTCATATCTACGCAGATGTCTAAGTGTTTATAACTACTTTAATGGAAAAGAGGAGAAACGATTCTTTGCCAAATCATATTGTTTAATATTAGTGTATTTGCTCACGCCACCACTGGAGGAGCTGGACACCCCAGGCAAGGGTTTAACTGGTTTTATTGTGTCCAGCAGAGGGAGGTACCTTAGCTTAAGGCAGAGCTTTTGCTCTAAAAAGAATGACAAATAACTAATAATTATATGATTTAATATGTTATTGTTCTGTTGATTTATGGGCTTGAGATAACTATTGATTAGTGTAAACACAGGGTCTTACTTTGATGCTGCCAGTCATATTGTCCGAGTAGATGAATTAAACCCCTGAATTCAATTCTCTACTGGATGTCTCCCACATGACATTTGTTTCAGTTTCTCAGCATCTGTGCCTGTTTAAAAGAGTTAGTGGATGACAGGTCAACTCTGGAAGCCCCTGTTTTTAAGTGTCTGGATATTTAATGTCTTCATTGTTCGATGTCTTCACCACTGAACATACTGTTTCTAATTAGAAAACCAATAACTGTGATGTCTGGTCTTGATTCTGTGATTATCAGCATGCTGCAGAAAACCTGTATCACCACTTAAAGGCCATTTTTGTAAGCATTCAAAAATGAATGCATTCAAATCTGCCAAAAATACATTATCTTGCCCTGTTAAAAAACATTTTCAAAGTTCGATATGTCATATGCCACATGAAAAAAATAAAAATAAATGGCTTGTACCTGATATACCTTAATATCCTGCTAACTAATGGACTGACCAACAAACAGGACTGAAAACATAACCTTCTTAGCCCAAGTCAGTAAACAAAGAATGCAAACATAGAAACATCAGCCTGCACGTTAAAGAAATGTTTGAGGAAAGAAAATTTTCCTAGTCCTGTTAACCATTCATGATCAGGTAGAATGCCTGATTCTGCCTGCCTACAACCCACGGTGTGTTAACTGTGGATCACCCAGAGTATATTACTTTTAATACAATAGCTACTTATAATATGAAATATATGTAGCATAGAATATTAAGCTGCATCTTAAACAGCAACTCATGCAGTCTAATAGTAATCTATTATAATATTGGTAATCGTTAATCAAATGAGAGAGTTATTATATTATAATGTACCTTTACAATGTTAAGGCACTTTTCTCCGCTGTCTTTCAGTAATTTTGTAATTTTGATTTATTACCTAATCTTCCTCAGTGGTTGTGATATTTCTTTTAGTACATTTTCAGTGGCATGGGCCGGCACCAAGGCCATGCAATTTTTTTGTACATGGAAGTGGTGGTAGCTATTATTAGACAAAATAGTAGCTATAACGTCTCAGCAGAGTACTCTTACATATTCAAAGCAGGCACAAATGGCCCTTATCCACTCATAGCCACTCTGCTGAATCCTCTGTCTGTCTTTGGTTTAAAGTGTTAAAGTTTTATTTCAGTCCATTCTAATTGAAATATCAGTGTAAAGTCTTTTTTTATTTGTTGGTCTGTTTCTCTTTTGGAAATTGCAGCTGTAGTAGATGGTAGATAGTAAAACTGGAGCTGGATAGACACATAGCTAGTAGTTAAAATCTGGACTTTCACAACAAGTCTTGCTGTGTTTTGGATCTTATGAAACAATCCTACATGTGTGATAGATCTGACAATGGTGTCTGCAAGATAAGTGTAACAGTCTTAACTCACAAATCTTTTTTTAGCCACCAGGTATATATTTACCATGTACTGACCTATCAAAAGAAACCAAAAAATCTGGAGAGTAACAATAATATAAACAGTATTATGAATATTACTTCTTATTGCCAGGTGGGATGGTGCTGAATCCTTCCTACTTTGGTACAATGGGCCACCTCAACACCATGATCCATGAGATGGGACACATCTTTGGCCTGTATCATGTCTTCAAAGGAGTGAGCGAGCGGGACTCCTGTGATGACCCATGTCAGGTAAGACTATAAAAATGTGCTTTTCTTGATGATGCGTATTATGTTTTTGAATCACTGTGCAGGAAGATATTTCTCATGTAAAGCTTTATATACTGAACAGAAAAGTACTACCTGCTGTTTATTATTCTCTTTTATACATTTGAACATCTAAAATGTTCTCTGTTTGCCAGTAGCTCTGTCTCATGTACTTTCAGGAGATCACTCCATCCATGGAGACAGGAGACCTATGTGCTGACACTGCACCAACACCCAAATCCAAAGCCTGTAACGATCCTGGAGCTGTTAACGATACCTGTGGAGTCACCACGTACCAGGACACACCTTACAGCAATTACATGAGCTACACAGGTCCAGCGGATGAACATTCTCAACTTTGCGTACTTATAATTAACAGCAAGCGTAATACTGGCATGTTGAAAATAACTACTGAGTCACATAGGAAGCCAATTACATGGCATTAGAATGTACTCTGCACAAAATTAGACTAGCAATGATAGTAGACTTGAAAAAGACAAATTGTGTAATGCCCCACCACATAATTAGAAACAGTTTTTTTTTTTTTTTTGCGAAAGACAAAAGTCCATAGGGATACAAAGACATGTTTCATGGTATTTGTATTACACTGCCACACAAATCAAAAGCAAGTAATAAGACTTTTCTTATATAGTTCATACAAATGGGCACGTTTATTTATATGGCACAATTCAAATTACTTAATGAATTAAAAACATAAAAAAATATATAATATAATAATAGTAATGATTTTTCTTACAAGACAGTGTTAAA
This sequence comes from Lates calcarifer, assembly GCF_001640805.2. NCBI lineage: Eukaryota > Metazoa > Chordata > Actinopteri > Centropomidae > Lates > Lates calcarifer. The sequence goes on from NC_066836.1 coordinate 21,373,823, forward strand.
ATGAGTTATTTAGTATTTATTATGACTGTATTCACATAGTGTTATCATGCTTTCAACCTGTTAGGGAATAGCTTATTTTCACATCTGAATGCACCTGCACCTACATTATCCATGATTGGTTTAGCCTTTTCTATTCAAAATAAGTCTTAAACTATTCGACCTGAATATAAAGTTATTAAGCATTGCTGTTGTGTTCACAGGGTGCTAGCTCACCTTCCTTATTTCTACCATTAACCATTGTCATTAACACTGCATTTAGATGAAGGATAGTGCTTGAACCTGATCCATGATGGTAACTGGGTTATTTCTTTCATTGCATCTTATCAGATGACAACTGCACAAACCATTTCACTCCCAACCAAGTTGCTAGGATGCACTGTTATCTTGACTTGGTCTACCAGAAGTGGCTGACGAACCGCCAACCGGCCCCCATCCCTATGGCTCCCATAGAAACTGACCAGAGCTCAGATTCTGTCTCTATCTATTGGCTGCCACCTATGAGGGGACCACTTTATCAAAGGTACAATTGCATGGGTTTTTAATGGGTTCTTGTGTTTAAGTTTTGTCTCCTCATCTGAGAGGTAATTCTACCATGATGTTGACTCTAACTATGAACAATGAATGTGTAAAATCTTTTAAAAAATAATTTGAGAACTTCCATGATAGAGGCACTCATAAGCAAGACAGGGATGTGTCTTTAGCAACTATCAGACACCTGCAGTGCACAAGTAATGAATAATTGCAGTTGCAGTAAGTGAGGACACTGCTGGTAATACAGTATATGTCGCCTAAGTCCCAACATATACACTATTTTTCCATAGGAAGAAGGCCATGATGGGCCTGAGCTTTCTGAGAATATAGTGTGTTTAGTTGCTCATCATCAGCTTGTGAAAATAAACATTTGTCACCAGAAAGTTTCCCCATGGACTGCAAGGTGGTATACTAGAGACAGATATAACAACATATATGAAAAGCCTGCTGACTGAAAACATAATCACACTGCTTATGAGTGTAATGCCTGGTTATACCTTCCAGTAGCCTTTTAATTGGTCTTGTTTATGTTTTGCTTTACTGGTAGCACTAGAAATAATCCGGGCACTCACACTTCCAGACTTTATGAGTGGACTAAGATTACCTAAACAATAAATGATTGACCCATGTGTAATGGATCATGGTATTGTCAACATATGCAATTGTATTCCAATTTGGACAGAAGAGTGCTGCATTTCTGAGCCTGATTTGGAGCTTTCGAATTGAGATCAGGTCTTGTTGGCCCATTGTACCGTGGGTTTCTTTTAGCTTTCTTGCTTTGTCCAGATTAAAAAAACAAAGCAAGTTGTTCAACATAATTGAAGTTCTGGTCTTAAAAGAGACATATTTACCTTGTTGATAAATGACAGACTATTTCATAATCAGCCACTCTTTTTGTTTTCTTTTGTCCTAGCTCCTCATCCCACGTGTCTGTCAACTGTGGAGACTGTGAGAAAGATGGCGTTTTCCACCAGTACGCCTATGAGGCCACTTCACCTCGTATCTGTGACACATCAGGCTATTGGACACCTGAGGAGGCAGTTGGTCAGTCAAAAATTGCTCTGTGTGTGTGTGGATAAATATTTATCTGTTACAGTAGCCTTGTACTTGTTGCAACAATCATAGAGAATTTTCTACTTATACTGATACTGAGTGCACCCCTTTTTCAAATCAGTGTGAATATAGACTAAATAAGAGAGATTGTTTGGGCTGCACGTAAAGCCGCAACTAAATTACCAACAGATTTTACCAATAGATTTTCACTATTAGAATTTACTAAAATAAATAATGGCCAAGTTGAAATTAAAATCAGCAGTGGTGAGGAGGCTAGTTATTGTTTTTATTCATCTTTCTCTCTTCTCTTCCCTCACTGCAATTATTGACAAGGAGGAAAGTGGCGGTTTCAGGTTTGAGTTTGTGTCCTTGAGTTCTACTTCTGTCTCTTGTTTCTACAGAGCAGATCAACCCTTTCCCCTCCAAATCCTCCAAATGCACGCACACACACACACACACACACCACACACACACACACACACACACACACACATCTCTTCCCTGTAAATTTCAGGTGCGTGCAAGGCTAATGGCTCCTGGAAGGGGAAAAAGCAGAAAATCATTAAATGATAATTGCCCTCAGCTACAGAGCTCCTTCTGTCTCTGTCTTGTTTTAGCCAAAGCGAGAACAAGGATTATCAGGCAAAGTGTCTGCTCTGGGTAATGTTTGGGAGCTGGTCAAATACTGAACCTCTGTCATAAACAAAAGAACAGAGGAACAGAAGAAACAGAAGAAAGTGTATCTTGTAGTACTCTACTTTGAAACATTACACTTCATCACTACGCACATGGTCCTTGTTATTCCAATCAAAATTTCGAGAGAACCCCAGGTTTCCTTTGACATGACATGTAGGGTGAGGGGAAAGAAACAAGAAAGAAAAAAAAGAACACAAGGACACAAACATAAAAGCAAATAGAAAGAAAAGAGAAAAAGAATCAAAGAAAGACAAATACAGAAAGAAAGAACAAATAAATGTACAAACACAATAGCACTTTCCTTTTCTTCAGTGGAAACTCTATCCAAATATGTGGAAATCCTCTGCTGGAATTTATGCTTTGAAAACAAGCGGCGAGGAGGAACAGGGGGGATTACGGCTCCCTCTCTTTCGCTGCGGGATCATAATGATGATAAAGAGTCAATTACAGTCTTACTCTAAACAGTGGTATTCACATAGCTGAGGAGACAGCCAGTCTGCTGGATTCCCTGGCTCCTTTTTCACTCTTTCCCACTTCTAAAGACAGTGATGCACGGGGTCACTTTGTCAGCCAGTGAAGATGGGCAGTAGTGCCTTCAACAGGGAAAGGAAGAGGGGAAATTGGACAAATTCAACGCGGATATCATTGCTGGTAAAACATGAGTTTAATGGCAAAACACCATTAGCTTGAATAGTTGGCAAAATTGTCTGTTTACATCTCCTCAGAATGTTGCTTGTGCCAACATTGACTGGTTTGAGTCAGTTTTCAGGCTGAGGGAAAACACCAAACTGTTTCAAGAGTCTGTCCTCCTGTTGAGAGGGATTTAAACTGGTTTATGTGCTGCATCAAGCATTAATGTAGGTTATAATTTAAAATGAGAACATTTAAAGAAGGCTTTTAAAGGGGTGTTGTGTTCATAGTATTTCAGTTTGCAGAGTGCAGAGAGAGGGAATTAAAGGTGGTAAATTCCAGACCTGAATGGGTGCATGAAAAGAAAAGAAAATCTCATTTCTAATAATAATCATGATAATAATCTATGTAAAGTAAGTAATATAGAGGAAGAAATAACATGTATGATATTAAACAAACAAAAGCATTAAATATAGCAAGTACAATCTGAAAATGAAAGGTAGGCTGAGTTTGCCAGAAAACCGAAAATAATACGGCAAAACTTAAACTAAACATTAAGCTCATTATTACAGAACTGTGTCACAAAAATGCATTAATTAGAGAGAGAAAGAAAGAAAGAGAATTGCCTCATCACATATAATTGTGGATGTGCAAGAATCTAAAATATAGATAGACAATGTAATGCAGTAATACAGTAATTAGATAACACACATTGTGATCTGTGGTAGAAGTGGCTGATCATGTGCCAGTAGAGTATTTTCAGATTTATGAACATGTTTTAACAGCCGTGCTTTACAGTTTGCACCCTCGTGGTGCCAAATCCTGCCTCTGATCTTACTGAATGTCCCATAAGCTGTTTATATAAGCATACGAACTTCGGAGTAAAGTCAACTTGCTCCACATAGGCAGCTAGTTTCAGTTCTCTTTCAGTATTGGAGGAACTTCAGTATTTCTCCAGCCTACAAAAACATTAAACTAAAGTTTTAATACAAGATCTAAGATTCTGTAAATGTTGAATATCTAACTACCTGAATAAATGCTACACCTACTTAGAGGCTAATCTTGACATAATTTGCCTGGCATTCTTGGCTTTTGGTGATCCTCTTCACATGGCTGATCATAGTGGGTGTGAAATATGTAACGCCTCATCAACATACTGATTTTATTTGACTTTCACCTGGGACACAGCTGATAAAAACACTACCTTAATGTGATTGCATTGTGTTAATCACTAACAGTGTAACAATCAACAACTAATTTTGTCCTGGTGTAATGGTATTACAACTGCATTTTTGAATGTGGGCCATACTTAAAGCAAGAGGCCATGACTCAAATCAGTCACTATGACATGTGGACAAGACAGAAGAGAGGAATGCAACTTAAACTTCAGGAAAAAACACCCCCGAGATGTAATTTATTAAGACTTCATTAGGGCTGTGTGGGTCTAGTTTGATCAGATTTGATTGACATTGGCATTTCCCTGGCAACATAAGGAAACCATCCTACTGTGATCATATTCAAATATTGATGTATGCACAGAAATACATGTCATTACCTTTTTCAGCTGAGTCTCACTATTTCAAACCAGCGAGGTGCATAAACAAAAAAATGAAATGACCAAAATTATCCTAATAATATTGTGTGTTCCTGTAATATCCCATTGTTTCTGATAAGAAGTTGATCTTAGAGTTATACCAGCCATGTGATATGTGATAAATATTTTGAATAAAATATATTCACAGATTTATCAGCTTTAATTAAATATACATTAGATAGATAGCATGTCTGAGTTACCCTTCACTATCCACATCTGACACAAAGATAAATGAGAAATGACCTCACATTACATTCACACAGCTTCTATCTTTCATCACTTGGCGTGCCTCTGTTTACCTTGCATGAATTCCCACATGCTGAAAAATCTGCACATAAGGTGAAAATGACAGACTGTGCTTCAGACTGTGTGTATGTGTATGGGTGTATGATTCTTTCCTGGGAAAGTTCTTTTCCTGAACTTTTATTCAGGTTCATGAATATGTTGAGTTTCTTGCCCCATTTTTAAGTGCTGTTTGTCAGTAACACAGATATTCACAAACTGAACTGAAATTAAATTGCATTTTTGTCTCCTACAGCATAAACATCTGCTCTGTAAGTCACGTATCCTGTGTTCTTCAAATACATGTCATTACCTTACCAACGAAGGGGAGGAAGGACCTGCTTGGTTTCATGATGAGACCCCAATAGTTTTGCATGAATGTGACAGTTAGGTATCCATCGATATAGACGCAGACTGTGTTTGAATACAGCCAATCAAATCTTACATAAATGGAATAAATGGTCAGACTGAGCCAAACAGCAGCCTGCTACACAACACAAAAGACACAGTCTCTTTATAATAACCCACGTTAGCTTTACCGACAAAACCCCCCTCTTATCTAATTTACAAACACAAACACGTCTTGCCTGGACCTAGCCTCTGAAACAAGCAATTCAGTGACCGGGGAGAAGCGTACTAGTGATTTCAGTTTCCAGGCTACATGCCAAATTAGCTGCTCAGCTGCAGCATATTAAACTACATGTATTCATACCTGCAGATGTCACTTCAGTCACTGGTGTGGTCCTTACTCTTACCATACCACACACACAGTCTTCTGTGTAGCATGTAGCTATGGAACATTGTTTTGTTTTTCTTGTTCCCTACATAGCCATAACACTGGCATAATTGCAGCTGCTGTCAATCAGGAGCCCTCTCTAGCCATCTGAGACAAAAAGAGGCATTTCTTAAATATCCCAGAGGACTGCTTTTCCTCCTGTTAATAATACAAAACTATTAACAATGCTTTTAAAGAAAACACAGTGGGCTATATTTATCTTTTCAAACTTAATTTTTATGCACTTTTATGCACAAGTGTGTTTTTTGTGTCTTCGCCTGTTTGGTTATTCCTGGCATCAGATGAATGTTTGTGCTTATATGGGACAGAGGGAGAGAGAGAGAGGCACGATTGAGCCTGTTTAAGGTGATTAGGCAGGACAGTGAAATTTTGGTGCTCATTTTTGCATTTGCTTCAATACCTGCCCAGACTACCTTTTATCTCAACCACAGATACAGAGCATTTTTGATGGCTTTACTTGGCAAAGGCACACACACACAGATTACTCCAAAATCACACTTATGTCAAGTGTGGCCTCTGTCCATCTGCTACACCTTTTCCCATCTACTACAGATTGACATGTGCATCAAAATACATCATGAGATTGAGAAATATTACTAACAGTGTCACCTACATGAGTGTAATTATGTGACTTGTGACATCAGTGCTGTTCTTTGTGAGTGGGCTGCCCTCAGCAACTTTTTTGTGTAGCTGATTGAAACACCTTTATTCATAACACATCAACAGGAATAATGTTTTTTTCATCTACAGTCTCTGATTTGAGAGCGAAGCTGTGGGTAATTTTACACATGGATAGTACAGCAGCATGACTTATTAATTATTTTAATCTCCAGACACAGCCACACAATCAGGATCTATTAGTAGGCTAAATACTGCTCTGCGATTTTCTAAACATTGGACTGGAAAGCTGTTACTGACAGATTCCAAGTTTAACAGTAACATGGCTGTCCTCAGTATGGAGTCCTGAGCTCCATCACATCTGTCAGGGCATTTTTGTTAAAAGCAAAAGTCCAAAATCAAAGTCAAAATATTCGTCCTGTCATGTGAAAATGATTATTACAGTCAGTTTTCCATTATGCTACTTGCAGTAATGTTAATAAATATTTGCAGTTGTGGCTTATACTCACAGAGGCCTATCCATATAACAAGTAACACCACAGAGTGATCCATCCTGAAACAAATAAGACACGTAAGCCAGAATATTTTTGAAACAAGTTCTCACAAGTGAGGTCCCTTTTGAATCTCAGCAGAATGCAGCATGGGTCCAGTTTGTAAACCTGTAGATGCCCAGACCAGTTCTTTATCATCATTAAATCAATCCCAAATCTGACACGACCAGTTAATGTAAGACCTGACCCATAATTGAATATAGATACAGAGCTGGTGCTGGACAATGAAAGCTAAAGCTTTGTGTTCAGGATACACAACAGTACACAACAGCAAGAGGTAACAGATGATAAAAATAAATAACATACCTCCATGCATGTAGAGGCAGAAGCACCCTCTATAATTTCAGTGGATCATGTTCACTTGTTTTCCCCTCTGCTCAGTACCAGCTCCATGGAATATGTGCACACTCACACCTCTCCAAAATCCTGCTTTACACACAGCTGGCACAGCATGGATGCCTTCATTAATTATTTAAATCTTTTCATGAGACACTGGGATTTAATGTTATTTGACTTTGTACGTTTTCTAAATAGTAAATTTTTTTCCATTGGATGAATAAGGACTGATATTTTTCATGTATAATTCTGTATGTGTACTGTACATAAGTAAGTGTTTTCAAATGTGCATATGAAGAGAAGCACTGCAGAGTTTTTAATTCATTTGACTGTAATTGTTTGCACCACTATATCCAGCCCTGCCAATACTCCAGTAGCTGCTACACCAACAAACATAAGCTGCCTGTTAATTCTACTTTGATAGCATATTTGGTGCAATTTATATTCATTTTGGGGGTTTTGTGTGTTTTTTGGAACTTGGATTTGTGTGTGGACAGTATGTGTGTGTTTGCATCTGTGCCCTATTCCAAGAAAACAGACTCCAAAGACATTATTTTACACTTCAAAAAGGGAAAACTAGATGTGATTTTAGTTGGACTTTATGAATGTTAATGATAGACTGCAGTGATTATCTACTATCTATGAATGTGGAAACTGAGAGCTCCTGCAATATCATTAATACAAACGTGTCTCTCTGTGTGATGTCTAAACCCAGGCCCACCTGATGTGGAGCAGCCCTGTGATCCTAGTCTCCAGGCGTGGAGTCCTGAGCTCAGCCTTTATGACACTAATGTGACATCACCTTGCCCAGACACAGAGGGCTGCACCCTAACACTGAGATTCCTCCACCCCATTGTCCCACATGCACTCACCCTCTGGGTCACTTACATATCTTCCAGTAAGTACCACTCCATAATATCACAAGAACTCAACATTGTTTCCACAGCATATACAACAACAACAGAATGAAAAAAAAAGAAAATGACAAGATTACCATCCTTCTTTTCTAAGTGATCCAATAGCACTAGAGGTTACATTTCTAATATTTGACCTTTTTAAAGGATGTTCAGTTATAGACAAAGCAGAGTTGGTGACTGTTTAGCCTGCAACAGGTGTCAGGGCATCCCACTGCACTGTAGAGATGACTCCTGTCAGAGCCACAGAATCAGATTCCTAGCTTATCCAGCCAAAAGTTAACAGATACAGATTGATGGCTTTGTCTTGCAAGCTCAAGAGTTTTTAACGCTTTTATCATTTCCAAGGCTGTTAGTAGCAAGCAACCAAAAAAGACAAAAAACATAATTGGAATCTACATGTATCCAGTAAGCTATGAAACGCAAGTGAGCACTGAGTATTTTCTGACATCAGGCAGTTCTCGACCACCTTCTCTGACCTGAAATTGTGATGTAAAAATTTTAAAAGTGAGTAAGAGTTTTTTCTAAGCCCACATGAAAGACCTAAACAAACCATTCCTATGGTTTTCTGTGAGAAAAGAAGAATTGGAACCATCTGGAAAAGGTAGAGGGACTAATACTTGACAACTTGAAGTTTTTAAGTACAAAGTCCCTAATCTTTAAAGTTTCTTTTCTTTTCTTTTCTTTTTTTTTTTTTTTTTAGCTAATCAGAATGTTTTTTTAGGACACTTGCAAATAGTTTGTACTGATTTTCTGGCTTGATCAACCAGCCATGTTGTGCTGTCTTTTAGTGTATAACACTTTGCTGCAAGTTTCTTGGCCAGAAAATACAGCCCTGCTACTCAACAAAGTTGCATTTGATACATAATAAAAGACATAGAGATGATAGCAAAAGATTTGGGGAAGTGAGCAACAACACTTTCAAGATGACTGAATTAACAGATTACATATTTATCTAATCTGTCTCTAATATCCTCTTCCAGACAACCCAGCCATAGCCAATATAGAGCTTATAACAGATACAGGGAAAAGCACTCATCTTGGACCCCAGCATGTCTTCTGTGATATGCCCCTCACCTTGCGCCTCGACACCCACAATGCTGCCATCTCCGCCATAAAACTCTGCACCTTCGATGAGAAGCTGGAGATTGATGCAGCCATGTTGTCTTCAGGCCCTGGCAGCCCTTTGTGCTCTGGCTGCCAGCCTGTGCTGTACTGGATTCATCGGCAGCCACCCTTCACCGACAAACCCCCATCACCTCAGACTCAGCAGACATTCACTGACAGGTAAATGCTATCAGGTGTTTGTAGAGACAAAATCACTCATTTACTTACTTTCATTAGGTTTTAGTTAAGGTTACTTTGGAGGCATGTTTTTAGTGTTATTTTGCAGTACAAGCAAATTTCATTGACTTACTAATGTGGTTATAGAGGCGTTCTTTGTTCATAAATCAGGCAAGGATTTGCTATGCAGGAGGCAACCACAATGCATAACGGGTAATTGACAGGTGTTTTTCTGCCCAAACCACCCTAAAATACTCAGGACTCCACTTGAGGCAAGTTCCAGAGTCTGGCTTTCTCTCAGGTGTAGATGAATATTTATACGACAGATGCAGTGCCAACTACAAATGCTGGATACACTCACACAAAAAAACACACACACCAGCTTGTCAGACATCAGCAGGAAAATAAGACCGACAGTAAAAAAAAAAAAAAGTTATTTAGTGCTCCAAAATGGAGTACAAATTTCACAGCATACCTCTCTCTCTCTCTCTCTCTCTCTCTCTCTCTCTCTCTCTCTCTCTCTCTGTGTGTGTGTTTTCAGATCTGCTAATCAACAGATATCTGTCTTGTAAAAGTGTTTGGGTCTGGTTCTGTTTGAAAAGCTCAGAACACAAATGTTTCCAACATGGGGAAGCCGAGTTGTGGCTACTGATCCAAATCTGTTTCAACAAGCATATACTCAATCAAAAGCATGCTGAAGTTTCAGGGCTGAATCAGTTTGTATCCTGTCTCGTACTGTGGGGTGTCCAAATGATTACTGGAATCCAAATGTAAAGCCACAAGCCAGTTTAGTTTTTATCTCTATTCTCTTGTACAATTTTTGCACAAAAGCTGATAAGAACCTGCCAGGATATGACAGTTGTGTCGCATGATTGCAGATCATTTGGGGCTGATTTGAAATGCTGTGGCACTCTGAATTTCTGAGAAGCTGTTGCTGTTTTACAGAGCAGGGCGGATGTTAGGTGGACACAGCTTCAAAAACAGTTTATTTTTCAGGGAACACGTCTCCTATGTTACACAAGCTGTGTCTAAGTGCAAAAAGATGTAAGAACCGATGGGAATTAAGTTATGTGGGACTGAGGAGGGCAGAGAGGGGTTGATGTGAGGAGAAGAGAGTGTTTGAGAGCAATGAGTTTGGAAGAGAAGGGAGAAAGCAAGGGAGGGTGGGATAAAGGAGGGAAGAGAGGATGAAAAAGAAGAAGTGAAAAGAGGAGTGAAAGTGGAGACAGGGAATTGGAAAAGATATAGATAAGCATTCAAAGACACAGAACAGAGGTGTTGGAGGGGTAGCGTTCTGAAGAAAAGAAATGAAACTTAAACTGGGCGATAATGAAGGTGAGCGAAAGAGAGGCAAGGGGTGAGGAAAGGTAAGGGGGACAGAAGGAGATGACAGCACAGCAGAGGTGAAACAAAGTAAGCAGAAGCAGATTTTTTTTTTTCTTTTTTTGAATATGAACCAAATGTGAGCAGCAGAGGCCATAAACACCAGTAACTGCTTGGATCAAGTCCTTAGCCGTTTCCTCCTGCTGAACTTGTACCATGGTCAGCACAGGCTGACTGAGAATAATACACAGTGGGAAAGATGAGTGCAGACAACAAGTAGGACTGCTTAATTAATCAAAAACCTACTATGATAATGTTACCATCCAATGTGATGCTTCAGACTACTATTCTCCATAAGTGGTTCGTTAATCAGGTGATCTGTGACTGTACATTAAAGGAAATCACTTTAATTTTCAAATGAATGAACCAGTGAATGAAGTTTGCGGTATAAACAAAACAATACAAAAGCTGAGAAAACAAATGACCATCTTATCTTCAGTGAGGATGTACACAGTTAAGGATAAGTTATGCTTGATCAGAACTGGTTCGTAAGATGTACTGTCCAATCACATAGGAAATGAGAATAGGTGTTCTGAGTGGCCACACTGGAAGGTGCAGTTAAGTGCCTGTGTCAAAGTTTGTTGTCACGTCAATATATGTTTACACTTAACCTAACCTGAACCTAACCTTAACACTAAACCCACGCATATGCCCTCGGCAGTGTTAAATCTGACCCAGTCATCTATACTATGCCGAACCATGACCCAACCTAAGCCCTAACCCCAGCAGCAGAGGGGATGCTATGGGAAACACAATTTTAAGGGAGGGAAACACCATCTGAAGGGGGAACAGACTTTTTTGACATAAGACTAGTCATCAAAGAAAGGGTGGAGATGCAATATCATTTAAAATGGGGACCACACACATTTTTTCTCCTGGAAGGCAGTCACACTGGAAAACAAACAAAGGAGGTAGTTCAGATTTTGACTCCTTCTCACCTCTGCACAGCTGGCCAATCAGTGTGTGAAATGGGTGTGAATGTCAGATTGACGTTTTTTTCAACAATTTCCCGCAAGGGATAAATAAAGTATTTCTGATTCTGATTCTGATTTTTAGCTCAGATAGTTATGAAAGGGGTTAGTATGGTTCAAATTTAGGTAAAACTGTACCTAAAACCCCTTCACCCACACCTTTCTGACATAGGAATGGGTCCACATCTGACAATCTTATTTCATGTAGCGTTAACCAGGTGTGTAGAGGAAAGGAAAGTATGCAGTATGTTCTGAACTGAAAGGAGGAAGTGGAGGTGCAGAGTACAACAAGACAAAGGGAAATAGGCCACCTAAACCTCGACATAAACTGTGTGAGGTAACGTGTGGCCTCTGAGAGCCAGGAGGGAGAGAGAGAAGGAATTGTGGCAGATGGATGGTGAAAAAAGGCAAATACAGATAGAGTACAGATAAATAGGGAAATGGGGAGTTTTTCATAATTCTTGATTTCCTTCTCTGATCCATAATTAATAAAGGAAATTTGTAGGAGTCAGGAGAAACTGGACACACTGCAGATAGTGAGTGATTTGTGCTTCTCTGTTAACTTTTGCACCACATGGACACAGAAGCATTAGCTCTGTCCTGAGAAAACAGGGAGGAGGCTCTTTTTATAGAATCAGTCCAACAAAATAGATCAATAGTCCTGACACTGGAGTGAAGGTATCATTACACACACTTCCTGCTGTGGGGCTTTAAGGTCACTGGATACTGCAAGGTTACAGATAGAAGCCACTGTGAGTACAAGTTCCACTTTTGTTACTGCGATCCCAAGAGCTGTTGTTTGTAGAATCCATCAGGATAAATGTAGCATGTGAATACAATCCTTCCTCAGTACATCAGACAAAGTAAGCAATGGTATTGTCAAGAGAGTTACATCATTATTAACCACACTGGCACAAATTAGCACGATAATTCTTTCTTAGTTTGTCAGTTTTTGAATGAGTGACTCATATTGATCAACAAGCTTGTAAAGAGCATATGATCGGTTTGTACAACAGAGCAGTAAAAAGCGTGTTTATTGCTCCTTTTAAGAACATGATGAACTTTGGACTTCAATCCAGTAATTTTATTCTGCCAAAAAGAAGTATTATGTGTTGCACTCATGAAACTATTCCTTCTCTTCTCTCTTCTCCTCTCCAGCTCCGTAAAGCAGGGATTCAAATACCAGTATACAATCCAGGTGGAAGCAGATGGTCTTCTCAGTGATGCCTCTCCACCTCTTCTCTACAGCCATATGCAGCCTTATTGTGGAGATGGTCTTATACAGGGGTCTGTGCACTTAGTGGATATATTAACATGACTAATGATGATGGTGACTAATGAAACACTGAAAATGAGCATTGTATTGGATGGTTCTCTTTCTGTAGGACAGAAGAGTGTGATGACAGTAATCTGTTGGATGGGGATGGCTGCTCTAAGAAATGTCACAAGGAGACTGGCTTCAACTGTAATGGTGAGTGAGTACCACTCACTTCAGTGTGGAAAAACAGAAGTCTCTGATTCATCTTGAGTTTACACACAGTTTAAAGCTGAAAGCATGTCGAGCTGTGGGGTTTCTTTCAAAAACAATGGCAACACTTTTTTATTGTCATACATCAAACCCACCAACTCTGCCCTCTCTCTTACATGTAAATACACAAATACCATATAAACTTTTAGTGTAAAAGAGAAGTTACTAAATAGCCAGTATTCTCTCATTTGTGTATGCAGCAGCATTTATAAAAAAAAAAAAATCAAGACAATCAAATTTAATTTACAAGACATGAAAGCTTCTGGCTTGAACTGATTCCACAAACCATTAATGTAACATCACAGCAACATAAGAGAAAACAGATGAGCTGAAGGGTAAAAAGTGAGTTTTTGGTTTGCTAAATCACAAGTCTTATTTAGAAATCTGAAGTATTTTGACATTAGACTGGCAAAGAAACACCAGAAAAACACTTTACAGCAGTAAAGTACACTGTTCAGTCTCAAAACATATGTCAGGCATGTTTCCTATATTAAATCATTTTTGGCCTTTATAGGATTTCAAGGAACCAATACAATCTTGCGAATATTGATAAATGAGTTTTACTGATTTTTATCATAGATCATGTTATGGTTTTAGATTGGACACTTTGTGACCTAAAATCAGTTGTATTTTAGAAATCGTTCCCATTTTTCATTTAATTGATATGTTTTATCTAAAGTAAGTAATAAGTTCTTTATTATCAAATCACATTTGCAACAATTGGCCAGCTCTCCCCAGTGAGAGAGATCACATCCAGCTGTAAAAGCCTTTGCTCCTGACAACTGTTATACAATGACCCCCACAGTTAAGTGATTGGAGGCCACCTTGTATTTCTGACCACCCCAATCAAATCGTGCAGGGGGGTGGGGGATTCTTGGCACTGTGTTTTTTTTTTCTTCTTTTTTTTTTGTTTTGTTTGTATCCAACAAGAAGCTTGAATTAGGAAAGAGAAAGTGTGGTTAGGGTTTAGGCCAGGTTAACTGGTGAGGTTTACTCAAGAATGCATGATTTGTTCTTAGAATAAACAACCAAAGATTTATGGTAAGACGAGAAACATTAAGAAACAGTTAATTTGTTGTGTAGTGAGTCATGTGGCTGCCAGAAAACAACTTGGTGGGTGTTCAAGATTTAGTCACTGAATAAAGATTCACCTGTTAAGGCCCGTAAACTTTTAAACTCTGACCTTTCAGGTTCTATTTTATGTTATTTTTTGTTTCCAAATTAACAAAAAGCAACATATGCAGTAATACTATTACTGAATCTTTGCTAAAAATATAGTTATGTGGTCTTCTAAGTTTGCAGTGACTGTCCACTTTCCCATTATATGTGCAGAACACCAGTAACTGCTATGAACTAAAACAGGCTAGCAATATGCAAATTCTTTGCAAAATATTGTATAAGAGTAGTGTTTTTTCACATGAATCCCATATACATGTTTCACCCATGAGACTAGGGCCAAACATTGTTAACCCTGGGCCAGGTGGTTTAAAAAGCAGTAAAAAGTACCAAAATCATGCAGCATAACATGGTAGAAGACAAACAAAGAAGCCACAGAGAGTGCACCCATCGTTTGTGATTCCACCACAGAATAACAATACTTTCTGTCTGCACCCTTGCCCAATCTGAAGCATGCAGACAGGCCACAACAGAAGCCCTCACAGCACAACATGGATGGGAGTTTACCCAAAATACGGCATTGTAAGCAGAAGGCGGAAGGACTGTGCCTCTGTCAACATGTGTTTTTTGACCTTAATATTAGGTAAACACATTCAGAAATGCAATGTGGTAGAGTAAAGCCAGACAGAGAGCACTGAAAACATGAACCTCAGTTATAAGTCATGTTTTGCTGTTTACTCATGTATACTACCATGTACACACTTGTATATCCACTTACACACCTTGAATCTTGTTATATTGTGATGGCCCCAATAGCCTTGTGCACATTGCAGGCCCATCACATCTAACATGTCCATATGTCTCCCAAGTGTCTCTGTTTCTCGTTGAAAGACTCAGACAAGATGAGAGCAGGCATTAGCCACACTGACACAAGGAATCAGCTTTGTTGTTGTGGTATGTGGTGTTTCTCCACAGCCTTAAAATTCATCCTCCATATAAAAGAATGTTTGCCCAAATGCTCCTCAGTCGCCAGAACCAACGTTGAATAAATATGGCTTTCACGATATCAAACTTTTTGGTGATTTCATATATTTTCCATAAAATTGCTAAGAAGATATGACAGGTCAGATGAGATGAAACAGTATGTCAGTTGCTTCCTTTTTAGGCCATGTATTGTTTCCACTAGCAGCTGGATGCTAGTTATTCATGTGTGGTGTAAGGGTTTGTGTTACGAGAGCTTGTTACAGGGCTAAAATTTCCATCCAGTCAATTTATTTGTCAGGGGGAAACAAGCAGAGACCAGTCCCCCCACCCCCCCACCCCTCTCCCACAAGGGCTAGCCATGCCGTGACTGAAGCTATTACATCTCTTGTTTTACAATAAAAGACATCATGACTAGGAAGGAAAACAATTTGGCAAAAACAGGTTTTTACAAATTGCAACACTTAAAACCAATTATTCAGTTGTACTTCTTAGTCATAGACAGAATATTTATTTAGGTTTTCTTGCCACATTTGCTTGACCCAGTTAACTCCCACTGTGCCAAATTGTCTTGCTCCTGCTCTGTTTTGTTGGGCTTACACAATTTACTGTAGTTCTGCAGTAACAACACCAGCTACTTTTACACTCATCTTGTCATGGACAAGCCATGGACAAGCTGCATTAGTTATGGTTGTTGAGAAATGCTGCTTTCTGGTTGTTGTTTCTGGTTGCTTTTTTATAGATCGTACTGATTTTTTTATTTAATTTTTCTGCTGCCTGATTAAATGAAGGTTAAATTGCACAATGTGGTTACAGCATGCAGACCTTCAATAAAAAACAGATGGTTTAAATAGTTAAGTCAAAGACTGTCAATCACTCCTGTTTTGTAAGGCTTAAAAAATATAAGACTTGGAATTAAAAAGACTTAATCATTTTCACAGGTGTTGTCAAAGCAGGGGTGGGGTGTTTGGTGAGTTCACTTAATCTAGTATTGCCAAATGAACTCAGGATGACAATATGGCGTTGAATTGTCTAGGCCTAATTTGCTTTTTATCAGAAACATGTTTCCGTCAACTAATTGAAGCCAATTGTGCAGTGCTGACTCTGACACGGCTCTGTCTGTCTAGATTCTGCAGCTGTCCAGATTTTAATAAGGCCAAACATCTGAAGTGTTTTCCGCCCTTTTTATGAATAGCTGCTGCTTTACAAGCTGTTGTTCAGCTTGTGCTTCCCACACTTTTTGTGATACACTGCTGCAGCACATTATATCAATACCCTTACTATATTTCACATGTATATTCATTGCTCATAGCTCAGGTGCAGCTAATTTACAGGAAGTATAACAGCTGCTATAATCCAATTAACATCAGTTACATCTGTAATAATGTCTAAAACTCGTATACATTTTGGTTTGAAATACTGACCTACTGGCCATAGAGCATATTCCATTAATCTTTGGGGAAATCAAGTATGATCAAGGGCCAACATCGGGGTCTTGATTCTACTATATATTAATTTTACCTTTTAGCAAATCTTAAAGCAACTTATTCCAGTGCAGATCATGGAAGAGCCAGACCAAGAACCTTGCAGCTAGATAACTTACACTAAATTAAATAAAATGAAACCAAAAAAGTATAACACTATACACTTTTGCTATGCCATCTCCATGTCAAATCAGCAAACTCCATCCTCTGGTGAAAAGCTAGAAAAGCTAGTAAGTGAATCTTGAGTTAAATTTTTTTTTTTTGTGGTAAAACTACATTAAATACACTTTAAATTCCATGAGCGTAACAGGTCATATACCACAAAAAGCCTTGAAAGTTGGTCATCTGTGGGGTGAAACAGTCCTAACTTCCTGTCATTCTCTATTGTCAACTGTTTAGCAATGACAAAATGCCTTAAAATAATCATATAATGGTACCTTAGATCACATGTCTGGTCCTAATTTCAGCTCTCATGGACAGCTAGTGTGTGACCTTGTTTTGTTTTCTCCTTGCTCAATGTTACTGAATTTTTTAAAGTTGATAAAAGTTGAGTTTAACAGACACAATAATAGTGAAAGCAATATCCTCTTGTCTGTAGTTTTGTTTTCTACCAGACTTGGAATGAGTTTTGACCATTGCTTTGACAGTTCTTTGTAACGCATAATGCTGCTCTTGTCACCTGGTGACATATAGATACCCATGGCTCCTCAAGGTGCTTTTGGGATCAAACTAACAGGCCAAGTCACATATTAGGTTCTCTTTCTGCCCATTAACATTAAAAAATTATTGTGTTCTTAAATAATTAATTGAAGTCAAAGTTCTTTTTTTTCCATAATTTATAGTCTGTTGACAGCACAGAGAGTCAGACATGGTTGAGTTGACGTGGCTAACATTAAAAGTGGCCAACGAAAATACAGAATAGATTTGCTCAGGTTTGGTTCACTGACAAATAGATTTGGATGGGAGTCTAACAGTGGGGGATGAGAGTATACCCTGCCAGATTAAGAAACCAGGCTTTATATTCTTTCATAAATCCTCCTCTCTCACTCTCGTCTCCATCTCCCAAGGTGAACCCAGTCAGTGTTATGTTTTTGCTGGTGACGGTGTATGTGAGGAGTTTGAGCGGGGCTCCAGTGTCCAGGACTGTGGTTACTTCACACCTTTGGGCTACACAGACCAGTGGGCATCCACTGCCACAGCTTCTCACCAGGACCCCAACCTCTGTCCTGCCCATGCTGCCACTGGGGAGCCATCACTTACCAAGGTATTACCAAGGTATAAAGTATAAACCGCAGGGCACATAGATCATGGATAATAAACTCCTTGTGGAGACCATTGTGGAAATCTTCAACTCTGGGGCAACAATGTTAGCAGCTGGCTGAATCTCTAAACAGCTTGCTATTCTCAGCACACTTTTTTCAGTGTGACTTTTTATTTTTTCTGCATAAATTCTCCAAATCTTAAAAAAAAACATCTAAATCCCCACAGAGGGCAATATCCACAACTTGGAAGAGTTATTTAAAGTTTCATCTTACTTACATACACTTTAGATTACATCAGCTACCTCTAGCTACAACACTCCTGGTGCATGTGAATTTGAAGTGGTTCTGTTGCAGTTCCTGATGTGGGACCATCATAATCCTGTAAATATTATAACTCTGACTAGCTATTCAAGGGAGCATCCCTTGGCGCAGTCGGCGCTAATAAAAATGTTTTTTGGACAAATGAGGAAATCAAACACACCAGACACAATGGTGAACTTCTCTGTTCACATTAGTGTCAGGTGTGAATGAAGTAAAAAAAAAAAAAACACAACATCTCAGAAATGGCAGATACAGTAAATTCCATTAAAACTAATATAACCCATGTAAAATGTAAGGTAATTTATTCATAATGCCTTTCTTACTCACTCATTGGGGTTTGGCTTAGCAGCATTGTTTTCAGTGCTGCCACTATTGCTATTGCTATTTAGCAACAGTTTCTGCTTTCTGTTATTATACAAACAACACTTCCTTTAAATAGATACAATCACTTCTGCATTGACCTGTCAAATTTGTCAGGTAGTTTGGAGTCAGTGAACGAAGCAAGATCTTTTCACAACAGAAAGCACAGGCCTCTGCTCCCCTTTTCATTCAAACTAACGGCAGCTGACTTTGTATTGAGCTTTCGTGACTTAACTTTTTTCCCACCTCAGCAGACAATTCCAAGGAATAAACTCAAGTAGCTGTATTACTCAGTTAACTAAGTTTTCTGTGTCTTTGTTGCTCCCTATCCATCGATCTCTTTTGCCAACTCACATTTTCTCAGTCTCTCACTCTTCATTGCTCTGGCTACCTTATTCTAACATTCTGAACAGTATTTCCTTTCTATCAGAGAAGAGCCTTATTTTTAAGGTAACAAAATTCCTCAGGTCATGGTGACTTACATCAAAGAACTGAATCAAAGACCTGTAATGAGCCAGTGCATCACTGATTAATATAAAAGCATTTCTGTTTTGCAAGATGGATGACTAAGAAACGCAGCTGAGCAGTGACTGGTAAAGACAAGTCTGAAGAGGAAGGGCTTGCACGTAACTTTGGAGGAAATTTTGGCAGAACTTTCGATGACAGCACAGCAACTTTGAATTCAGCATAGCTCCCTTCTTTCATTTTACAACTTTAGTACAAAATACATCAATAATTTTCCAGCTCTGACATCTCCCATAAAATTTATGCAATCACATGAGGCCTTTCACGTTCATCTTTGCTGATGTTCCAAATTATGTCACAGTTTTAGAAACATGCTCACATCAACCTTGCTCCTCCACACAGTAGGTCACACACAAATGATGCAAACAAATGAGTTCAGCTCAGCTGGGCAAAGAACATGATTTAAGCCACTTTTATCATGGGAGGATTGTTGGTGTCAGACACACTGGTTTCAGCATCTCAGAACTGGCAGATCTCCTGGGATTTTTCACGCTACACTGTCTGTATGAGGAAAGGTGCAATAAACAAAACAGATCAAAGTGTCATGAATAAAGTCAGCATGGCCAGTTAAATCCTTCACTACCAGAGAATTTGAGACACAAAATAGCATCGTATAATAAAATTTATGTAATTAGAACAAAGTCTGTATTGCGCATTATGTAAACCTTTTATCACTCCAAAAGAAACTTTCCTTTTGATGATACCACAGAGTATATCATATCACAGTTTTCACATAAGGTTTTTGTCACATGAAAAGGTCAGCTAAGGGTTAAGTCCAGTCAAGTTAGGATTGCTAGCAATATTACGGCTAAAAATGGTTATAGTAAGGATTTGGTAAACTCACACAGAAGAAAATCATTGGTAGGAAAATGAGAATAGGACCTGAATTGTCTGAGCTGAATGGAAATGTCCATGCTGATCCACGACCACTGATAGCAATCCCACCTTGTACTGGCAGGATGAGTCTATTAGAGTGATTACTGACTGCAGATTTGTTATTGTTGTTTGTTGCATGATTAGAATCTATTAAGTGTCCTTTTTCTGTGTGAAGCTCTGCAGGTCTCGGCACGTAGAGGTGAGTGAGAAACTGCCTACCGACGCCTGGTTTCCTTGCACAGCCCTGTCCGACACAAATAATGACGTGGAACATTCGTTTTGGCTGAAGGTACGTGTGTGTGTGTGTGTGTGCGCGCGCACATACTGTATCTGTTCTCCCCTCCACTGAATGACTGTGGGTGGCTGATCTTCAACAGCTTCCAGCACTTTCCAATACTTTTTAAAATTGGGTTGAAGGGCCTCTCACACAGACTGCTGGCTCAACACATGCACACATTCCTAACTTTCTAACAACTATATTATTCATACAATGCTTTGGTTACTATAATTACTCATTTTCTAGGTCAACTGTGAATTATGAGTTCTAATGATCTGTAGATGATTACCATCTTTAGATGACTAAAACTGTACTTATTACAAATTTGCAGTTTTATTTTTGACTGCAAGGGTACTTATCATCAAAATCCTTCAATAATGATCATTACTAGTTTACTAATAGTGGAAGAACAAGTGTTATATAATTTACTCATGATTCATAATTAAATACTTAGAAGGTTCATAAGTTATTAAAATACTGGCATCTGAAGGAATAATAATAGTTTTGTGATCATAAATAGATCTCAGTCATCTTGAATACATAATTCATAATCATAAGTTATTAGGGCTCCAGAAAATGCAGGGCAAAAAAAAAACATTAATTACACACTACGATCATTTAGAAATTACCCTCCAACATTACATATCATTAACTAATTTTTTATTTATGATTATATAAATATAAATTGATGACATTTGTATTTTTTTTTGTCAAACTCTGTGTTGAAAAAGAATTACAATAGCCGCTGCTGCAGTTAAAATGATTCATATGCATAATTGCCCTGCTTATCTTTGCAGCTCCAACATACTCTGGCCAACAGTGCTTCACATAGATGTCCTGGTTTGTGTACTGCACTGTATTTGGACCTGGTTTTCCATTCCAGACCTGTGTCTGGTTCTCATATTTAGTAGTTTTGTATTATTTAATCTTTCCACAGCCACAGTTCCCACAATCAACTCTGCAGGTCCAGACTAAGCGTAGGCTAGCTGTTGATTTGACTGATTGCCTCACAAACTTGTCCGTCATTCTCTGGATTATAGACTCCTTTATAGTATAGCTTGCCTCTTTCCTTCCTTGCACACACTCATTCATTTTTTTCTCTCTCTCTCATCATTTCCACTTCTTTATTGAATGACTCATCTTTCCATCCTCTGCTTCTTTTATGGACGCTCTCTTTATCAGACACATCTCCGCAGCCTCTCTGGAGGGCAGCCCTCTCCCTAAAGACTCTTTCACTGTCTGAAAAGCCTTCATTATAACACCCAAATCTGCCAGCTCTCCCTGAAACACTGCTTTTACCTTGAAGTGTTCTCTCTGTCCCTGAAAGGCCTCCCTCGCTTAAATATCTTGTCTTGCTGAATCTGAAAAGCATTTCTCAGCCATTCTATCATATCCATCTCTCATCAGTCTCATTCAAGTTCTACATCTTCATTTGGAAGACATTTCTCATTTTCTGAAAGGCCTTTAAAATTTCTTTGAAGAAATACTCTTCCCAAAAACGATCTTTTGACGATGAAACTCTTACAGTCTATAGGCTTGACAGGTGGCTGTGACAGAGAACAGAGGCAAGGGTTGACTTGAAATCACGGCAGTTACATTGGATTCCAGTCATAGTACAGTTACCATACTCTTGCAGTAAAGAAAAAAAGCACCCACCTCCCTGCTCTTCCTATCGTTAGAACCACCATTGGTCACTCTTAAAGACCTACATTTGACTTGCTTGTTTTTTGTTTTGTTTATTTAATAAATTTGATTTATTTGTGTGGAATTCCCTGTCTTCCTAACTTGTAATATCCAGTTCTTGTCACATTTAACTCCTGATGAGGACTACACACTGACATGTCCTATTACAATTACACATGGTGTTATCAGCCACTTTTTTCCTGCCACAAGGACCTTCACAAGGGCTTCATACTATCCTTCCAGTTCCACCCCCTACTGTGCAGGCAACTGAGTAACCACAGACAGTTGCTACCACAGAGTAAAAGCCAAACAACAAAAACCCATAGCTGGCTTCCATTATGTGCCATTGTGTTCCCCAGAATGGCCAATATATACAACTATGGCCAATATACTATTTTCACAGTTGTACTTTTCTTGCTATGACAAGTCAAAACATCTTCTCCCTAGCTATATATTCTCTCTCCCTCTCTCTCCATATATATATATATATATATATATATATATATATATATATATATATATATATATATGTATGTATATGTATATGTTTATATATTTGAAATTGTTGTTGCTTTTGCCATTGATCCAGGTGGGATTTGTCCATCCTGGAGTGGCAGCCTCTGTAATGGTGTACTTGGCTTCAGATGGGTCATGGTCTACAGAGCAATGTCGGAGGACAGCCACTATTTTCCTGTCTGATACTACTGGCAAGAACCACTCACTAGGTACTTTGTAACCACATGGATTTGTATGTATGTGATCATTTTTAAAGCAAAACAAAATTATATTATATGATAAAAACAAGAACCAAACAAAATAAAAATAAACTTGAAAAATTTGAAACCCTTTCATCCACCTAGGGACATTTGACCTCTCATGCCATCGGAACCCGTTGGTGGTGAATGTGACCCATGACCTCTCTCGCCCCTTCTTCCTCACGTCCTCTGTTATCCTCCACTTCTCCTCCCCCTCTGTGGCAGTGGGAGGAGTAGCTTTGAGGACCTCCTGTCACTTCAGCACCTTCGCCCTGACCGGGTGCGCATCAGAGGGTGGGCTCTCCCACAGCTACCTACTTAACACACGCATGCTTTCACACATAGCATGTCAGTTTCATACACTGACTTACAATGGACAGTGTTCAGGCTTGGCATTGCTGTGCAAAGCATTAGTAAGATCCACATGGTGGCATGCTGTTATTGGTTTAACTGTTACTATAACAGGTAACTTCCCAAAGCCCTGCAATATTTTTTAAAGCTGATTTAACTTGAATTAGATGAGACAGGAATAGTGATCAGTTTAGGTTTCCTAGTTGCTTCTTTGTGTCACCATGTCTCTAATTCCTCTCCCTCTCCTTCTCCCTCTCTTTCCCCACACCATCCCTGCAATAGCTGTTTGCGGCAGCCATGTCAGATGGACAGCTGCAGCCCTCCTCAGTTAGAGCACGCCTCTGTCAGGTAGGCCCTTTAGGATGAAACACTGAACAATCAGAGCTGAAACAACAAACAAAAGAGATATCTATATATCAGTGTGTCTCTGTAGGTGTACAGGAGGAGGAGAGGCCTCTCACTGCACTGTTCAGTGCCACCGTGGTTTCAGTATCACTGTTCTCAATGGCAGGGGAATCCCACCCCATCAGGTAAACTGAATCTTGTATGTGTTAACACTACTGAAATAACACCATACAATGACCTTTGAATGTTAAGTAATTCTCTGTTAATTAATGTAGATATCATATCATATTTTAAAATTGACAAGGTTCAACCATGATGTAAGATTGGCAGCATTAAGGACTCTTGAGAAACACACATTTCCTTCCAACAACTTTTAGCGTGGTTCTACAGTTATTTGTTTGACTATTTATTTTGCTTACATCACTCAACATCCATGGTTGCATTGTCTTTTACTTCCAAAAACTGGGATAGCTCAGTACCATCTCCTGTGAATGATCAGGAAGCCAAACAGATTCTATGTCTCAGAGTCCAAGACAGTGTCCACATATTTCAAAGAAAGAATTTTAGGAATGCTATGTGTGAACATATAAACTCAAATGTGTAATACAGCACAAATCGGTACAACAAATCCCCATCATTTGCTTTTGGCTTTTTCTCCCTTGCACTTGTTCCCATTTCACCTTCAGAGAAAGACAGAGCTGGAGTGTTTTCATGGATCATGGGATCGTGTAGTTAGCTGTCAGCCTGTAGACTGTGGTCTGCCTGATCAGTCTCATGTCTACCATGCCATATTCAGCTGCCCCTGGGGAACCACCTTTGGCAAACAATGTTCCTTCACCTGTGGATCACCAGCCATACTACAAGGTAAGGGAGGCCACTGTTCTGTTGTATTCTAGTCTTATGTGATCTATGTTAGCAGATTGTTTGTTAAACATCATTGGATCAACAACTTACTGATTGTAAAAATATATGGACACTTTAGCTGAGTTTCAATCTAACTCTAATCTAAATTTGAAGACCATCATCTGATGAAAATATGATTTGAAGTTCTCAAAATGATTCACATTTCTGAATGATAGAGGTCAGTATTGAGGGACATATTAGATGTTTTAAGACTTACAGCTGCAGCTAACTTATGACCCACTTTCTTACAGTTACAGCCCAGTTTAGTGAACAGACAAACCACAGCAAGATGCTTCCACTAGCTACAGTCCATAAAATGAAATGGACATAAAATCTTGATTTTAAACAATAACTAAATACCAGTTTTTACAGGATGTAAAATGTGCATTTAACTATAACAGGATGCATCCTGTTATAGTTAAAGACATTGTTTATTTAAACAAATTTGAAAAAAGGCTATGACAAGGAGAACTAATTGACAGTATTGCAATAAAATAGCAGTGGAAATGCTTTTTACAGTATCATAACAATGTCTCCTCTCAATGAGGCTCACTTGTTGTTGTGCTTCAAGCTTTATGGCCTTTAAAATGTACAGTTATTGAAATTCAATTCAATTCATTAACAAAAGTCATCTCGAGGCACTTTTCCTAAAGAGCAGGTCTAGACCGTACTGTTTAAAACAGGTATTTACAGAGGGAAACCCAACAGATCCCACCATGAGCAGCACTAGGCGACAGTGGCAAGGAAAAACTTCCTTTTAAGATGCAGAAACCTCAAGCAGAACCGGACTCAGGGTGGGCGGCCATCTGCCTCACACACACATTTACTTTTGTCACCTTTGGGGAAATGACACCGATCAGCCATAAAATTATGACCACTGGTGGATGAAATGAATAACATCAATCATCTTGTTATAACACAATGTTCTGTCCCTGTTGGGACTTGGACATGGGATCTCTGAAGATCTCCTGTAGTGTCTGGCACCAGGACATTGGCAGCAGATCCTTTGAGTCCTGTGGGTTGCGGGATGGGGCCTCCATGGATCTGGCTTGTTCTGGATCATCCCACAGATGCTGAGTCAGATTGGGATCTGGGGAGTTTGGAGCCCAGATCAACAGCTTGGGCTCTTTGTTGTGTTCCTGGAGACATTTCTGAGCAGGTTTTGTGGTGTGGTGGGAGGATTATCCTGCTGGGGGAGGCCCCTGACATTGGGGAGAGTTGTTACCATGGGATGGGGTGTGTGCTTGGCTTGTGACAATATTTAGGTGGGTGATACATGACAAAGTAATGTCAACATGAATGTCAGGACCAAAGGTTCCTCAGCAGAACATTGTGTTATAGCGAGATGATCGATGTTATTCACTTCATCCACCAGTGGTTATAATGTTATGGCTGATCTGTGTATATAGGCTTGAACTCTGACCCTAACCTTATCCACTGAGCCAAAAATCATCATTTTCATAGTTACACACAAAGATTAAAAAAAAAGCTTTACCCCCCCTACATTACTAATATGAGTTACACAATGCAGTAGAGTAGTAGATGCTTCTTGAAATGATTAGATGGAACAAGCATGATGTCCGCACACATGTGTTTGTGCCTGGAAAGCTACAGTGAACACTCAAAAGTCTTGTTAAAGTCAGCAATAAGACCCATGTTTTCATGATCTTAATAAAGATTGCACAGAAATTATTCTATTTGTGGCTTTTGGTTTAGTGAAATATGTTTGAGAGCCATCATGTATCACTCAGCAACTCACAAAGCACACTGTTCACAGGAATATGTTCAGTGCACATCAGTACAGCTGCAATGGATTTTGATAAACACAACACCAGCACAAAAATTTAAATAGCTTATAAAAATGCGATGCCATGTTAGAGGTTCATTACATTTTATAGACTCAATAAAAATTGTGTAAGGTTTTGGGAGTTATGATTCTCCACACATACCAACACTCATGCTTCATGTGGGGTCATACACACATAGAAAATATTAGCTTTGGGCTGTGTTGAAGCCATAGTCTCCTTCTCCTCACAACTGTACAAGACAGAGCCATGAAATCCAATCGTTCAGTTTGACAGAAATTATCCATGATGTTGACTTGTATTTCTTGCATGTACCAAGTCTTTCAGACTCTAAATTGCTCATAGGTGTGAATAAGTGTGAATGATTGATCATCTCTGCATGTCAGCCCAGGGAATAGGGTGGCGATCTATCTAGGGTGTAACTGGCCTCTTGCCCAATGTCAGCTTGGGATTTTCTCCAGCCCTCCCACGGCCTCTAAGGATAAGCAGTATAGATAATAGATGGATGTATGTTTTAAAGCACACCCATATATTTCTTTGTAGGTTCTCAGTCATCTGGGTCATGGTAGTCTTAGTTTCTAGAGTTGAAGACAACTGGACTTCTTTTAGGTTCCTTGAAGACATTTCACCTCTCATCTCAAGCCTTTCAAGTCTTCCTCTTTCAAATGAAAAGTTCAGTTCATCAGTGCATCCCTGCTGAATTTAACACCCTTTGAGGTTTTGCTGCTCAGGCCTTACTTTCTTTGTGGTTTAGAGGGTAATGTTATCTAATATTGCAAACTTCAGGTAGATATTGCAATGTAGGTCACATTACTGCATCAATTTGCTGAGTTTATGACTTCTCAACTTGTGCTGCAACACGTGTGAAGTAGATTCTATGGAGGTCATACAGCTATAATGCTCAAGCATTGTACAAGCACAACAAAACATAAAAGTATGATTCAAAGGTTTATGCAGGTTTAGAATAAGTGAATTAGAAAATGGAAAAACAGAACATTGTTTATCAGTGTCTCTCTGCATGGCACAGTTGAGGTACTTTGAAATTCTCTTGAGATGCTGTTGTAATGAAATCCTCCTCTTCCCCTCCTTTACCTTCTTCTCTTCTCAGGTGACAGTGACAGGTTGGTGTGTTTGGAAGGATGGACTGTGGTCTTTCCCAGAGGCCTACTGCAAGATAGAGTGTCCAGAGGTCCCAAACATACCCAATGCCAGGCTGCTGACAGCAGACTGTCTGGCCTCAGGGCATGATGTTGGCTCTGTCTGCCGTTACAAATGCAACCCAGGCTTTTATGTAATAGGGAGCCTCAAAAAGAAGACACCAAAGTAAGTATTGTGATACTGCTGGCATCTCTGTGGTAAGAGAATAGCACTACCACTGGCAGGGTTTGGTGAGGTAGTTATACTAGCATGGGCAGCACTGGTGGTGCAGTGGTTAGCACTATTGCCTCACATCAAGAAGGTTCCGGGTCAAAGCCGCGGAGTTGAGCCTGGGGCTTTTCTGTGTGGAGTTTGCATGTTCTCCCTGTCTCTGGGTACTCCAGCTTCCTCCCACAATCCATAGACATGCACCTTAGGTTAATTGGTAACTCTAAATTGGCTGTAGGTGTGAATGTGAGTGTGAGTGGTTGTTTGTCTCTATATGTTGGCCCTGCGATGGACTGGCGATCCATACAGGGTGTACCTTGCCTCTCGCCTACGACCCTTAACGGATAAGCAGTATAGATAATGGATGGAGTTATACTAGCATCACTCATATTTGCTTCATTTTTTTCCAGTGGACTCTGTGTTGTGACTGACACCTTGAATTTAAAATGAGATAAACTATTTCAGGCATATTGTTTCTTTTAATGTATAATGACATAAAAAACTTCAAGAACAACAAAACTAAAGTAAATGGCAGTGATTTATCATGCATGCCTCCCCTGCATGAACACCCAAACCCAAAAGGCCAAGATTTAAATATCAATGGGTACAGTTGGTTCATCATCAACATTCTGTTTTGGAACAAGCTGACATTAGCGTCCAATAAAATATGTACCGCTGCTAACAGGGCCTCATCATTACTTTTCCAGTTGTATTCATTAGGTAACTGCTCATTACTGAACACAGTTCACATGCTGTTGAGATGAGGGTTTACTAGGAGGAGACACACCTCTGGAGTAGATAATATTCTGCATGTATATATTCTGTATTGTCTTTAAAATGCAGTGTATCAATTGTCTAACAAGCTGAGTTTTAGTATCATATAAGACTGGTAAATATACATATTTTATAGCTATGTATTACATTACATTTCCATCGAATACAGTGAAAAACTATGTAAAGATCCATTTACACCTGGGTATCTTTATGAGTTACGCTTTCTCAAACGTGTGTAAACATTTTAACAACCCCTGATACTTTATTAGTCCAACATGTGAAAGTGAACAGCAGCAGCTATTAAAGAGCTTTAAACAGGCTTTTTACTTTTACCTTTGACACATGTACCCATGTAAATTTATAACACATACTGCTACATTTACACACTACATACACTGCACTGGAGATCTTTTTTTCTAATAGAATGGGGAGTGCTCTGTGCACCCCAAGTCTGTTTGTTTTTGTCATGGAATTTTGAACGTTGTACACTAAGTAAAATTAAAATAGGACAATACACAATGTGAGCAGGGCTAGTTCAAAAGATCAGAGTGACCAAGAACTTGGCTATGGTTTACACGCTGACAAAGGTTGTATTTCCTAGAATTATGATCTCTTAGAGATGTATTCATTTGCTCTTGGTGTCACTAGGAAGTACTTAAAGTTGGAGTGCCTTGAAGGAGGACAGTGGGAGGAAACCCGTTGTGAGCCAATATCCTGTCCAGCCCTACCTGACGTATTCCAGGGCATGTACACCTGCACCAACAGCCTGTACTATGACACCCTCTGCACCCTGCAGTGCTCTGATGCAACAGAAAATGTAAGTTCAGCAGTTTTCTATTCTCCTGGTGAAATCAAAGCTTTACAGACTGAGGCACTCAGGTCCTCTGTGCTGGGTGCTAATAATCTTGATCACAATGTAAAGAAACATTAATCCTCACATTGCAGTGAGTTAAACTATAGAGACCAATATTCCTGCCCATAAAATGTAGACAATATTACAATAAATGCACTACAGAGCTGCTCTAAATTCAGATAGTTCTTCATCAAATTTTGATTCATGTCAGACATCATGTGCTACAGCCATTCCTTCTAAAACAACAGGCACCACAAAAACTTTGTGAACAGTAGTTGTGGTTTTAGCTGTAGTCACGCCATCACTGACGACTTGTCATTTACATGCTGTTGCACTGCTGCTGTGTTTTAAAGAGGACTCATTTTTAGGATAATTCAGCACTATCCATGCATTCAAATGTGAGGGGACTTCTGCAATGGCTGAAATTGGAAGGATGAAGAATATGTGCTTCCACCTTGTTCCCAAAGTATGGACAACAAGTTCAAACCAGTTCTATGATATAATATATTTATGAAGCTCCTGGAGAATGATGCTTTGAATTTCTGGCACCTATTGTAGCCACATTTACTATGTGTGTTAAAAAAAGTATGAGACAAAAGCTCTTAAACATTAATAGCCAAATTATGGTTTCATCTAAACCAACAGAGCAAATGATTTCCTGAATATTTTCTTATGAAGTTGTGAAGAGACAGTGCAGCAAAGGTGTGGACCACACAGAGTTCCTTTATGACCACAGTGAATTTTAAAATCTGTGTTTGTTTACAGAGTGAGATTCGCTGCACTAAGGATGGTAAATGGACAGCAGATTTCACCATGTGCTCTGGGCTCCAGGGATCCTGCTCTGCTCCTCCTGATCTCAACTCTGTAGAGTACAGCTGTGACCAAGGAGATGGATGTCGGTGAGCATAACCGTCTTTCAGAGAGTTTAATCCATCAAATAAACATTCCTGATTACATTTGCTTCCTTCTGTCAAACAAAATAAAGCCATACACAGTAGCTTGCTGGTTTTTGGCTTGACTTGTTACACACTTGACTGAACAGACAAAACAATTATGACAGTATAGCATCTTTTTGTCAACACTTATATTTTTCTCTTCCTCTCACACCCATTCCCCACCATTCCCCATTTTCTATGCATAGTCTTTGATTTAGATTTGAGTCACTAGCCAACTCACACCATATAAAACACTTAAATCTGGCCAAGATTCAAGTGCAGTATATTGAGTATGACAGAATAAATTAGGGTACAGATACCAAACACTGATGGTGATAATTAAGTGTAACTGGCTAGTTAAACCATAACGCTATTTCATCTGGTACACATATCCATGACTGTCTGTTGTGTGCAAATAAAAAAATCTGGCTTTCTGAGTGTGTTGTACTATAAATACAGAGTACTAACCCAATGCAAATATACAGAAAACATCAACTCTGCTTAACTTATTATAGTATGACAACAGGTTTTGGACCATTTTTCTGTATTTGAGAGCCAGGTGTTAAATTGAATCACTACACTGCATGCTTAAGCACTTGGTATTTACGCATTTAATGTTTGTTGAACATTAAATGTTATAGTAGCAGTGTTATTGGCAGCATAAAATGGAATAGGAAATAATAACATCTTAGACTGGTGGGTAGACGAAAAATAGCATTTTTAACAGCTGTAGAGAGTTTGTCAAGACTCATTAGAACTTGAACCTAGACTTGCAGCACACACACATGCTCCCCTCATAGTGTTGGTTGCCAAGAGTCCAGACCACAGATGACAGTGTGGTCTGACATTATGTGGTCTGTTTTTTCCTCGGTGTTTGTACATGAATAAATTCAACAGATGTTAATCAAGGTTAGAGGTAAGTATGATTTGATGTGTATTTTTTTCTTCTTTGTACTTGCAGGTGCTGTTTGCTACCCAACATGCATTGTGGCTCTGGACATGGATCTGCGTGACCCTGTGGTTCTGCCCAATGGCACTACAGCTGACTCTTTAAAGCACTGGATACTGCCCACAAAAGTCCAGGTGAGGAGGAGAGTCAGGTTACTTCACTGTGTTTTTTCTCCAATGATTCTTTTTGAGTTCATGCAAGGTAACCTCATTTCTATTCTGTTCTGTGCCATTACTTATCAAACACTAAATAAGTCAAAAACAATATAATCTATGTGAATATAATCTAAGTAAATTCTAGTAATATGTGTGCATAATGCAATTTTACCAAAATGTAATTTGTAAACAGTTTTGTTAATAAGCAGAATTTAAACAAAACAACTCATCTCCATTCCACAACCTGAACAGTAAAAATAGAAGCCAGCCAAGGGGAATACTACAGTTACACCAGTTATGTTGCCACTGCCATCAGATCCTTGTCATTTTAGCTTTTTTGACTTGACCGTTGACCGTCTGCTGATACTGGATATTTTTAAATTCACAGTATCTACTATTTAAAGTAGCAGTTTTTAAACCATATTAAATCCATATTTGTCACACACTTATACAATATTCACAAACATTTATCAGATATATTAAGATTGTTATGTGCTTCTAAGTAATGTCCACTTGATCCAGTTAAATAAAATTCAGAGCTTAGAGATGGATTGTTGCACTGTACATATCAGCTTGCAGAACTGGTTGCACCTGTTTCTGAACTGTTTCATGTTGCATGGTGAAGCATGATGTAAAAATGAGATAGCTTGATTGGTTTGAATAACCACAACTGAGAAAGGGATTGTGGTTCTGCTACCATTTGGAAACTCTTGGCAGGTTTTATAAAACAGTTATTGTTTTGCTCACTTGCTGCCATGCGACCAGTTCAGGGCGCTGTGAAAGGAGATCCGTTGACAAACAGTGCTGCGATTTTTACACAAAAACATCCATTAGAATGAATAATGCATCCAAACATCTGGTAGGCTGAACAACAGCATGGAGAAAACTGAGCTACTGCTCCAGACTGACTCACCTTTACTGATAAGCACAAAGCGAAGTTCATTCACAGTTTAAAACAAAGACAATTAATCTGTGGGACTGTTGCCATATATAATAACAGGGTTTGTACTATACTGTCTGGGTCTTACAGGTCTGACACTGCACTGCAAAATGGATCTTGTCTCTTTCATTATTATTATTTGTCTCAAATGATTCGGAGATAATCAGGCACATTCTGGTGTTATAAGGAGCATCTTTTTAATGATTTCTAAGAAGGTTTTTGGACATTTATATATATATGATGGACATCAGAAATAATAATATCTTCAGCAAGTCACTAAATTTCAAAATAGGCGTATCATGTCTATGTGTTCAAATTTGTTACGGCTCAGGGAAGGAGTACGATTTTTGATGCAAATTGCAACTCATGCCTCACATCTGTTGCTCCATGCTACCATGGGAGACATGCCTCACAGTTTGAAAACCTCTGGTTTTGAGCTAATGGTGTGTGACAGGTTAGATGGAAAGAGATGATGACTTTTGGCTCTTGATTTAGCTTATATCGAAATTAACTACTGCTACAGCACAATGCATTCCAATATACCCATGTCTCCCTAATAGCTATTAGTGTAGTGGACAAAAATGATTACCACATGACTATAATGATCAAATCCTCTGTAAAATCATCCAGTGGGGTGAAATAAATGGCAGCTATGTCTAATAAAGATCCTTTTTTTTTTTCTTGGATTCAGATTTAATTTTCTTAGGATGGAGATGGAGATGCCACATTGTCTGTACAAGCTACAACTCGGTTCACATTGAAGTGGTGATTTAATAGACTAGTAAACAAAACCTAACTACCACTTTGTTTTTCAATAGAAATGATCAAATGGGCTTCAAAATTCTGAGTAAGTCAGTCAAGCTGCATGCTAAGATTTTTGAACCCACCATGATGTGTGCAAATGTGTTTCATATCAGATATTTGACTGAATCACTGGCAAGACAGTATCTTTTAGAGTTTTCTAGGAAAACATTTTTAATCCCCAGCTGCACCAGCTAATCACACACTATCACACAACAAAATCCACCTCATGTGTATGTGAGTGTGTTCGTTATCATTCAAGTGTTTCTGCATTACTGGAAATCACAGGCAGATAGCAAGAGTAAAGGTTCCAGTTGACGTCAAGCCTTTTAGGAAATACACATCTCTCACACACAGTATACACAAGTCACCATGAACAAACTTGTAGGAATGCCAGATTCTGGGTCTGAGTTAGAGCACTGTTGCTTTGCTTTATAGGTGGGTCACGTTACCCAATATCATATCTCAGGAATCGCTTCTACGTTAACGCTTTCGATCACACTGCTCCAGTTTCGACCTTACTTTTGGGTGGTCAGTTAGCCAGCCAGCCAGTTGATCTACCCTTGCCAAGGTCAAATAGTTGGATGGAGGTCTGGTTACTTGCGCCATATCTCTGACAGTGCCTTGTGAGTTCGAGGCATTGTGTTATCTCAAATACTTCAGAATCAGGTCTCCCTCGCTGGGTCAGGCTGCGCAGGAAATCACAGGGGAGGATCCACTTTCTCTGTCCATATTTGTTAGTCAATCAGCTATCAGCTAACCACCTTGTAAATTCCCAGGGTCAAATAAATGACAGAAGACCACAGCCTCACCCAGATTTTACAAAATGTTGAGTTTTGAATCCACTTAAGTTGTATAAATCTATCATTTTTCTCCCATCTCAAGGTTTTGGTGCATAACAAACAGCAGAAAGGCAGCAAAAGCTTGAAATTATCATAATGTACTGCGCATGTCCTTGAAATCAACAGATATCTGCACAGAATAAGTGCAAGATGTGGTCTTGTTCATTTTTATATAACATTCATTGTAAGGTAAGCCAATAATGGATTGTGTCTGTAACTGTAATCACTCTTAACACTAGGAGTGTATTTCATTAGTCTTAATCTTCCTCCTGAGATCAAAAGTTCATGTTAGTTTTAGTTATATTTAATCATCTTCATCTCTTCTTTTATTTTTAGTTAGTATTTAGTTAATTTAAAGTATGGACATTTTAGTCTCAACAAAAAAAAAAACATTATCTATACACTTGTCCTTAAGGGTCACAGCGGGGCTGGAGCCTATCCCAGCTGACACTGCACAAGAGGCAGGGAACACCCTACACAGATCACCAGTCCATTGCAGGGTCAACATATACAGACAAACAACCATTCACACTCACATTCACACCTATGGGCAGTTTAGAGTGTGAGTGAATGTCTTTGGACTGTGGGAGGAAGCTGGAGCACCTGGAGAGAACCCAAGCAGGCACATGGAGGACATACAAACAGAAATGCCCTGAGTCTTCTTGCTGTGAGGTGACAGTGCTAACCACTGTTTTATTAGCTTAGAATTTAAGACTGAAAGTTCTTTCTGACCTAGGAAACAGCAATTAGCAAAATAATCTCACCATAAGGTCCATTTCTGATTATGAAAGGATCTCTCAGAAACTGGACGACTCATATTACATTCAGTGTAAAGATATCAAAATTAATTAAATCATACTAATCTATGGATTCTCACTTTATATCAGTGGTTCGCCTCAGGTGGTCCTACTTTAATGTTGTTTTCCACGACAAACATAGACTGTGTTGCTCAACCGTTGCCCTTATGTGCTTTGTTTTCCAGAGCATAGTCTGTACAGGGATGATGAAGTGGTACCCTGACCCTCAAAACATCCATTGCATCCAGTCATGTGAGGTAAGAGTCGAAACAGCCAAACAGTGCTGCATCAAGCACAGGAGTGTTTTTTTTTTTCTTCTGATCTGCTTTCTGCAGATCCATGAAACATCTTTTGAAGGCTAACACAACAGGAAACTACTCTTCCATCCAGATATCAGTCTCGCCCAGGTTTTGAAACTGGGTGAAAGTCTATTTTAGTCATGACGGACAATGTATCTGGCCAAGAACTGTAAAATTATTAACTGCAGCTGAGAGTGCCTGAGGTAGAAGTATCTCCTTTGGTATGTCACATATCTCATGTTTAAGCAGCAGGGCTTAAGAAGATTTTTTGACCTGTAGCAGGTCTGGCCTTGGACATAATCCAAAAGCAATTTAAAAATGAAAAGGAATAATTACTAGCATGTACCTCCACTCATAAGTTATTGTGTATTGCAGGTAAGCTGGAAATACAAAGTTACTGTTCATGATCATCTAGACAAATATAAAGTAGTCATTTGCTGATCACTAACCATGATCAGCATACCACCTCATGCATGCCAGACCAGAAATCACACATGGGTCACTTTTTTGTGACTCATGAGCCACTGCTAGAGCAAGAAACAGCACCCTCTGTTGTGCCCGGTCAGTGTCCAAGCACTGACCTACCACAAGTCAACAAAATATAAATTCCCAAAAATAAGAGCATAGAAATGAAAGAATCCAGTCAATATAGTGGTTAGGGCTACATGTACCTTGGTAGACCATACATTTGGTAGCTTTCGTGATATATTGTTGTCATTGAGTATCTATTCAAGTTGACAATGCATTTGTATCACACAGTGCAATTGAGCCCCAACTGTTTCCCTCTTTTTCACAAACATTAATTGTAAGTATAATCTGTTCTTACATAACATGTCTAGTATGTGCTTTCAAAGCCCTGAGGTCAGGAGAATCTCAGTTTGGCCTTTGTCCTGTTATTATCAAAGATATTTTATTAACATTGAGATAGGGAATACTTAATCCTTAAAACAATTACACCATTTCTGGGCATAACCACATTAAATTTAATGCCCTAGCCAGACTTTTCCAACAATATTAAACATGAAGCAAAACATGCTGTATCCCTGTTGTCATCACTACTCAAGATACCAGAGCCAGTGTGCAATGTGCTTCACATTTCATGATGACAAACCTCAGGCAGAAATTGATGTTCTCACACTTAAAACTTTACAAGAATCCCTTTCAAATCTGTCCAAAGAAACTTTTTTTCTAGGGATCCTGGCATTGCCAAATCTTGTTATGCCTGCCAAGACTAATGGATTATCTGATAAAAGGAAATAAATTAATCACTGGATTATGTTAGATTTCTATTAATCATTCAGGCTGACACATTGCTTTTAAATCTTTCTGCCTAGTTTGAAAACAGTCTACCTAGTGAGTGATACTCTTTTACAAAGGCAGCGGGATAAAGCTTTCTGTTTAGTGACAAGGTAACAAGGTCAAATTTCTGGTGAATTTATATGCATTTGCAACAAAAATAGATTTGATTTTATTGGAGACAACAGCTGGATACTTTTAGTGGTAAAGTGTAATTGTTTAGTTTTGTACCACAACTGTATATTTTTTACTCAGACATGTGATATGCTGTGGTAGCAGGTAATATTATTGTTATTGTAGAGTGGTACTGTTTGTTAATAGGTTTGAAATAAAATTAAGAGAGTCTGCCAAGTATAATGTAACTCATTATATGAAAACTCAATTATGAAAGATGACAGTACAGG
The DNA here is from genome assembly GCF_001640805.2 of Lates calcarifer. Lineage (NCBI taxonomy): Eukaryota > Metazoa > Chordata > Actinopteri > Centropomidae > Lates > Lates calcarifer. The sequence goes on from NC_066836.1 coordinate 21,410,444, forward strand.
TATATCTTGCATATGACAAATCCCCTTTACTACAACTTTGATTCATGATAATATACCAAAGACTAAAGGTGGGTTTATACTTAACACAGGATGAGATAGATGTAGTGTTACAGTAAATGTTGAATATTTACAAAGCACTTCTGTCCAATCAAAATTTCCTCTTTACCAATACTTTAGTTTATGACAATATATTAGATCCAACTTGAGTTTCTGTGAAATAATCTGCTGATATTAGTGGTCCTCAAGGATGAATTTTAATTTGACAAATTAATCGTAATGCAAGGTTTACTTACTAGCTTTTGGCCAGAGTGTTTTTCTGCATCTCACAGTCTTCATTAACAAATGAATTTGCCCAGTCGTCATGGGAATGGTGCAATTGTCATTAAATAAATCTAGAGTGGGTACGGAACTGGTCACATGATAGGACATCGTAACTGCCTCAAAGACTGCTTTGGATAACCATCTCTGTGATAACTGAGCAAATTCCATCCACGTGTTGAAGGCTGTGAGATTATGTTGAGATCTCCAGAAAAAGAAAAGAAGAAAGATAGATAGTGGACCTTCAGTTCTGATTATTTTGTCAAACAACAATCTCCAAGGTCAAGAAAGAATGTTCACACTCAAGAATTCTATTCTGTTCACAAGAAATATCAAAAGTAATTGACAGATTACAGTAACATTTCCTGATCATATTTAGGCTTTCAGGGGTAAAAATTCCTCATGGTCCTCTAGCATCACCCTTAAGATAAATGTCCCATTATTCATCACCACTACTGAAATAGTGATTGTAAGAAAAATGGTCAATATGTTTTTTGCGCACCTCTGTATTTTATATATGGTAAACATTGCAGCCCCTAGGGGCCGCTGTAGCACGACTTCAGACTTTTGGGTTTGTTCAATTTGATAATATTTCGTGTGCTCCGCAGTTTGATCATAAATGAAAGCTGGTTTAATTTGCAATTTAACATCCATCTCAGGTCAGTAATATTTTAGCAGTGACAGTAAATCATCTAAAATCATAAACCCAGATAGCTTTTATTTGGCTTTGATCCTTTGGGTTCAGAAAAGGCTGGAACTACTGATGGAACACATAAACTGTTGATGTCTCACGGTATTAAAATATTCTTCCTACCTGCCAGCACTACATTTTCCCCTTCCACCTTCCCGTGAATGTTGCTAGGCAAAACAGTTGCTTATAACCCGCTCCACCATGACAACACTGTAAATTATACCAGACCACATGTGCTGCATATGCGCCATGCCAGATCTCATCCAGATGCCATTGCTACCTTTCTTTCTCTCACTTTCACTCTCTTTCTCTTAGTGTGCCTCTCTTTCCTTTCTTTCTTAAAACCAGGTTGACACTCATTGTACAAGTCAGGCATTGTACTGATGCCCTGAACCGACAGCCCCTGAATCACTGTCAGGCTGAGACTGTGTTCTGTAATTTTAAACTACAACTTTTTTCAACTATATTGAAAATCAACTTTCAAGCTCAAAACAAGAGTTACACCACTGACAGAATGTCTACTTTGTCTCCTAGAAGTTTCTTAGTTTTCACAGCATAATTAAAATGTTTCCTGCACAAGTAAGGACAAAGAATGTAATAGGTATGTAACAGCAAGCCAATTAAACACATTGACTCATGCATCACTTCATATGAGGCATTTAGGCGAAGAGGATCTATTTAAACCATTTGGTTGGTAGAGGCTGTGCTAATCCCTTGATCACATCATAGGAGTGCTGAATAGTCGCTCTCCAGAATGAAACAAGTAACAATAAGTTTCACATTGAGGATTAGGGATAATAAAGTTTATAAAACAATTCCACATGAGGCTGAATATAGACAAGAGACTGTATTTGATTCAGAACTGTCACAACATTAAGTTCTGGCTCACACAGGCTGACTGTTTGCTGACTGTTTGAAAACACCTGCTGTTATTAGCAGCAGGGTCCTGTGTCCATGCCCTGCTGCTTTGATGGCATCTACACAATATTAGGCAGGTCTCACAGATTCTGGATCAGATTGGGATCCAGGGCATTTGCTCTCTCCATTTTTATCTTCAGTTTCTATGACAGCTCGAAGGTAGCTCAGTTTTATTCATTCACTCATTCATTAGCTACCCTGCACAGATTGCCAGTCCATCGCAGGGCCAACACATACAGACAATCATTCACACTCACATTCACACTTACGGGTAATTTAGAGTCACCAATTAACTTAACCTGCATGTCTTTGGACTGTGGGAGGAAGCCAGAGTACCTGGAGAGAACCCACACAGGCACATGAGAGAACATGCAAACTCCACACAGAAAATCCCCAGGTGATCTGGGGCTCAAACCCAGAGCCCTCTTGCTATGTGGCATATGTTGGATTACAGGCTGACTGCACATAAACTGGGTTTTTAAAAGGGATCTGTATTTCTATTCTGCTGTAGCACACGTACACGTTATATCTACAGTGAGCTTTAGCTTTAGTTATCACTTTTCTTATGAGCAAGTAAAAATAGCCAATAATGCAGCAGGTATTATGACTTATATCCCATACCTGGCACTCTATAGTGGATTAGGCTTTACAACACCAGACCCAAACTACATCTACCATCAATACACACACACACACACACACACACACACACACACACAGACCTTGAGTTCCCTGAACTGTCTTTCCTATCAAAAGGAAGAACACTTTGAGTCACAAACAGAAGAGAAGAGGGCTAACCTCACACTCCCCCTAAGTGCTTTTAGCAAGCTCTGGCAAGAGGGGTGAACTAGGTGAAGGAGGGGGAATGATAAAATGTCTGCTATTAAAAGAATGATACAGATACTTGGTAGGATGTAAAACATAAATATATTACTTCTTGACAGAAGAGTGTTCACTAGAATTCATATATGTATTTTAGAATGTTCTGAAGAAGAGCTTGGCAGGTGCTGATGACAACTCATGCTCGCCTAGAAATAGCCAGTGCTAAGAGGAGGAATATTTATGTTAGTAAGGTGTTGGGTTGGCTGCTGCTGCTTTGTATGTCTCTTTTGCAGTGATTTGAAGGGAGTTACAGAATAAAGGAATAAATACACGAACCAGCTGACCTTTTAATTACCCACAAGAGACTAAGGTGCACAGCCAACTCTTGCTGGTTTAATACTCTTAACGGATCTGTGCAGTCTGTGCTTGCTGTTGAGAGTAAGGAAATGTAAATACTAATTAACCTCAATATGAGCCCTGACCTGCAAATTTTAAGCAAGGAAAGATGTGCATGTAGAATGGAGATGAAATTCAAATAGAACTTGACGTGAGGCCAAGCAAGTCTGTATTATGCATAACTGCTTTAGATTATAGAGGTTTACATACAGATCTACATACTACCAACAATTTTGGTGAGGCATATGGTACAATTGCTGGTAAAGTATTTACTCAGAAACAGAACGATTAAATTGATTTATTTATGCCACGGCAGTTTAGTTGGGAAAGGCAAGGGGATTCGTCAAGTAGGGAGTTCTTTGAAGTGAAGAGAAAACTGCAGAAATCTTCTCAGCAGCTGTTCTTTCCTCCTGCGGAGGTTAGGTAGAGCCCTAAGTCTTTGAAATAACTCCATCAGTCTACCAGAGAAAGCCAAAAGTATCTTTGGCACTCAGCACTTATATTCATATTGTTGGCACTTCAGGAAAGCCCTCAAGGTTTAGTCGAAAACATTAAAAAAGACTTTCATCATGACGTGTTTGAGATTTTATGTAACTTAAATTCCACAAATTTGTGTGCCACTCCAGTTTCTCCAGGAAGACTCCCACACTGGCCAGAACATTACAAAAACAGAGGAATTGTCATTAATGGTTATTCTAAGTAACGAGAAGCATACCTGAACAGCCATTAAATGACATCTGTCTGTCTATTCTATTTGCCCTAGTTTAAAATAAAAGGTGACCTGAATACGATTTAAGCTTTGTATGATTTTTCACATTGTTTGTCCTGGAATGCCAAAAGAAATCATTTTTATTCTGTGTGCTCACAGAAGTGGAAGCCATGTCTACTTGGGCAACAGGTCTCATGTATGCAGTCATTTATCAGTAGACTTAAATGATTTTGGCAATAACCTGTGCCATAATCTAGTTCTGACTTTTAAACAGATGATATACCATCATCCAAATGGGCAAACATCAGGCAGTACAGGCATAATTCTCAAGCACTATAGTTAGCCACATTTACCATTACCTACCTACTCTAGCTTTCAGGGTAAATTACTGTGGGTAAATCATTTGGTTCATCTGACAGGTCCATTATATCTGTGATGTTTTGCTGTGTCAGGCCAACACCTCAAAAAGGGTCAGTAGAGTAGTCCCAAGATCCTGGTCTCCCCTTCTGTGTCAATTCTCAACATGTGACAAATATTCAGACAAATCATGCTGATTGATTTTCAAATATTTATCTTGACAATTAAGCTAACGTACTACCTGACTACCGTAGCATTTAACCATATACATGTAAAGCCTAACTTTCAATACTATCAACCAAATATGCAAACAAATCATGCTAATTCTTAAGCATATACCCAGTTTAATGCTAGCTCAAGGATATTGCTGAAATACAGTGAAAGCAGTCAGTGTGCTGTTTTAAGTCCTACTGCCTGCTTGGGAAGTTTACCCCACATGAACTTAGAGTACATGTAAACCCCTTGCTAAATAAATCCCTTAAGCTTGCTTATGCATTGAGTTAAAGTGCCAGTAAGCATATAACGGACTGGATGTACAACTTGGATTGGACTTAGATTATGCTGCATGTTTTTGCAAGTGTTTATTTTGATTTGTTTTCATGGATATTTGTTCTGAACAATATAATTGCATCATAATGTATGCCACTTACTGTAAATCTGTATTCTGGGAAGACGCTGAGTCATTTTTTTTTCTTTTGGGTTTCCCAGCCTTTCATGCTGTGTGGGGTAAAATTATAATTTTAGGGAGAATTATTTCATGGTCCATAACACTGTTTCTTTCTTTGTAACTTGTGTGTAGCCTTTTGGAGGAGATGGCTGGTGTGACACCACCAACAACCGGGCCTACTGCCAGTATGACGGAGGAGACTGCTGCCCGTCCACACTCTCCACCAAAAAGGTACACAAACAGACATTTCCAGTGCTTCTCCTCCTGTCTGTGATATTATGCATTAAGAGAAAGATAAAGTTTCATCACTTTTCATCACAAAAATTCCAATGGTATTCTTTTACCACACAAATATAATAATATACATAATATAACTTAGAATTTCTGTCCACTTCGTTAGAAAGGTGGCAAAATGTTTTTTGGCATGCTTCAGGCTCGCATTTTGCAATCAAGACGGAGCTTTAAAGCTGTAGCTGGATCCAAAGCCAGATTCTTCCTGTTTACAGTAGTAGAAATCCGTCTCTTTTGGCGCAAGCACTTTGCCACTACGCAGAATATTTCTACTAAGCAAACAAACACAGATCCCTGCTACTTTTCCCTCTCTCCTGTTAACGACTGCGCTCATTTAGTCTCCCTCATTTGTACTTAAAACAACAGAGGAGACTTGTACCCTTTAGCTTTTCCACTCAAATGGTAAATAAGCAGGTTTTCACTACCCAATACTGCTACACACTTTCTCACCTCTCATATTAAGCTGTAGCTCCACTGCAGAAGGAACTAGTCAGTGATCAGGACATCAGAACACACTTAGATATGGTCACAATATACCTGATGGGATTTTCTCCTATTACATTATAAACGTTTAAGCAGATGAGAGTGAGAATCCCACTTATTTTGGTGATGGTCCCAAAAGAACCCACTTATTTTAAAGCATCTTTACTGGAGATGAGAAACGTTTTTTTATTGCAGCTCTACAGTATGGGCCTATAATCTAATTGCACTTTAAAATGAAAAACATCCCTTGCAGGCCTAATCAGTTTGAGGAATATGTTGGATATCTTTGTGTTTATCTGTCCTAACATACTCTCTCTGGTGATAGCTTGTTCGTGCTCGCTACAAGATGCAAATGTATCACATTACACTAATTGCCCTAAATGATTGCTGTATATATTGGGTGGCTAAGAGGAATGGTATGAATAATAATTAGCAAGCCCAGGTTGGGCCAGTGGTGGAAACCAGGCCACTCACTCCCTCAACTGCTTTTACATAAACACATCTTTTTTCCTATTTTTCTGTGCTTTCATGAGAACTTCTCTCCCATGTGGACATTTGGGAATTAGCTCAGCCCACCTCCCCTTACTATACCCTATTTGGCTACTGTACAAACACATATTCATGACACTCATTCAGGGGGCCCTGCCTATTAATTGCTATGGCCTACAGTTGGCCGAGCCTCGGCTGTCTCCTTCATGTCCGCAGCACGCCATGACTCACTGGCAGCTCCTTCCTGAATGGAGAAGGAGTTCAGCGAGTCTGTAGCTGCCATAATAAATGAGCTGCCAGATTGCCACTAACTGCTCTTTTACAGGGGAAGAGGGAGGTAGAGGGTATACGGGTGGGAGTAGCGAGGTGTCTGACGGTCTGCGGTTTACTCGGCCACTGTAAAACAGCAGCTCGGCAAGCGGGGGTCGTTCTAAGGAAGTGAACTAAACCGCCGTGAGAGTCAGCATCCTGACTGCTGCAGCAGCTCCAGCAGAGTGATGGATCAGAAGGGGGTAATGAAGGAGCGGTAGATGGTGGGTTTGTTTACAGAACTCTCTGTTTCTATGCGGCTTAACTTATACAGGTGTAGGAAATTACAGGTTTTTAACACAGCATAACCCACTTATACTTTATACTAGATTTTCTCGGATGCTACTCAAGAAAAAAAGAGTTGGAATGTTTCATGCCAATTTGCTACAGTTTCAATACTTAATCATAAGCACACACAGATGATGATATGAGTTAATTTTTCCATATTATTCTGTAAGAAACATGGCTACTTAAGAGACTGTTCCAGCTAATAATAGTCACCTGCATCTGAACTACATCAAGTATTTGAATAATCATATCTATTTGTGTCTGGATTGATCCTACAGGGCCAACTGCCTCTTTTTTATGGGGCTGAGGCAGTACTGGTTTTATTTACAGGGATATTTGCAGCAATGACAAGGGAGGAGGGATATACCAGAGATGATTCAGGTGGGATTCAGTCACTGGCCAATAGGGAAAAGGTCCAGAAAAAAAGATGGGAGCTGCCACACCAGCTATGGAAACACGATCTTTCTTTGATTTGTTAACTTGAGCCTGTGTTTTAGTCCAACAAAGGGCCAGTAGTGAAAAGTAGTAAAAGCAGCAGAGAGTGAACAGAAGGAAGACAATAAGGACATGATTTTTTATGCTAGACTGTAGGTTTGGTTTTGATTGCTTGCAAGGTTGAATTCATTACTTTGAAACCTGTTCTTTCACATGAATTCTGTTCATGAATATGTTGCAGTAAACAGCAGGGAGGCAACTAATCCAAACACTCAGAAACAGCCAAAAGACTTGGCTTTTCTTTCTGTGGATGAAGCAAAAACAAGCCCTTTTGCTCCTTCCAAAGGTTGTTAGAAGGCATCAGAGGTGGAGTATTGCTTGGGTTGTTATGCGACTGCATCACTGAATCAAGATGAAGCTGTTAAGGAAACATTTAATGGCCGCGCCAGTTCGTCTTAAATGGGACTGCTGGCATTTTAAGTGAAGCTAGGCCCTCTGCAGCTCGTCGAGAGCCCTCAGTGAAACTATTACCCCGCCATCAACCCCCTCTCCCTCCAAAGGCGAGTGCAATCAGCAGTGAAGGCCGACAAGCTGCTACCTCCCACTCTCCTTCTCGCCTTGCTTGCCGTCATCCCTATTTTCTTTCTCTGCCTCCCACTTTCCTTTCTCCCTCTCCCTTTCTTTCTCTCAATCTTCCTCTCACTCCTTCTCTCCAGGAGCGAATGTTTACATTTCTTGCAACAGACTGCTTCGTGGGGCACCAGAGTTTATTTTGCAACCTGTGGTGATGGCTCGCTTCCTAGACAAGAGCTGGCAGCCTCTTGTTGTTGATTCTTAACATGTGTTCATCCGTTCACCTCCACGGCGGTGCGTTCCTCCCTCCTTCTCCTTAAGACCCTCAAGGTTTCTCGCCATTCAAAGGCCACGTTGAACCATTTGACATCATGCTCTTTATCGGCCTCCGGGGGGCTGTAGGAGTTCTCTTTGAAACTGTGAGGAAATACAACAAGTCTACTAAGACTACTCTCAGGTTACTAAGCAGTACTTACCTTTCAGCACAAAACTGTTCACTAGATGCCTGGTCAGTTCAAGCAAATTTATTTTTTATTGTCTGTTTTTGCCATTCAAAGTTGTGCTCTTTGCTACAGTTGAAATGTAACAACCCTACTGGGAAGCCTTCTCATCTAGTGCATTTTTTAGTGACTCTACTTTTACTGAAAGTCCTGATGTAATATTTTCTTTTACCCTGCTGCTTTTCATACTTCTTTTCTATGCTTTTCTTCTTCCACTTACTTACACAGGAAATATATATATATATATATATATTATATATATATATATATATATATATATATATATATGTGAGATTTTATCAGATTTATCAGATTTGATCTCTGACCATCAGAAACAGGGAAACCAATGTGTGTTTTTTAGTTATCTGTTAAAAATGACATCTGTACCAGACAGGCCTTGTGTGTTTTTGTTTGAATCCAGCCTCAGATTGGAAGATCTATTGTGGCTTTTGGAGGTGGGGCACTGAATGTTGTGCTTGTTTACTGACAGGTCATTCAGTTTGGGGCAGACTGCAATCAGGATGAGTGCACTTGCCGTGATCCGGACGCTGAGGAGAATAAGAGCAAAGCCAAGCACTTGGAAGCAGGAGGAGGTGGAGCTGGAGGAGGAATGCAATAAGATGGAGGGATGAAAGAAGCTGAACTTGTGTTAAAACACAGTCAAACCACAGACTATATTCACCACAACAAACAAACAAAGATATTCATTTTTTGACGTTTTATAATGTGAAGAATGCGATTGAAGTCAGATTCCATACAATAAAAGTCCATTTCCATTTTATCATAAGTGATCTTACTGTTAAAAACCATCACATATGAGTCATGTTGGTTTAAAATTTGATTCATGTGTTTAGTGCAGCCAAATAACATCTGTGGATAGAATGTTTTCCTTTCCTGTTAAGAAGTTAAGGGTTATCCTCACTGTTGGATTTGTGTAAGAGCAGAAAATGATATTGTGAAAATGGGAGCCTAACTGAGAAAACACTGAGGTCTAGTTCAAACAGGGTTAAAAGGCAGTTTATCCACTCCTGTACAAATCAAGTCATCATAATTGGATCAAATCACTGTTGTAAATGGATTCAAGTTCTTTTCTGGACTTGATTGGCTTTGGGATAAAGAAACCAAAAGAACTGGCTGTGCTTGATAACTGCTCAGTACATGCACTGACCTTACAGTAAGGGCTACTGCTACTAACTGTGTTTATGGTAGCATCCAGTTAGAGGAGGTAAATTACTGTCTCACAGAATTATTTCAGTTCCGCATTTAAATCATAATGAAGCAAAAACACAGACATTTCTTCATATTTGATATTGACTGTTGATTGGCAGTTTAACTCGTCTGATGGCTACTCTAAACCAAATGAGGACTAGTCAAAATCAAATGGACAAAGGAAAAGAGGTGTCTAATATCTCTTCTGCTACACAGAAATATGACCTCAAAACCAAAGCGCTTCTGTCCTCATGACAGACCAAAAAAACATCCTCCCATATACTGAAATGACTTTAGTTTTCACCATTGTGAATCAGATCCTTCTGCAAAACAGCTCTCTCTGACATGTAGCTGTTAGGAATGTAAGAGGATACATATCTGTAAAGACTAACATGTATAGACTAATATATTTGGCTCACCTAACATATCTACTAGATCACGTATTAGTGACAAAAGTCAACACTCTATTTATATCACAAATTCAGTAATACGAACATTTATCTGTACCACACAGCATGTGCACAGCGTTTGCCAAAAGTGTCATATTTTTTTTGCTTGTATTTACATACACACACACACACACACACACACACACACACACACAAAAAAAAAAAACAACCAAACAACAACAACAAAAAAATGCACCAGACAAGTTATACCTAGCGTAATTTTAGGAATACTATCCTAAACACTATCATGTCAAAATGGCAGTTTTAAAACACTTTGACTTTTCACTGAAACAAATAATTCTGGGGTGCTCCACAAATCAGTGAACAGTTGAAGATATGCCAAAAATATAACACTTTTGGGAATTCCAGCCAACTCTTTGTATTCAGATGCAGCTGTGAACTTCAACTTTCTCCTGCTTGCATGTTTGAATGTCAGAGAGGTTCTGGTATCCATTAGCAAGAAATGATGAAGTACTCCATCCAAATATTGTATCTATAAAAGTGTAATCCTGTTATTTGTGATATTTTACAGTACTTTATACTCTATATGAAATAAATAGCAACTTTATATCGACCCCTATAATATGTTTCTTGGCATTTTATTTGATTTATGTTCACTGGCACATGATGTCACCTGTATGGATTTCTGTGCATGTACATGTAGGTATTTGGGAATGGGGTGGCTTTTAATTTGAAATGACAGAATAACTGAGTAACCCTTAATGAGGGTCTGTGTGTGCTATGTTTTGTATTTCACCGTTAATAAATTACTACACACTAGACCTTAGAAACTGCAGGGGTAGTATAACAAAGTTTGGAAAAAGAAAGCAATTGTGCAGTGTCCTGGCAACTAATCAAGCTTTCTATCATAGCATTGCAAAATGTGAAGACAGCTTTGTCCAACTTTACCTTCTGAAGTATTTTCTTCCACTTGAGATTGGAGGACTGTGGAAATCTGAAATCTGGTCACTGGGAACATAATGCTTTGTTACAGATTGTAAGATATTAGATGTAGCCATGCAGTAGACTTATTTCTAGTTGGTCCCCCTTTTCAAGGCACTGTTCTGACTGTGTCGTAATATAAAAGGGATCAATTTGAAAAGTGCTGCTGCAGTTAAGCAGAAAAAGCAAATAATTCATTGGATACGCCTACTAAGATCATGACGTATGATGTTTCACACAAATTATAGCACATCAATTCAGGAACTGGGCCCCTGTGTTTAAAGGGTTCAGCATTGTTCTGGTGAATTGATATTTTGGGTACATGTGATGGAGCCTATTGTGTCCATGAGATTAAGAATAACAGTCAGAAATGTCTGTACAGTCACTTTTCATAATATATTCTTTATTGTTCTTTGAAGTAGCAAAGATTGAAGTGAAAAAGTTTATGATGCCACATACAGTATAGACAGAATAATATCATGCAAATAGTAGATGGACATTTTTCTCAGGATGTCTCCTATTCAGTCAAGTTCCATTCAAAAAGATTGTTATTTTACCTTGTTATTTTGTTAGATCAAATTTAATCATAGCCAATCACTTACAGTTCATGACAAACCTTCAGTCCAGTTTAAACCAGTGAACAGCATCTTTAAATCACAATCAGATCAAGGAAACGAAAACCCTCTTGCTCTTTACTTTAAAACTGGAATCAGTGGATTGATCTGATTTTAAAGACTAAGCTACACAGCAGATATTACAATACAATATTGTATCTACTAAAGCACACGTAAATGTTGTAAAATATCACCTGTTGTACATTTATATACAGGATTAAAACACAGTGCTGTGCTAGAATGTAATGCATTTATGAAATACTTTGCTGCCTATACAAAAATCTACAAGCGTTTATTTTAGTATTCACATATGGGATTTGTTTAAAAAAAATCAACAACCAATATGCATTTGCATTTCTTTGACATCAATCTCCAAAATGGCCACTGCACAGTAATAAAATAACAGAGTAACATGACAAATTAAGTCCAGTAAAAGTGAAAAATATACTCACAATAAACACATGGTATTACTGGAAACATTATTGGTCACATTATTGCATGAAGTTAAAACATAGAAGCCAGTTGAAAACATTAAGATGCTGTTAATTTGCAGATTCAATATAGAATGATCACTTTTAACAGAGTTCATTGGTTATATTAGGTTTAATGTGAAAACTGCAAAATGATAAAATACTGTCAAATCATTTTTGGCAGGTTTAACTGAACATGTGAACATAATGAACCGTGCTCTGATGCCTGTCATTTAGTCAAACTCCTTCGTAACAGCTTCCTTTACAAATGCAGACTATCAGAACTACATTCAGGTTATATCACTAAAACTTTGATAATGTTATATACAAGATTCATCTTGAATGTCTGCACTACTAAAATAACTCCCAGACAACCATCCTGTTATCTTCATAGTTTTATCTCTAGTAAATCTCTTTAGCTAAAGCTGCTCACATGCTACCTCACCTTTCTCATAGAAACATGGATAACTTTGTAAATATTGGCTTTGCTGTCGCTACCTGACAATTCCTTATATATCTTTCTCTTCATCAGTGTTTCAATGTGTCTCAATGACAAAAAACAAAACCAGGTTTGTGAGTACTAGTTCATGAGGCTGACTTCATTTAAAATATGTCACAAGAGAGGTGATAGTTGAAAACTGCAAGTCTTCATGTATAAATGTGACTCCATGCATTTAAGCAGCAGATACCGAAAAACAGCTTGAAAAGTTAGCTGAGGTTTAGCCCCAGTGTTCAGCTGCTGAGTGTGTTGTAGGTGTTCATGATAAATGCGGACGACAAGCACCACAAGCTGTGAACCACTGAAAGATTTAACAGTGGTTGGAATGTAACAGAGAAACTGAAGCTACAATGAGTTAATAACTGTAAAATTGTTCCATTTTTCATGTAAACTTTCAAAGAAACAAAGCACTGATTCAAGGCTAAGAAGGATGGTTGTGGGATGACTACAAAATCACTATCACTATGTTTTTTTTTGTTTTGTTTTTTTTTGATCACTTGTTTGACATCAAGAGTTTCCTTTTATAGTGTTAACATCCATTTTGGATTTAAAGAGGCACACAAGAGCTGATGTGTAACCCTTTATGTCCCAGGTCTGACCTTTTAACATTTGACTGACTGACTATGAGGAAGGTAAATGAAATCACTTTCCAATCGAAGCGACACAATTAAAATGTTAGAGTTTTGCGGCAAAGGGTAAAAAAGAAAGAAAGAAAAAAAGTGCTCTCTTTCAGTATCAAAAATGGCTGAGATTGTTTAGTCCAACAAAGAAATAAACTGAAATAGAATGCATGTTCTTATGTTTGGTTCCACTAAGATATATGCATTTGATGACACAGTTGAACACAAAACATAATGTAGAATACTTTATATCCCCCCCCCCCTTTTTCCCTGTGTGCACTAGTTTTAATTTTGAGATGTATATATCATGCAACTCACATTGTAAAAATACCATGGCTCTGTGGGCTGGGGGTGTGCTCCAAGAAGCCTTAAGTTTTATTGATGAAAGACTTGAAAGCTCCTACATATGTAATATTTTGCCATGCTTGGTCAGAGGTATTCATTTGTCCTTTACAATGAACGTTTCACACTAAATGCAGATGATAAATATATATATCCATACAGAGACTAGAGCCTCAATTAAACAACATGTTAAGCCTTTGTGGAAGTAAACAATTCCATCATGTGCAGGTGCCTCACAGTTAAACCTTTCTTTGCTTTCTTACTTCAGACTCGAAATGGTGCTTTAGTCAATACACTTTTGACGTGTAACAAAGAAAATATGTTTTACTATTGTGCAGTCCTATACAGCAATGAAGATGGACCATTTAGAATTGATGAGGCATTAAGCAAGGAGGGCTTTTACTGTGTCATTGTGCAGAATGTGTCACCTTTGCATTGATCTTCACTTATTACTGCAAATGATAAGTGATTAGACTTTTGAATACATTTATCAATAATGTGGTAAGCATAACAGAGTAATGATATCTCAAATAATATTCAGAATTTTCTTATGACACCATAAATGCATGTATGTATCTTATGGAAATAAATGTAAAACCTGCATTTTATTTGCTTCTTTGTTGGGTTTGACAAATCTCCCATATTCCTGCACATCAAAACTGAAACCTTAGAATACCTTTAGAGCTCCTTGGGCTCACCGTAGTCATTATACATGACAGTGAGTGTCTGCTCGTCACAGGCCTTGTGTACATCCTGACCCATGTCCGACCAGTTCAGCCCAAAAGCCTTGGTGTCAGTGTACCGGCAGGACAGGAATTTGAGAGACATCCTGCGAAGGCCAATCTTCGGCTCCTGGAGAAGACCCTTACACCAAGGGGACAGTTCGTCTAACTGGGAGAGGATGAGGCTGGCCTTCCTGTTGGAACAAACAATACAGAGGATGAATGTGCGTTGACGGTAAGGTTTGCTTTGTTTTTAGACTTGACAGCACAAACTTGTTTTAAGTTGTAGAGTACAGCACAAATAGAACATGGCAGAGATCAATTTGTAGTAGAATCTCTTTTAATTTCATTATCCATCGGGGGTTAGCAGGATCAATAATCAAGTCAATAACGTCAATAATAACTGGATTTTTGAAATGAAATGAAAGGCAGAAAAAATCATGATACAATGCTGAGGTAGGTTTGAGCTTAACGTGAATTAAAAACACATCCTGGACAAAGTTCTACCTCTGTTAACTGCTTCTGTATGCTGTATGTGTATATACATCTTCATCTTAATTCATTTAGTTGTACAATCACTAAATCTTTGAGGAATTAGAAACTCAGCCATGCCTTCAATATTTTCTGTCTTATGATGTATAACAGTTTTGTTGGATAATATTTTAACCACTGCCATGTTGTCAGACGAGCACAGTATATATGCAGGCAGATTTTATGTGGCCGAAACAAGATTTAAACACCAGTGCAACTTGTGCTTTGTGCAGCTGACATTGTCTGAAGCTGGTGGCTGGTGTAAACTGTGGTCTTCCTAACAGTGAATGACTGGATTTCCACTGCAGCACCCCCAACTTTTTGTATCAAAAAGCTATATACTTATTTCTATTCAAACTGAAAAACATATGTCTCCCACGCCAAACAAGCGTCTACATTTGTCTTTAGAAAGCCTTTCTGAAAGTTGTTAATATCAAAGAAGTCAAGCAGTGGGTCAACAACCAAGAAGTGCTGTGAACTGTGGGAAACACTTGCTGCCAAGCGCCTGAAAGACAGTGGAATCTCAGTGTTGATGCACATGAGCCCTCAGATACACTAGACTGTCTACAGTCCATAAATCACACTGTGGCTCTGCTGTTGTTTTAGAATGACATCACTGTATGACAGAACCTAAAACCTACCCATCCACCACTGCTTCCTGTCTGAGGGAGTTTGCAAAGTAAGGTGTACCGTTACTGACACATTCCAACTTTGACCCAAAGCACACAGTGGTTGCTGATTGGTCTGGATTGGGAATGATGAAAGTAAAAACAGTGGAAAAATGAATGAATGAAGAAATGAATGGTCTTGGCGTATAAAGAGCTCGTCCTATGGAGGAAAACAGGCTAATGGACAGCTGTAATACTGTGGAGAGGTAGAGGAGAGACTATGAAATGCTTGAACTTGTCCTTTGGACCAAACCAGGCCAGCTGAAAAATCATCTTCATTAGTAACATGATGCACAGAGTTCACATAAATACATCTCATAAGGACACTGAGTGCAATAAATAACCATTAAGCCTGATGCCGCCTGTTTGGACCTTGTAATGAAACCTTGTCAAGTGTTTGTCTGAAGTCAAAAAATGGCAGCAAGAGGAGATTTTATTCATTCCACACACAGTTTCTCCTCATTCTTCAGCCAAACCAGCACTTTTACAGCACACTGTCCCCATTCTGCCAAGCCACAAGTCTGCTGGATACACCAAAGTCACCAGAGCCACAGCACATTATACTGATGAACTGATGACACATCAGAGCACCCAGGCTACACAGTCAATATGCACCAGTTAAATGAAATTAATGACCACACTGATAGGCTGAAAGAAGAGCATTTTTATCTTTATAAATGTTATACCTATCTGTAGCCCTCACTGTCTCAATTTCATTTTCCAGTGCGTACCACATCCAGCAAATTACTTCAGAGTCCACCTGCAACCATTTGATTTCCCTAAAGTAAGTGTCAGTTTAACTCAATTTAGGATGCAAAATGTACAGGTAAAAGCAAACCACATGTTATGTTAATCATCACAGTCTCTTACCTGGTAGTCATGAGCCAGATCAGATGCTAATGTATTGATGATGATTGTTATGGAAATGATGGGAGGTGAAAATGATGAAAACAGAGATAACGCTGAAAAGGGAGATGATGGCAGGAAGAGCAATGGAGTTGACGAAGTCCAGATTCTCTCTGCTGATGTCAAAATGATAAGAAATGATGATGGATGATGGCGAGGATAAATGCAACAACGGCGATAATTTCAAGGTCAGTGCCTCTTAAAAGGAAGTTTTTCCTTGCCCCTGTCGCTTAGTGCTGCTCATGGTGGGATTTGTTGGGTCTCTCTCTGTAAATACCTGTTTTAAAGAGTACGGTCTAGACCTGCTCCATATGAAAAGTGCCTTGAGATGACTTTTGTTATGATATGGCACTATATAAATGAAATTGAATTGAATAAAAAGCAACGTCCTCTCCACAGTTGCCTAGCTAATAAGACCTCTGCATATTCTACTGAATTATTTTTGGAATCAGAGTGTATTTTGAATGTTATATGTACATATGAGTACCCAGCAGGACAACATCCCCTTTGCAAATGCATGTCGACAGAACCATAACAACTTTAGCAGCCTCAGTGATGTTTTCTGCTCTGGAAACTGCATAGAAAGAAATAATCATTTTAATGATGTCAGCCTGTCTGCAGACAAGAACCCTTGTGTTGGTACTGGTAGTGTGCTGCCATACTGTCATTCATATCATTTTTCTGAAACCTCTTTATGTTCCCAATATTTTGCCACAGATTTCAGTGGTTTGAGGAAATTGGAATATTTATTTGCTTTAAATAAAGAAAAAATGTGGTTTGTTATGTTTTCATTTGTCAGGAACATTTCTTTGGTTCCAAACAGCAATGGTTGTTACCATAAATACTTGTGCATGTATAGGAGTGTGGAAGATACACTGTGAGTGCCACTTTGTTGTGGTTTTTGACTGTGTACATATGAGCAGACATATAGAAACATGAGCATAGTTATGTAACATACATGTAACATACAGAAGGCATACATTTGCATGGAAAAGTGCATACATACACACACACACACACACACACACACACACACACACACACACACACACACAGACATGCAAATTCACAGTCATAGTCCCATGTCAATCATCCATCCATCCATTATCTATACCACTTATCCATTAAGGGCCGTGAGGGGGGCTGGAGCCTATCCCAGCTGACTTTGGGTGAGAGGCAGGGTACACCCTATCCGGATCACCAGTCCATCACAGGGCCAACATATGCAGACAAACAACCACTCACATTCACGCCCACAGGCAATTTAGAGTCACAAGTTAACTGAGGGAGGAAGCTGGAGTACCCGGAGAGGACCCACGCAGGCATAGGGAGAACATACAAACCAAGTGAACTGGGGCTCGAACCCAGAACCTTCTTGCTGTGAGGTGACAGTCTAACCACTGCACCACTGTGCCGCCCTCAAATGTCAAATAATGAAATATATTTTTTCATCCAACTAAATGATTTTTCAAAATGTGGTTTGGAAATAACATACCTGCTGCCTGAATTATATTAACTTTCAAAATCTGGGGATATATTCATTATTCTTTAATTAATCTGCATTTGGCTGACAATGACTCACAATCACAGCGACGAGGTGGGGTGTCTGGGTAAGCTAGTGAGCAGGCTAACTTGGTAGAAAAGTTGTAGAACCTGAAGCAAAACAAAACATTCAGACAAACAGCAACAATTGTCACCATAAGTCCTTGTGCATGTGTGAGAGTGCAGAAAATAGTATCCAAGATACAGCATGAGAGCTCTTAAAATGGAGACTCTTAACCCAGACGTTTGTGTATGTATACAACACATACATACATATGCACACATTTATCTGTGTATGCACATGCACAACTTAGTAAATATATATAGTACACATATATGGTACAACAGATGTAGTGCATAGCACACACACACACACGCATACAAACATATTCACATATGTAAGTACATACACATACAGACGATAGTTAAACATACATACGTAAACGTGACTGAGTTAAATCAGAGTACATACAGAGATAGGTGGATGAGGCTAAAAAATCATGAAGGCAAAACCATCATCAATGTGTCAAGGTCTGGGCTGAGTCAAAACAGGACCCCTTGGCATACAACCAGTACCTGGGGGACAGGAAGGCAAACAGGTACCACATACTTGTGCACATGCATGCATGCTAAAATCTTGTGATGCAGCACATGGACCATTCATCTGCAGCAGTGTGCCAAGGTGGGTAGGGATTAATATATTATCTGTATTTGTATTATTCATGTGGAGATCTAGGGTTGAGTTATAGATAATACTTTTCAATCCATAATGTTTTCCATGGAAATATTAGAACTGTAACTATAACTGCATGAATTTACTTATTCCTCTGTTCTTCTGTGTCCTTTTTATAGCTCAGTTCTGCATTGAAAATCTTATTTTTAATTGACAGGTAAGAAGTCAAAGCAGCGCCCCCTCCTCATGAGGGCAGATGAGGCACTTTTAATTGTTAAGTAATCTCATAACAATGTACACTGATATTGATAATGGGACATTTTTACTGGAAATTTATATCAAAGTATGTAATACTAGTATCAAAGAAACCAATAAATCACTGCTGGACAAGCAGCTGAAAAGGACGTCTATTTTAACTGTGTGTATTTTTGTCCTTCTCTCGACTATAAAAAGTCAGAGAGCAAAGTAAACAGTCTGCTGTGATTATGATTATGATTTCCTGAGAGAAATTCCAACGATAACAATACTTATTATTGCAAGCTCTCCTCTGATTAGAGAGACTGTCATGTAAAAACAAAAAGAAAACTGAAAAAAAAATCAAATATTTTTCAGTTCATCAAAGGGCACAGAGTCCAACCAAGGACATGGTCAGGGCTGCAATGGCCAGGATCGAGGATTTTCTTTCAGCCCAGCCAAAACATCTAGCATTTCTAAGTCAACAGCCAAGCGGCGTGCCTTAAATGACGGGTACTCGCCTGGCGATGACAAGGTCTGGCCCTCGGGAGAAGAAGTGTCAAGCCTTGGAGAGACAGCCTTTCGGTGAGTTTATGGTTTGAGTTAAAACATCACGCGATGCTGCATGAAAAAGGCAACAAAAATGTCCTCTGGTGGGTGCCAACTGGTCTCGTCAGTGAGATTCGATATGTTTCTAAAAACAGCAGATCTGAATATCTGCTGCCACAAGAAAGATAAAGCGACATTTGTTCATTCATTTGTTTCCAGATATTGCTTACTTGGCCGATATGAGTTTACATTGAGTCAGAGCCTGAGCAGGGCTCTTGTTATCTGTATTTTGACAAGCTAATGAAAATCTAGTTTATTCAGTCTTCATTGTTTGTGACAGAAAAACTGGGGAATTCTCTTCATAACAAGTTGAGCTGATCTGAGAAGACAAAACTGTGCGTGTGTGTGTGTGTGTGTGTTTGTGGTCTGTAAATGTACAGTATGTGATTTGTGTGTGTACATTTGTGTATGTTCTGTTGTTTATTGTTGACAGTACCACTCTGTTGTTTGGGTGGGAGAGGTATATTCCTTCTCAAGTGGCCAACAAATTGTTGACTTAAGAACAAACCACAAACAAAAAACAACAAGACTTACAGAGGAGCTGTTCTGTGTAGTCCTGGGACAGAGATTGCTGCTGTGTCATTTTTGATGATGTCATTTTAAGAGCAGTTAAAGCATAAAGCAGTTTAATGTTACGAATGTGCAATGATGTGCAATTACTATAACAGTAAAGTTGGGTTTTACTTTAAAACCATCCACAGGTGCAGGTAGAGTTGTCAATGACATATCAGGTGTGGCAGCCCATTGATTGGTCACAATTAGAGTAATGATGTCACAGGCCTGTGATGTCATCATGTGGAGAGGTTACTCTGAAGTAGTCTGAAGGATGTAATGACAAAATAACAGTGATAACAATAATAATGATATTCAGTTCATGACTCTTAAGTCTTGCTCTGAAACAGGTGTGTACAATACTGGATGTGGTCTTAAGATACAATATATACAGTAGGTTATAATCAGCCAATCAAAGCAGTATTCAACCTCATATTTTAGGAAGTAATCTACAGTTACAGGAGTTTTTGATTGCTGTAGCTTCAAACACATTTTACAATGTAACAATGGAACTTGTTATGCTGAGTTAGAAATGATCACCTATGTCAGCTTTGTAGCATTTTTCTGTTAATCAGATTTTATAGTCTGATCCTCATTGGAAACAGATAAGACAATCATCTCTGAGTATAATGAATCATTTTGCATGACAATTTAGAGCCACTATCTGATGACCTGTAAGGCTTTCTGATTATTTGACTCTGCATGGAGGATTTCTGACTTATGCACCACACCCTAAACCTGATCGGAGTGGATCAGCCAAAACTAGCAAAAAGAAATCATCTGACCTGTTGTCATGGGTGTCCAGTGAAACAATGTGCCAAATTTGTGAATGATTAGATTGAGAGTTAAGGTGTTCAGAGGGAGATTTAATCAAAAACGAAATGTCAAAAATACTGAAACACATATTTCTTTTTATTTTGATTAGAATGTTTTAGGGAACCTTATGCAACAGGTCATAATGGGTGAACTGCTTGGCACCTCTGGAGTAATAAGTCTAATTGTAAAATATGTTGCCTCAGTATACCTCTCTAATGCAAATCAATGGCACATAAAGTAGATGTGCAGTGAGTTCAAGATTCATATCTGGGTTGTTTGGCTGCGGTGGGTTTTATGGTTTCTAATACAGAGAAACGTTTAGGGAAGAGGAAAAAGAAGACATGCAGAAACAACAAGCACAAGGAGACAATGACTAACAACAGCAAAAACAACAGGGCCTCAACACTAAACTCTTGGACCGCCAGTGATTTCAAACAAATAGTAGCATCTCGGCACATGCCTGCTGTTTATCAGGCTGACTATGCTGTGATACTTTATACCAACAAACAATTGGCTTAGGTGCCTTTACAAAACCAGGCCAACAACAATACTTGATACTTGAAAGTCAGAAACTCTGCATTACCATTATTTTTCTAAAAATGATATCAGTGGTATTTTGTCCTGGCGTCAGTGTAATCATTTATCTGCCGCATTTGTTTTTCCCAATGATCAAATAACGTCAGAGAAATAAACTGTTTGACGCTGCAGGAAAGCTGTCAGCATGCTCAGACTCACAGCAGTGGAGCTGTAAGGCCATTAACCTCACTGCCTGCCCGCTCGCTCGCTTTGTAACAATAGACTACATACAACGCAGGCTCAGTATAGAGGCACTTTCCTCACACCAAACCAGATACATAGGAAAGTCTAATGTTCATTTGATGACTTAGCTAAACAAAACATGTTTATACTTCCTTCCCCAGTTGCTAGGCCTCACCTTGAATGCACTTCTCCACTGCTTTTCCAGCTCTGAGGTGCCTTTATTAACATTAATCACCATTCCCTTTAAGTAAATTGGGGGGTTGTTAATCTAAGTGTATTTTAATGGAACACTTCAGAAGCAACTCCCTCAATTACATCAACTCTTTCCAGCATGGTCCCTATTAAAAACAACCTTTCATTTAGGGTGGGGGAACCCACAGACAGAGCGAGAAACCGAGAGAATTAAGGGAGCCTCGGCTAATCAGTTTCACCTGCCAGAGTGAAAGCATGTGCCACAGACTGCCGTTTATAAGTATATTTTATATCAGACACATGGCTCTGTTTATAAAACATTAAGCTACAGTTTTACATTATGGGTACTTATCCATAGTTTGGGGGAAATTTGGGGCCCTCCCTGGTTGTGCGTTGCTAAATGGCCCTGTTGATGTCATGGAGGTTAAGCTCACTCAGCTTCACAGTCCGTTTGAATGAATTTCCTCTGTAACTAATTCACACAAACAACCACCTACAATCAAAGACAGCACTTTAGAAGCTCGGAGCAGAACATCTGCCCACCTCTGAGAATCTAAACAAGAGTTGGACACCACCAGGCTATGAATGAGCTGATGCCATGGAGATTTGGCTGTGTGAGCCATTGTAGGATGTGTTTGTAATTGTGCTGGGAAAAAAAGGCGATTTGGAAGAAATCACAGCTTGCTTTGAAAAATGTGTGAGGGAAATACTTTGGCTAGATAGGATTACCTTTGTTTTGGTTTTGTTTAGAGTGTTTTGGTTTTAAGAGGAAATTCGTGCAGTCAGTACTTGCTCAGGGTAATGGGTACTATTTAGAGACTCACAACATTCTGTGATGCCACTGATAATGTCACAGTTATAATGCTCATTTTTATGACAACTGCTCATCCAAAGAACTTCCCTGCAGTTGTCACTGCACTTCTTTGGGTGCTCAGTGATACACCTGTCCTCTCTCATGTGTTATGTGGATCATACTCAGCAGCAAGACACAACACAGTTACTAGAGACTAGCTGCTGAACACAGTGGAGCATTTCACAGATATTACCCCAAGGGGTTGGTAGAGCCCAAAAACAGAGGTAAAAAGAGAGTGAATATTACATTCATTAACACAATGTCAAATGAATGGCAATGTGGAAAAGGTTTGATAAAAAGTGGATGTCTCTGAAAGCACTGAATTTTGAAAACCATCTTAAAAGGTGATGATGTGTTCACAACTAGTTTCCACTGCCCCCGAGCAGGCAAACTAAACAAAAAACCCCCAACAAAAAACATCTGCTGCAAGTTTAAGTGCAGCAGTTCTCAAAGTTCCAAAACTGTCAACCACTGTTGGGTCTCTTTCTTGCCACTCCACTCTCCTTCACTCTGCTGCACATGGGAAAAGGCTGACAGCACTGACCACATGGAGTAGTGTCACATTATCTAACAACAGTGGGATGTAATGCAGGGTGAGGGTAGAGTAGCCGAGATGTGTCCGTCTTGGAAGTAAAATAAAAAATAAAAATAAAATGAGTACCTTTCTAGAGATTTCCTGTGCATCAGCATGATGTGTAGGACTTCACATAGAAAACACTATACGCAGGTGTTTTGTCACACATGATTTGTTGCTTGCTACAGTGCTTTGAGTGGCAAATTGCTCCCATATAAAATGAATAGCACAGAACTTTGCTTTGCTGTGCTCCACTTTCAGTTATTTTCTTCTAATGCTGGGCCTAACAAAGCAAAAATCCCATTCCTTTTTAGTGAAGACATAAACCTTTAAAAAGGGGTCATGAATATATTTTTTCATTCCTTTACACAAACACTACGTGTTAGTCTAATCAATGTTGGTTTTGGTCATTTGATTTGTTGACAATGAGAAAAATATAGTTAATGAGAAGCCTTATCCTTTAACCTAAACAGGCAGCTTTAGAGATATGGGAAGGGATGGGAAGAGTTTTATACAGGCAGTAGGGGGTAAAATAATCACTAATGGAGCATATCTATAATTTCAGTCCAGTCCAAATCTGCCATATGTTTAATTTTTATGAACCGCAAACAGCTAAATCAGTGTCTGGGCTGTTGAAATTGCTGGTGACTATTTCTTTTTGAAAGGACCATCTGCTGAAATTGCACTTGAAAATGGTGTTCGCACCAAACTGTGATCCAACCCAGACTCTTGTCTAGTTGCCACTTTTCTTCAATCTTGCAGCCAGGCTGTGCTGTTATTGTTCGAACACGTCAATGTCAATTGCACAAGTTCAGTACGACAGATTGCACTTTGCTGGTGGGAGGCAACTCATGAATGGCACACATATCTCTGCAATTTTCAGACAATGATTGCAGTGAACACAGTCTACACATTATTAAAAGGCTCAGTCTTTTAGGATTATATAAAGGTTTGACTGAGGACAGACCTACAAAGCTTTATATAATCCTGGGTCCTTCTGATAAATTGGCCAAGTTTATGAGCAATTTGCTTGAAGGAATGGATATTTGGAATTTGAGGTTATATATCAGGTTATATACAAACTGAATTCCAATTGTTTGACACTGTCACACTGTTTCTGTCATTTTCCTTTCCATCTACAGCACTATCAAACAAAGGAGGCACAGTCAGTATCGGTTTTCTAAAAATGAGATGTCTTTTCTTGTTTGCTTTGAAAACTCTGAGAGACTGCCATTTTATTTTCAAGACATGGTAACTGTACCTGGGTCCTAGCTCATCTTCACACCTCCAGGTGAACTCTCCGAAGCTCTCGTAGCGTTGGTTGTAATGGTATAGCACACGGTGCAGTGTGGGAGCACCCAGGTCCATCAGAGTGTTGTAGGCCGTCTGCTGCTCCTTCCCACTGGTGTAGCCATTGAACAGGTTATAGATCTTATCGGCTATTTCTGTAGGGATTAAAAAAAAAAATGCGGTCAACAACTTTAAGCAGCATCGACTTCATGCAGTATCCTGGCAGATGCAAATAACATAGTGTATGAGGTAATGAGGGATGTCAGTAATCAGCACACAGCTTACTAATGTTTACCAAAGTGGCTGGTGCTACTTGATACCAAACAATCCTCCAGGGAAGAGGGAGGAAGAAGACCTGATGTTGGTGACTCAGCTTTCTTTGGACAGAGTGCTACTTTGCTGCTGTTTTGGAGACACTGTTAAAATTTGATGTGCTTCCCTCCAGTACATACTCTATGATCAGAATTTCTGTAGACAAATAGGCAAATCAGTCCTGTAGTCCTACAGCTCCATTTTATTTCTAACTTTGGCATTGAAAGGAAGTGCGTACACTGTTAATTATCTTTTCTTCTTACTGGAAAATCAACTTTTGGAGGTTGAAGACCACTCAGTGAAGAAACATTGTATATAGGGTTTTCATCAGTGGAAATGTGATGCTCTGTCCTTGTTCTACTGCAGCCCCACTTTGCATTTTAGATTAATAAAACAGATGTCATTTTTACATGCATATCTTAGTATCAGTGTCATTTTAGAATTAATAAATCACTGATATATCCCTCTAAAACACACACTGGATGGATATTTTCTTCAAATGGGAAATGCTTTTTCATAGGTCGTCAGGTTAGGAACTTATCCACCTGTCATGGCCTGGTCTGGTTAATGATGCCAATAAAATCTGTTCAAAACAGAGCCACAGAGTGGAGGTATCACATTTCAGACCATTTATGTATTTCCAGGCATTAAAATTAACAGCAGAGGCCCAGTAGTATCACCCTTCACTGGCTGGAGTATTTTGTAATAGCTGATTCAAATCAGCAGCAGGATCCGCAATAATATCTTTGCTGTGAACCGCTCATTGGTGCAGAGGTTGGCAAAAGAGTTCAGCTTTGAATCCTCTTGACTTTTTAACACAATTTTATAGTCAGTACCCTTCTGGAATTGCAGTGTAGTCTCCATAAACAGTTCTACTCCAGAGAGGAAAACTGTCCGTCTAGGACTATATGACTTGCTCTATGAACTGGACTTAATATCTATTTCATGAAGTCTTAAAACATAACTGCAACAGAGAGAGCACACTTCTGTCTCATAAATTAACTATAGTCATATTATATTTGCTTATTAAATCATTAGGAAAGTTCAACTCACCAATTTTCAGACATATTTTCCCCCTTAAAAATGGGAAACATATCTGTCACCCAAAGCATGTACGTAACTGCGGCACCATGTTAAATGTTTTCATTTTTGTGTCACTGTTACCTCAAATACCACACTGAAAATTGAATTTCTGGGAGCCATCTGCGATCAGGACTGAAAAATGATTCACCTTTCTGACTGTGTCTCTTCCCTCACCTTGTGCTTTGACGTCATCCACAGTTGGACATGGAGTTTTGATGGTGACCTCACTTGGACTGGAACGACGACCTGTGTTGTCTACTGCCCACAGCCGGAACCTACGCACATAAACGAATGGACCCACACACACACATGAGCATGCACGCACATAGACACAGAAAATAAATTAAAAAATGCTGCTGATTGTGAGTGATAAATTGTTTTTTTTTCAGTCAAAAATGTTCTACAAAACCAAACCCAGCAATGGAGTTTGATAAATCTGCTGAACCAACATTATATCGGCTGCAATGAACATCTGACAGCTGGCAGCTGCTGCTATTCCTGCTGCTGTTAATTCAATTAAAAGACTCCCCTTGGAGGAGATGAGAGCCTGCATTATCAATACAGAACTTTCACTGGTGCCAGATCTACACTAAGCACATCTTTACAGAACTTATCAGCTGTCATTTCACTGAATGAATATCTCCACCTAGTGGCCAAAATGCAACTTGCATCCACCTGCAGCGTCGAAAGAATGAGATGGCCGAATGGTAGCAGAGGGTAGAAAACTGGAGAAATGAAAAAAAAAAAAAGTGCTTTGCATTTTATCATCAGCCTGGGATATTTTAGAGATTTGGGGAGACATTTAGTTTTATTCAAATTACAGAAGATGCAAAAGATTAGTGGACTACAGATGTGCATACCTCAGTGAAAAGAGAGTCTTGATAGATTCTGACCAACAGATTTTAAACAATTAAACCTTTCCAACATATCTTCAAAGACTGAATTTTTGATGCAGTTATGCAGAGCTTGTTTTCTGTGTTGCACATACAATACTCTCCCCTCACTATATATATATATATATATATATATATATATGTATTCCCCCTACCAGGCACCAACCTCAAGCTTAATTCAGGCTCTGTCTGTATAGAAAATATAAGGGGTGTGCACTGCCCTGAGGGGAGAGACGAGGCCTCGGCTCAGAAAGATGAATGAGCTGCCATACAGGATGGAGGCAGCAGAAGCCCAACTGATGCCGGGATTAAAAGGGCATGTGTAGCTGTTCACTCAGCCCATATACATCAAAACTGTTTATGGGCCCCATTTTTATATACTTCTGTTTGGCATTTTTTTCATGGCACCTTGCTTCCTCCTCTGCTATACGTATGTGGCTTCACTCCTGGCAAGCTGTTTGTGAGATAACTGTCAGCATGTGTATGAGAGCATCTCAGTATCCAGGGTGTGTGTATCTGTGTGCGTGCACTCAGAACAACATCTTGGTATGCAGGCACACACATACACAGACAGAATGAAGAACTACATGAATGTAATCTTATCTCTTTCTAATATCTTTGTGCGAACTAAAATTTATTTCAGCCCTGACCTTAACAAGAAAAATTAGGGTGCTAACATCAGGCCTATATGAAGAAATGACTTCATGACCTCAAAGAAATATGTTAGTGAACGTAAGTATATATAAGTGTACTTGATTTTTCACTACATGCTCAAAGGAGCTGTCATTTACAAATAACACAAAGCTACAATTTACTTTTAATTCACAGTGGCTGTTTTTGGTCAGTAACTAGATCCATATATGGGAGCTAAGTACTTGTTTTGCTACAAAGTCTTTGCTTCTATTTCTACACGTTAACAACATAACTAACACTTTGGAGGTACTGGAATGCACCTTTGATGGAGCTAGGCTAGCTGGAGTACAGTATGACTCACTCCTTTACTTTGTGCTAACTTTAACAAGGCTAAACAAATGCCCATAAAATCAGTCAGTTTTGCATGTTGCTAGGTACAACTAATGTCTATCAGTGTATGCTGTTTGTGGCAAAAATCCTTTTTCTGTGTCCCAGTTCCATACTATGTAGTACCTCTTTATGTTCTATAAAATTTTGTGGTATTCTGGTTTCATAGCCAGTTTATATGAAAATAACTTCCTTTACAGTTTTATTCTAACAGGAAATTATGAATTTGTGAAATGTAAATCACTCAAACTGTGACTTTGAGATGACACTTTTAATTAAATTTCAAAAGGAGGAAACCAAATGTTTTTCCACAGATCATTTTTTGTTTGTTTTCTATGATCTCGCTTGAGTTGTCTCACCACACTCACAATTATTGTAATTTCTTCCAGCTGTGAATAGCTCCTCCATTTCCTTTGTGCAATGCATTGTGGGGCAATAGTGTCAGTTAACAGCACATTCAAAAATTTTATGAGTATTCCTAATTTTGTCACTTTTCCAGAGACAGACTACATACTGCATTAGTATGTAGTGTGGAATGGGAATGGGACACAGTTTCTGGCACATTTAAACACATCTGACAGTACAGACATGTCTATTAGAAGTAATTTGGACTGCAATCTACAAACTTTTTCATTTATCAGGTTGTTCTGTTTACATGTTGAAGAGAAAAAAAGAGAGTAACTTACATGTATGTGGTGTCAGGCTCCAGGCAGCGAATGATCATACTGACTGAGGTGGAGAGGAGATTGGGGATGTCCCCTAACATCACACATGGAGACCTGGCCCCGGACAAGATATCATCCACAAAGCTTAGAAGAGTTTCTGCAGCAGAGAGAAAGACAGTGGGGCATTCCTGATGAGAAGGCACAAATCACCCCAGGATTTCATGTAGTGCTTCATTATTTATGTACAGAAAATGCAACTTGAAATGTAGGAAATTTGTTGAGAGTTGTAAATGATTCTGTTCTCAAAAAATATAGAGTTTTAAGCAACTGCCTTCCATGGTCCTGAGTTTTGCCTATCTATTTCTACGGACTAATTTTACTACTTTAAAAACCTCTATTTAAATCAGATTACTGCTGTTTACCAAATCAAACAATTCAGTCAATATTCAGTGAATTCAAATTTACACTTTTAAACCACTTCGAGGTAAGATAAGGGCAGTTCTGCTAAACTTCACTGGGGCTAAATAAAGTGTATAAAGCACAGGGACCTGCCTGTTATTTGAAAGGGCAGATTAATGCAACTTGACATTAGACATAGCTCTCTGCTCTGTAAACAGATATCTTAACAAAATATAAAACAGATGAACCTCGCTATGCAACAACACAAACTCTAAGTACAGCATGTACCTGTCCATGAAACACTGTGTGCTGTTTTGCTCTAGTACTGATGATGATGGATTTTATTTTTATTTTTATTTTTAAGGACAGAGAGTCTGTCAGTGTGTTGACCATTACTGAAAATTTCTCCCCCAAAGAGATATGTTACATGTTACGATGAGACTTTATTCACTAAATGATCAGATTGAGGCATGGTCAGATACATTAGACATCAGTGATCAGGTTCTGGACCACATCTGCTTAGAGAAAAAAATGCCACTCCTGAAGACAGCCATTAACTTTCATTTATCCAGAGAAAGGCAAAAAGGACAGTGTGTTTGGTGTCACACCAATACAGTTCTACACATGCAGTCAAGTGACACTCTTGAACTTTACTGTTACAGATGGGTGTTGAAGGGCACCTTGACAGGAGATGCTGAGGGAGAAGAATGTTTCACATTCACCGTCCACCCACTTCCTCCCAGGTTTTAAACATCCACCTTTCAGCTAAAAGTTTTCTCTCACCTCTTGGTTGACCCCACTTTTTGCATAACCCTTGTCCGCACTGTCTCAATGCCTAAAATAGTCCTGACGACATCTCTAAGGTTAGAAAAATAACTCACAATCACTTGCATGAAGTAGGTGTCAAAGCCTCAAACAACCCCAATAAAATAAAGGCAAACTGAAACTCTTGTGTAAAATAAAACCATAATTTAGTATTTTTAGATTTTAGATTACATTTGGAACATTATTAAAAACAGAATCTTGGCCAAGGAATCACTGGGATTTTTTTCCTAAACTTCCAGCATCTACAATCCATGACAAAAAACTGACAAAGTGAAATGAATTAGCAATTATATGTCAAATGTAATTTCATTTTGTTTTTGTGTTTTGGAAAATCTGCATTACACCGAACAGATACAATCAGGTATAACACCTGTAATCACCTGAGCCTCTCACATAAAAGAGAAGAAACCCTCTGACCTCCTCCTCCTCAGGGCTCCTTTCCTGCTGCTCAGGCTGGTGGTGACACATGCAGTTAGCTATGTTTTCCCAGCTGGCACTGCGTACGTCAAAAGGGCATTTGGCCACCGGGGTGTGTTTCACTGTAAAGAGGAAAAACCCTCTGCTTGGAAAAGCCAAGACTGCGTGTGTGTGTGTGTGTAACAGTGTGTGAAGTGATGGGTGCTCTGAGGTGGTCATCTGTGACTCTCCTCTGCACAAGCAGTGCCTGTCTGCGTGTATTTATACAACATGTGTGTGTGTGTGAAGTGATGGACGCCCTACAGTGATCACCTGTGACTTTCTTCTAGAGCCTTGCCTCTGTGTGTGTGTAAATATGTGTATGAGTGCTCTAAGGTGGTCATGTCTATGTCTTCCCTGTCAACCCCTCGCTTGTGTCACCAGCTGGTAAACTGTAAGCCAAGTGCCACAGAATCATGGATAGAGGGCCTGAGGATGAGGTGTGTAGCAGCTGTCAGAGAGAGGTGTTTACCCAGTGCAAAGACTGACACACGAGTGAAAGATATAAACAGCTCTGGAGATGTAAATGAAAAGTGACATTGTGAGGCTTTGCACTTAGCATATTAATTGCAAAGTTGGTTGGAATATCTGTCGAGCATATAAGGAGGCATATGAAAAGGAAACAGTGTTTGAAACCTCACCGGAGAACGCAGTTTGAAAATATGTTGAGTAATTCTCTCAATATCTCAGCAAGTTGAGTTCTAAATGGGAAATTGCTCCCCAACTTCAGTCTTTATATACAGTTACAGTCTGTCCAAGCATCCCAATGTTAGAAATTCAGTCGAGATTTGTGAATATATTAACTACTGTATTACACACTGACTGTGTTTACCACAACTGCCTCATAATGCAGGCCTTCATGGGGCTAACTAAAAACTTTAATGAAAACAGTGTTGATGTGAGTAAGGTCAGATATTCACTCATTTTTAACCATTCATAGCACAAGTTCAGTCTTTTTGTGGTTGGATAAAAGAGGTAGAAAACAGCATGAGAGCTATTTATTTTTCTTTTCTGCTAAAGTAGTGAGCAAGAAAAACACAAGACAGAAGGGGCTTAACCAATTTCCTCTGTTGGATTGAATTTTAAGGCTTTAAGGTTTGCTGACGTTTGACAAAAATGCAAATGCTTGGTCTTAACTTAAAATAAAATAACAAAACAACAACTAAATTTCTGATGACTAAAAATAGACTTAAAACAGTTTTAGTCAGCTGAAAGTAGACTAACATGTTTGTGGACTTCTATGACTAAGACTAGAGATCATCAAATACTGGGGTATTTTTTGTTCTTAGGAGTAGGAGGTTGGTTTACTGAGCTTTTGCACTGAGAATAAATGCATCAACCCAGTTACATAGACTGCCAGAGGCTGCTCTGGGTCAAAGGATCCTGGTAGTTGGACTTGAGCCTCCTTGCTAGCATCCCTATGAACATCCTTAAATCTGTCTGGAACCAGCCATGGTAGAGCTTCTGCTCCTGTATATATGCAGGCAAGTACTTCACATTTTCAGGCCTTAAAATTGAAATGTCTTGAGTTTTTGTCAACTAAAATTGACTGAAAACTACAAATATGAATATGAATAAAGCTTACATTGACTTTTTTATCTCAGGACTAAGACTAATTCTAAAAATGTCCTGTTTCCACAATACTGGTGAGAAACAAGTGATTAATACCTTGAGCATGTATTTTCATTCATTCTTTTTCTTTTTCAAAGCAGGCGGCTCATCAAAGTTGTAATTTATTATATGGCAGAGTCAGTGACTACAACAATCAGATTTTTCACCATTTGTTGAAAGATGAAAACGAGTGGTTAACTGTTATGATTGGATGTTGTAGTGGTAGTGCTGGTATATTCAAATGCCCGCCCCCGGTATATATTTCAAGTTTGTTGTGGAGGGGATGGGATGGATTGTCCATGTTTCTTAAGTGACCTCCTGTTCCTCACTGAATCAAAAGTTTCCAGTTAACCAGGATAGTGGTTGAGCTTATTGATCCTGCTGACATGGGAGATCAAAGCACAGTAAATGACACTCTACTCCCAATCTCCAGCATCTTGCTTCACACATTGAATGAATCTGCTCACCCCCTTTTTGTACATAGCATCAGTACTGGTCTTCCAGTGAAGTCTTTTAAAGTTGCTCAAGTGAACACCCAAGTACTTCTAGCGCACCACAACTTCCACACTCATCATGATAATAGGCAAAGTTGGCCACCATTTCCTTCGTCTTACCCACATTTAGGAGCAGTTGATTCCTGCTGTTTAACTCCACAAACTTAGCCACCAATTCACTGTACTCTGACTCCTTCCCATTTAATACACCCCACCACCACAGAGGCATCAGAAAACTTCTTCAGGTGACATCATCCACCCAGTTACACTGGAAATAGAGTAGAGTGAACAGAACAGTTCCCTGTGGTGATCCTGTGTTACTAACCACCACGTCAGCCGAGTCAAGTTTGTACAGCTTTGTAGAGCTTTGCAGTACTGAATGTTCTCAGTAATGACTGCACACAGCTAGGCTACAGTAAGCCCTATGGGGAAAACATGTCAATCAGTCACTACTACTACTGCTTAAAGCAAGCCAAACTTCGTGACAGAGTAGTCGAATAGGTTTTTAATACTATTTAGGGTTGTAATGCTTTTATTTATATGGCTGACAGTTAAAAAGGTGTGTAGGTGGAAGAAGATGAAAGCTTTTGTCAGTATGGGCTATTTCCTGGAGGAAGTACGCACCAGTCTAAACTTGCATCATATCAAACTTGCAGAAATACCAATAGCAACAATTCGATTGCTCATTTTGTGCATGTAATATTATGTTAGACTAAACCATTTCTTAGCTCTGGGTTAGCTGAGATCATTGACCCCACGTGGTACATGATTCATGTGTGTATAGCAGTAAGATGAAAAAACATCAGAATCTATTCATTTTAGTTCAGGCAAGTTAAGGAGAGGAGAAAACAAAGAATAGCCATTCTCCACACAACCAAAAGTAACATCAATCACAGTGACTGACCCTCTAGTTTAGCTTTGACCTACCATATTTTCCTTAATTATGCACACACAGTTTTCTGTGCAATGATGGATTATTGCAGATATATCAGGAGCACTTGTTGTCATTTTACCTCCAAATAAAGTGATTCAGATATTCTGGTTAAGCTGTTGGCTTGTTACAACCTGTCTGATCATCTAACTGCTCATGTTCTTGCTCTTTCAGACTTTATTGTAGCAATGCTGATGTGTTCCCAGATCACAGAGATTTTCAAAGTACAAAGTCAACCAAAATGATTGCCAAAACCACAAACATAAGACCCCAAGTTGTGATAAACAGGAACTCTTTTAAAAATCCATCCAGAAAAACCATTATATTGCTCTCTTGAACCATATTGCACATTTGGCCTCACCTCAATCACTGATGTCAAGGCACATATTTTGCCTTTGGCAGTGTCAAATGGACTGTGATTAGAAAATTGTTAGCCAAGTACAGATGGATGATCCATTCTCACACTTTCACATCCCTGTTTGCTCTCACTCCCAAACCGCCCTTCTCACATGGTGCAAAGTTGTGCAGAGAGGAGGAGGCTGGCTCAAAACAGACTGTTCATGACCCCTTTAACAAGGCTTTGCTCAAACACAAGACATAAGCTCATTAAAACACAATGCTGGTGTGAATATAAGTGCCTAAAAACATGAAAATATCTTAGAACCTTTGGATCACCTTACTCTGTGGTGGACTAAGACACATAACATCATTATTTTTTAGGTTCAAGTGCTGCCATCCACTCTATCTGTCCAATCTTCCTTGTCAATCAAATCTTTCTTTTCTCCCCTGTAAACCACCTGAAGCAGCAGAACTGCAGTACACAGCCTATTAAAAACAGTTTGAGGAACCCCACTGTGCACTGTCATAACGAGAGAAATTCTTGATGTGGGTGGCCTGCTGGCCAGGAGAACAGAGAGTGCACCTAATTCGACTATAACAAATATCTCAGTCAAAGGAGACGTTTCACACTGTGAACGCTGTGTGCTGCCATGGCATTTATGGACATGACTCAACTTCAGGGGAATAAAAAAGTACATAGGCACAAAATGTTTCTCTAGTTTGTTGACAGACTGCTTAAAATGAAATTGATTGTGGAAGAGGAACAGAACTGTATTTCACCCTTGATGGCTGCTGACTAGTCACCTTGTGATGCTAACTTGACAAATCCTTAAAAAAACAAAAACAAAATAACAATGTGAAGAGTTCTGACCTTTTTGATTTCAGTGTATTTTTATCACCTGATTATTTCATCTATAGGCTTGATTCCTGAGACATTTCATCGTTGTGGACCTCTGCCCAGGTTGCAGGTCCCCCACAGAGTTATTATGATTCCACACACTCCAGATAGTTTCATAAGCCTCCCCAAGAATGTTACAACTTTAACAGAGCAGGGATATCCTTGATTTACTGTGAGCCACAGTGCATAATGAAAAGCCATTTCTCATCATAGCATGGATTATAATGCCATTTTCAGTCAAAACTCTTACAGTGTGTCTATAAGTGTTCAACATTTAGTGAGATAAAAAAAAATGAGATGAAAGAGAAATATGACTTTAATATAGTGAACAGATTACAGATTGTGCAAAAGCAGCAGTCGAATGACATTTTGAATGTAAAAAAAAGAGAATGAAGGTTTGATGATTTATGCCATCCTGGAAGTGACAACTGAACTGTTGGCAAGAAAAAATGAGCACATTTTAAGTAGCTCAGATTTTTCAAAACATATTGAAATGTATTTTCTCTCAGTTGGTGTAACAGGCTGTTCTTCCCACCATCTGAGGAACATGATCCTGCATTTCATTTCTACAGCAATGGCCAGCCGGCTTATCCTAAGATGACATTGGTAGACTTTTAAAGGTTCTGTTGGGAAGTGCTATAAATCTGCCTATTTAGCAGAATCAGTAAATCTGCCTGAGGCAGGACATTCTTGCCTGATAGTGGGTGGGCATCAGAGATTTTCATGCACCACCTATGGGGGATACTGTGAATGTGGAACTTACAGTATGATATTGAAAAAAAAATGTTGATAATTTAACATTTATGGCTATAGGCACATATCTATCTGTCAGGCTTTCTCCCCACAAACCTACTGAAAATGAGAAAAACATATATATAAATTTGTATTTTCATGCATGCTACAGCCAGACTAGAATTTCCAATTTTGGAGGTTTTATGTAGAGGAGTGGTTGAGTGCTTTGGGTGGGTTTGGCTCCATTTGGCTGTGGATGATATGAATAATGACAAACAATAACATGACACAACATAACAACAACAACAACATAACATATAATGTTATTACAGACTATGTTAGAAAAACACCTGCTCAAAATGGGAATATCCTCTGTGGAAGCCAAGATACTACAGTATCAAAGTTTGAAGTAAAGAGAGCAGCTCTGTCCTGCTCTCTTTGGTTTGGGGAAGTTCAGACCCCAGTAATTCAAGCCAACTTAGTTTATAGACCTAGTGAGCTGTAGAAGACTGTTGGCCTTCATGCACGTCTCCCTTATATCCATTGTTAAATCAGGAGGAGGACAATTATCAAAAGAAAAAATTAGATATCAGTTCCATACTTCATTTTCACAGGTTTACCAGCTGATACCCAAAACACTCCTCCTACTATGATACTGCAGTTAGCTATGATGGTCACCCAAAAATCACATTTGATTGGGTAAATTTATCATCAAAAATATTCAAATATTTTCAATAATATATTAACACAGACACACAGGATTACAATTTGTATTAGCATGACACTTTTTTTTTTTTTTCTGTTTCCAGTGTTCTTTGTCGCATTTTACTTTTGCTGATACACAGACTTTTTCACCTCAGCACAAAGCTAGTGATATTTCAAGGATTTTTTGAATGTTTCCACTCAGGTTTTAATGTGCAAATTGAAAATATGCAGAAAAAAACAGGTAAACTGAAGCACACTTATAGAGTGTTACTCACACTGAGGACACAACACCAAACATGACCAAAGTTAAAGCACACTTAATTGTCTTTATGAAGATTATGGATTTATATCAGGCAGTAAATCATGTTCTGTGCAGTGAAATAAGATGACACACAACACACAGATTGTGGAGATCCAGTTTTAGAGAGGGTGAGCCACAACTCTGAGGAACTTGTCATTCAGCTGGAGTTGTTTACCCTCAGCATTCTTAAAGTATGATTGGTTGGAAAAATCAAGGATTGCCAGGAGACTGATGTGAGTTATGGGATGTCTCACCTTTTGAAGTTCTGCCTGCTGTCGTCAGTTCAGTTGTGCAGGCCTGGACCCTTAGTGTGCTTATGTATGTGTGTGTGTGTGTGTGTGTGTGTGTGTGTGTGTGTGTAGCCAATCCACTGCTGTTTTTCTTGGCCTCTTAATGGAAAGGACAGGTGCTTTAAAAATAATAATGTTTTACTGTGGAATCTTAATGTCTATCAGACACTAGATAGTCCTATGTAGAAATACAAGAAGTCACTCATAAATAATGGTGCCAATTATGGATATATACTTGAATTCATGAATGTTTGTCGTCTATTGCTTGCTCATGGTGGGATCTGTTGGGTCTCTCTTTGTAAATTTTATAAGAGTACAGCCTAGACCTGCTCTATATGTACAGTGCCTCAAGATAACTTCTGTTGTGAATTGGCGCTATATAAATGAAATTGACTTGACTTGACCATGCCAGGTATTTTTTATAGTTTGCAAAGAGCTAACATCACTTCGAGAATAAGACAGAATAATTTTGCTTTACATCTGACACTTAACTGAAGACCCACATCCATGTTAACAATGCTCACACGTTGCTCCTTAAAATTGTTAATGAGAAGTTGAACATTTGGGAACAATTGTTCATCTATGTTCTACATAGTGCTGAGTAGTATGTTTGGGGTTGGCAGCAGTTGCTAGATATATTGTTGTATAGGAATTGACCAAACATACTAATCTTACTGTGACGATTAGTCCGATTAGCGCCAATTCACAGTCACTGTGTTGGTTGGTGTTCCTCAAGAAACTATTACTCCTCTCTCAACCAACTGTTGTTTATACATTTCTTTTTATGTAGATGAATCTGTATATTATAGCATAATCTCTATAAGTGTTCTGAAATATCTTTAAACTTTGGGCAAAGCCAGGCTAGCTGTATCAGATTCTTTAGTCATTAAGCTAAGCTAGGCTAAGCACATCCTGACTAGCTCTTTATGTCATTCTGCAGAAGCAGAATGACATCAGTTTTATTTTTATTTTTATCCAACCCTTAGAAAAGAAGCACATAAGCATATTTCCCAAAATACTTTTCCTTCAAGCTGACAATATAATGTCATATTATGTTCATATTATATTTTCTTTCTAACGGTTTGAATACAGTAGTTATATGACAGTAGCCTAAACAAACTATAAAGTTTTCAATTTTCTGCCTTTTCTGCAGGAGTCAAAATGTGTGATTTATATGGCCTGTGAGTACACATGCCAGGAGGATGTGTGGAAGCAATTTGCATCATCCTGAACTACATTCAAAATGTTGTAAAAATGCACTCAGTTAACAGTTAATTGGCGCACCTGGCTTAAACTAATGAGTGAATGAGTGAGTGAGTGTAATGAGGTTGTGTGTAAATCCTACCTTCATGACAGCAAAATGGCGACCAAGTTATATTTTTGTAATGCATTAATATTAAGTGTGCCCCAAAGGTGATTGCCAACTGCAGCTTAATAATTTCATATTGTTCTTTTTCCTCTACAATGATAGAACCATGTCTCACAATGTCCCACAGTCATTCACTGAAACTGAAGTCAGGTTTAGAGAGGCACATATCATGAACCTGATGAACTGAGAGGAGTGAGAAGAAAACAAGAGCAAGGCAGAGAGGCACAGAGAGAGAGAGAGAGAGAGAGAGAGAGAGAGAGAGAGAACAAATGGGAAATTTACAGTGCAATGCCAATGCACTCACACACACACACACACACACACAGATGCTGCCTATAAAGGTAAACACTTGAGCTTAAATGTTCTCCGTTTCTCCATCCTATAACAGGTTTCACTATGGGTTGCCTGGGAATTCATCCACTTCTGTTAAACCAGACAGCTTCCTTGTAACTAGCTGTAATTGGCAAAGACACAGACACACACACACACACACACACACACACACAGAGTTGGCAGCAAAACCTTTAACAAATAACATCTGGACTTGGTTGTCTACCTTTCCATTGAATAAAAGGCAAAGAGACCAGCAACACAACAACAACAACAGATCACTGACAAACCCTTCACTGTTGTTTCTTGGCACTTCAGTGCTGGTCACAACCACTACCAGACTGTGATGATTGGCCACATGGAGGGGATTGTTTTTAATCTCTGAGGAGCAGCATCCCATTGGATATAAGGGAGTAATTGTTAAACAGAAGGAGGAAGATAAGGAAGATGAGGAGGAAGAGGGTGGGATAGCCTGAAGGTGTCATTTAAAAAAAAACTGCCTTGCGTGAAAGAGAAGGAGGAACAGCCCTCCAACCTACGTGCGCTTTCTCCCAATTTGTGTCTGATATGTGAGCTGCAGGGCTGCCATTTGCGTCACGGCAACATAATTCATAGAACACTGCATCTTCAGAGGGGTGATAAATTGTTTTATAATTTGATAGAGGTACGTCTGACCAAATTGATAGCAGTTGCCATGAGAGAGCTTTGCACGCTAACCGTAAATTTAGCCAAATATGTCAATAAAAGAATGAAACACCTTGGACAAAGGGGAATACAAAAGT
Organism: Lates calcarifer; assembly: GCF_001640805.2. Classification (NCBI taxonomy): domain Eukaryota; kingdom Metazoa; phylum Chordata; class Actinopteri; family Centropomidae; genus Lates; species Lates calcarifer. The sequence continues at coordinate 21,449,191 of NC_066836.1, forward strand.
CAATAACACATACTGAAGTCTGAAGGCTGCATACCTTGTAAACAGCTCTACATGTATAAAAATTATAACACAAAATCTGCATGTCTGCATATTAATACTTTATAGGAAAAGTGAAGATTTTGGCCTCTCTCAGCATTTTCACTTTCTTGCATCATTCTTACTTTCTTTCCCCCCCCTCTTTCTTTATCAACTGACCTATGCCCCACTCACAACAACATTTTTAAGTACCTCTGTTTCTTCAAATGTTTTGGTTAACACCAACTTGTCCTAATGCTTTTCTTTTACCGAGAGTGTATCACTCAAATTAGGCACATTTTCCAGTTTCTATGAACTTGTGAACTCATGATTCATCAAAGTCCATATTTTCAGATATTAAACTATGTCTTCTGCTGGTAAAAACTGTTTATGTTGATCTGTCTGGTAGTTTTGGTTGTATTCCTCTTCTTCGGTCATGATGAAGACATTTTGGCCAGCTACTATCCTTCCAACACTAGAGGAGATGTGGTGATAAAAGGATGGCTAGTTCTGTGGATAGCAGTGAATTTAAGGATGGAGTCATTATAATTGTTAGTCATGTCCTGTAAAGATTACATATCCCTCTGGCCTTTCTTTTGACAACCCATTCCTTTCCTTCTTCACTGTCTGCTAGTTATTAACAACTCTAAACTCTTGGGACTCCATATCTTCTGGGACCAGGATCTGAGGACAACAGGCTTTCTCTTCCTTGTTTTCATTGACCAGTGATCACTGAGGAATGAAAGATGTTTCTCTGCTTGACTTGCATTAATGTAGTATATGTATGTAGGTAATCATGTAAAACAGCACAGATATTGTCCATCTTTTTCCAAATTTAAGCTGTTTAATATTAATTATAGGTAAATTGGCATATTAAAGGGGAAGTCTTGAGGAGTACAACTGCATACATGAAAAAAAAAATGTATAAAGCCTCTGGGGCTATATTTACTGTGTTAAAAATGGTTCTCAATTTGTTTCAAGTTTAAACATTTCACTTCATGTATGTCCTCAGAGACTACATAATGTTAAATCAGCACTAACAACAAGGATACACAAACAGTAGCTCACCATTCTCACACACTACTGAAACATATGGTTTATATTGATGCAGTGACAACAACAAATGTGTTCCAACCCTAACACTCAAGCAACTTTAGTCTGGATTAATGGTAAGGTTCAGAATCGGTTGTAAGGTTAAGCTGTCTTGGTGACCTTGACTGAACAATGCCAGACATTTAACTCTGCAACAGTTAGTGGCTCCATTCATAGTGTGGCAACTGCCTTCAAGGTAAATGCAATGAAAGGCCTCATTTATCAGAGTATACAAGCACAGTGCTCTCTGCTGTCCATTTGCATGTACTGTAAGAGTTTTGTACAAGGTAACAGAGAAGGTTGTCTATGGTATTTACAAGAAGAATAACAAATCCACATGGAGAATGAGCAGCAAGCAGGGCTGTGGATGAATCAGAATGTACCAGAATGCTATTGCTGAGGTGTTTTTCATTAATTCCATGACTGCCAGCCAAATGGACTGATTTACCAGTACAGTTTAGCCTCTGACATATAGATCATTTATCTTCTTTATGATGATGCCCATCAGCTTTTAAATAGACGTTTCAGACAAAGTACGTTTTTGCTATTGTTAATTCAAAGCTGTTATTAGAAATTGTTGGTTGCTGAAAATGCTGATTTGTGCTACAGACACTGCAAGTTTGGGGACACCACAGTTAAAATAAATATTCTCTTTGTACTTAAGTAAGATTTTGGTACTGCCTTGTCTTGATTAGAAGATTCTGAAAACATAAACATTTCCAATCTGCTGCCTGTCCTCGTACTTTGATCTTTTAAGCCCAGTAGGACAGTGTGAATCTGAATAACTTTCTCAATGACCAGCAAAAGAAACTGCTACAAAAAGAGTGCATATGCATATGTGTCTTTGTATGTAGTAGGTCTTTTACTCTGGCAGGAAAGCATTCCTTGAAGATGAGGTGATGTTTCTTTCACCTCAGGGAGAAAAATAGGTCCTACAGAGGAGAACCCAAATACTTCTTCTATGGAAACACAAACAATCAAAAGTATACAGTTAAGGATCATATGAGAAGTCTTGAATATTAAACTGCAGGTATGATAAGATAGCATGGCATCACACGCCATCACAAACAGCAGCTTAGTCATGACATTCACTAATTATCAAATCAAACTTTGTATCTTTTACTCAGTGGTTTAGCAAAGAAACAGTGTTTAATCCTCTCTAAAGATTACATAAAAGTAAGATGAAGACAAAAGACAGGCTTTAAAATAATCACTCTATATATTGTATCTACTGTATTGTATCATTGGCATACAATAATTGATTATTGTGTTGTTTCAATATGATATCAGTTCTTTAGTGAAAAATTCTCTTGTTAATTGAGTGAGTAAAGTAAATGAGCTATTAATTGCCTAAAGCATGGAGAAGCCTGGGATGGTGCTTGAAGATGGACGCGGGCAAAAACGTATGCATTATTGGACTGAACCCTGGCCATGCAAAATGGCTATTGAAACAGGGAATGGCTTTCCAGGGGAAGGTGTATGTGTAGTTCTGACATTATCCTTGATAGGGATGAGAATCTCTTCATTTATTGATTTGTCCAAAGAAAGAAGCATTGGAGAATACTCAGTCTTTGGCTATATGATATACAGATTTTTAACCATGAGCACAAGAGGATCACCCCCAGTGATACCTGTTGCAGACAGGAACGCTCTGACTCCCATCTGTTTATGTGTTGAACAGGAGTTCACAGAACCCAGCCTTCTTGGATTCCCTTGGTGGTGTTCTGGAGAGAGCTCCAACTTGAGACTTCATAGTAAGACATCAGTGCTCATGTTGGCAAAGACGGAGTAACCTGGCGTGAGTGGGAACTTAAAACCAAGTGGTATTTTGTTATTCAACTGCACTATCATGGGCTTACCAACACCGTGTTCAATCATGAGGTATTTCACAAGTGTACGTGGCAGTAGAACACCAGGCCAAAGAGCGATGATGAACTTTGCAGTCATAATATTAGCTCTGAAGCATGTATCTTGGACACTCAAGTGAAGAGAAATGCAGAGCTGTCAACTGATGACCACCTGTGGTAAGCTGGATCAGATTATTGGGGAAGCTGTTAGACTTGATAGACCTTAATATGCAGTGAGGATGAACTGGACTCCTGTTCAGAAGATCCTTAAGCACCTGCAATCAAGAGGAGGTGACAAGCAATAGTTGTTTGGGTCAGCACCTCCAAGTCTGAGACCATGGTACTCTGTAAAATGAGTGACATCAGAAGGTTGAAAATCAATTTCTGCCCCGTGGGAATGTTTCCAAGTCTTGGGGTCTTAACCACAAATGAGGGTAAAATGCTGGCAAATGATTGATTAGCAGATGCTCCAATTTCCAGAGTTCTGTTGATGTATCAAGTTGAGCCTAAAAGTGCTATGTCTTTCCCTTACTGAATAATTAAGATTGTAACAAGCATAAAAACAGTTTCCTTTGCAGAGTGTCTGGGCACACCTTTAGAGACAAAGTCAAGAGTGTAGAGTAGGCTTCTGATTAGGATGCCTCATATACTGTTAACCTTCCTGTAGAAGTATTTCAGGTGCATCCGTAATGATCTAGACAAACCCAGAGCATCCTTGGGGGTTTACATATATTGTCTAAACTGAGTATGCCCCAGGGTTTGGCAGGTGAAGCTAGAATGTGTGTAGTTACAGGAGCCTCTGTCCTGCTGCTTTATGTACAACCTGAACCCGTAAAATTAGAGGGAAGTGGCTGGATGGGTGGTGGAGTTCAAATATCACCTATGCATGTAAAGTTACACTTAACATGTCTACAACAAAGGCATTTATTTAACACCCAGCTACACTGAAAGGACCCCATTCTGATTGCTCAAGATGACATAGTGTTGTGCTCACTGCAGTAAAGAGAAAGCAGGTGGGAAGGGTCAAGCAGTGGCAGCTCAGAGGAAGTGACTGGTGCTAAGAGGAAGCTCAGTCTGGTTTAGGTTTGGGGGTGATACACACATTTCAGTCACCCCTGGTGTCTATGTGCATGTATGTGTGTGTGATGTAGATAGGTGAGTAATGTGTTTATTGATTGGATTCTGTGTTCCACTGACCCTTGAGCAAACCTTCCCCTCGCTGGGTGATCAAAGCTGTTACATCACTGTATTGCTCACAGCTCAGGGGATGTTTGTTTTCACAGTGAGACTGGTCCAGCCGAGTGGTGCCCTGACTTAAAGCAGACTTCCTATTCATGAAGCTTCCACACATCTGCTGGGGACCGAGCATATCCGTGTGTGTATGTGTGCACTGCGCTATGATCTCACCTTGTGTGCCTGAAGCTTGTTAAGGGAGAGATTACTGCACAAACAAGCTGTTGTCAGCTCCAGATCTAACTGAATCTTGGATGCTACAATAATCAGCTGTATGTACTGTATGTTGACTTATCTAACATTACATAACCATACATGAGAAAAAAATACACAAATGCAACCGTGCAGCTGTCAAAGAGATGACTATATGCGCTGTGTAAGAATAACAAAGCTTTAAGGATGTTTTGTAGAAAACAAGGATATTCCGACATCTGTTTCTGATGAGCCTTCAGAGAAAGTAAAGGGCAGATATTTGGTCCTTTTTTCTTTTATTTTTTTGTTTCTTCCACAGATGATCAGTAGTGTCTGTTCAGATCTTTTCCCGTAAATGGATGCTCTGTTTTCACTGTCCTTCTGGAATTTATCATGCAAGCCATTTGGGGATTAAATTCGGGGAAGAAATAATATTTCAGATATTGAAGAATCACCAAACAGTTTCCGATAGCAGTGGCACCAGCGTGAAAACAAACGATATACACAGGGTTAAAGTACAAATCCTACTGTGAACAATTGGAGAATATTGGATAATGAAGATTCTACCTTCATTCAGTATTCTTATATGCCAATTTAATTTTCCTCTTTCCCTCCTGCTCTACCACCCACATCAGATTTTGTGGGAGGTAGATGAGTAGGGAAAGAAACTGCAATGTAAAATGTGAGAGGGAAAAAGATAATAAAAAAAAATTAAAATCTCTGAATGTAGTACAACCACTATCTCCTTACCCATCACAATTTCACACTCACATTTGCTCTTTTTAGCTTTGAAAAAAAGGGGAGGTGGGGGGATTACAGAAACACAGCAAATTCATTGGTCTTACGAAAAATGATGGTGTTTCAGCACTTCTATTTTAAAATATTAAAATCCTGAGCCTCACTACAATCACCAGAACCATAATCAGCTAGCAAGACCTTTATTTATTGTAGTATCTCTCAGTGATATACAGTATAGAGTCCATGCATTCTCACTCTTGTTACTTATCTAGAACGGGGATTCCATTTGAACAATATTACACACTTAATGCCCATTAAAGTACCATTAGTAAAGTAAAAAGTAGCAAAGACCCCTGATTTATTATATCGCAAAACATGTCATGAATACTGCAACCACCTGTGGTTACAGAAGTTATAAGAAGTTATAAGAAGTTACAATGAAAAACTACTTTAATGGCCTTAGAGCTCCTGCTAAGCACTATAGTAAACTTTAAACAGATACAATTGCCTGAAAATATTCCCACTGTACACTGACTGTACATTCTGTGGATTTTTCATCCAGTGCAGTTTGACCCATGTTTTACCCTATTTTGATGCCCTTTGAGGGGAAAAAAAAGTAAATTTAAGAGAAGAGGAAGAGAGAGGAGAAAGGGGAAACAAGAAGAATGAAGGAAAATGTGATAAAAAAGTGGAGAGAGTGGAGGCCATAGAAGGGGGAAACCTGAAGAAAAGAGCATAAGAGAGGAGGTGAGGATAAGAGAAGGGGGGTCAGAAAAAGATTTAAAAAGAGAAGATAAGAATTTTAGTGGAGAAAAGCAAACAGCAGATGAGAGGAAAGATGAGGGAGTGGTGAAGGAAAAGCAAAAAGGGGAGAGAAGAGGCAGCCAAGGGGAGATCTGTGGAGAATTGTACATCAGCTCATGTGAGACTGATTCTCCGAGATGACAGAAGACTGACAGCTGAAATCAAAACCACACCATATGGCCATCTCTCCAGATCTTTCCATCTTTTTCTACCCCACTCCTGTCTCTCTGTTTCCTTTTTACTTTCCCTCACTCCTTTTTTTACTTGGTGGTCTGTTTCTCCCCTTCCCTCTCTTCCCTTCTCCCGCCTTCTCTCTTGTAATTCAGCAGAACATCCATGCTCAGCTACCTTAGCTGTACGTTCACAATGGGGTGTGTTCTCCAAAGTAATCAATCATCTGAATCAATCATCTGCTACAGACAAGGTCATGTGTCACCGCATCATCCATACTGTAGGTGGCAAGCTCAGATCAAACACTCCGGCATTATGCGTATGTGTTTTTCTGTCTTCTTTTAAAGCAGCCGAGCCACATCAGCCAGAGCTGGATAACTTTCACTCAGTGTAATTAGAGCTGTGGTGGGCAATTTCACACATCGAAGAGTCTAAATGGCAGCGAGAGGGAGCTGTTAAAAGTTTCGACAATTTCAACACTCAGAAGTTATGGAATGTGATCTCGGTAAACTGTGTAATCCCCTGACATATACGTTCTCGTCTTGGTGTCTGGTAGGTCTAAAGAAGGTGAAGGAGTTCAAATACATTTGGGGATCTAGCTTTCTCTGGATGTAACATTCATTTTTTACCTTTTTTGTTTTTGTATAAAGATTATATCGGAGGATTTATTCTTTTCTCCTGTAGATAAACTTCATTATTCCAAATACTGAAGTGGCATCAAACAGTTTTTGATAGCAGTTGTATGTACTACTGTGAAAACAAATGTTTTAATCCTTGGAAATTCATGTCAAGTCAATTTTAATTATATGATGCTAAGTCAAAAGAGAGGTTATCTCAGGCCACCGATCTAGACCATACTATTTTAGGCAATTTCATGAACTGCTAAACTTTAATATGTAAATTAACACAAATCTTGTTGTGCAATTTTAAATTAGAAGTTTTTCAGTTTTGCTTTATGGTAGTTAGAAAATGAAAGCCTCTTTTAATAGTTTGGAATTTTGCGAGGGTATGTTTCCAAACTAAGTTTATTCCTCACAGTGTTAGGCAACACTTTGTTTTGTTCTCTTAAATAACTAGTGTCTCCCTCAGTTTGTCTCAGTATGATCACAAAATCAAAACAGTGCATGGTGGACTTGACTCATTGCCAGCATCAGTGTGCTGCCCCAGGAAGGTACAGGTCCTTTGTCATTATTGGACCAGATGCTAATCTCTTTTTTGCTGGGGAGAAAACAGAGCTGAAGCTAAAGCTTTAAGAGTTTCTGCCCATACCAAAACGTACCCCACATCAAAATACATGGGTGCCTTATTTTAGAATGGCTCTGGCTTTTATCCAATTTGGTTTTTATAAACTCAAGTTTGAGGACTTTTACTTCTTTACTTCTAAATCAAACAGGTTCAGAGGTTCAGAGTAGAACTGCTGATCAAAAGAGCAAACATATTAAGCTAAAAGAAGTAACAAACATCCTGAGGCAGATATTAACGCCCATATTATACATAAAACACATCTTTGCTCTCAAAGACTGCTCAAATAGCATAACTAGAGTAGAGTCTGTGCAATATCAGGCATTTTTTTCTAACAGAGAATGGACAAAATAGGGCTTTAGGCAACAAACAAGTTAAGTCTGATAAACTCATCCTCTGCTTCAATTCTGCAGTGATGGATTATACCTTCCAGGCAAGTAGTAGATCTGTGAGTTTGTTTTGAAGCAATTAATGAAGAGACTGGAGTCTGTTTTTCCAATGAGAGCGTAGAATAATATCTACGCTGTGCCATCCTTTAACAGCATAGAAAGAGCTAGTGATTATCTATGAAACTGGCTGGAAAATTTTGCAAAATTATCCTTGTGTGGAGCTCGAGGAGCTGAAGGGATACTAAAGACATTTCCTTGTGTAAGAAAGTAATCTCCATTAGTTTAATGAGGATGGCTGAAGTGCATGACACCATGGAAACATGCAATGTCTTATTTAGACAGTGCAACAGAATCTGTAAACTGGAAAAGCTCAGCATGACAGTAACAATCCAGTCATGAGTGGAATATTCCTGTGCCACAGTTTCTGTGTTTCTTGCCAAGTACCAATGCTGATTTCCATGAAAACATTGCCATACGTTCCATGGTAGTTACAATATCTTGTTAGATACAAGACCAGTGTTGTAACACTGGTTATCAGAGTTGAATATTCATCACTATCTCTTTTATATCTCTGTATCAACCATTAACTGATAACAACAGCAGGTTATCTTGGCAGAAATATGTTTTGTTCGTGTCATGTCAAAAAGAAATTATGTCTCTTTAAACATATCTGATCATGATTAACTCTTTCCAAATGTAAACTTTGGTCTTAAACCAAAGTTCTATTCTGATGCCTAAAAGACTGACTTTATGGCAAGATAAGAAGTTTGCTTGAACTTTAAGTCTGAGTAAACATTATATCAAGGCACTGCAGCCCCAAAATGTTCTCTCAACCACAGAAAGTCATACCGGATACTCAAGCAGCCACCGTCTTCATCTTCTCTGTTTATCGCTCTGACAGCATAGATTAGGGGATGGGACAAACATTTGTTTTGTAAGGCTATGGAACACAGCGGTAATGGTGAGCTGACACAGACGATTTGTTCAAAGGGCACAGGAAGAAATTATGTTCCAAAATTCCAAAACAGAAACTGAAAGGTCATATTTGCCATTAAAGTGATATTTCATTGTTCCTTGTCAAAATGCTCCCCTGCATTAAAGTTTCAGTTGTGCTCCTGCAGTCACTATACATTAGCACTGAGGTTCCACTGACAGTACACTTTCCACAGACCAGCTGGATTCCCATGCTGGCAAAACAGGAAACCAACTGGCATTTGTAATTCTGCTTGGAAATATAGGAATGTGTACTATTAGAGCAGGGTATAAACTTATACGATAAGCACATATATGTTGGTCTTTCTTTAAATCTGATCTTGAGAGATAGCCCTGTGTCAAAATCAAGCTTTAAGATGGCTTTGATGATGTGCTTACATAATGTGTGTTTCTAAATCAATTTGTGTTTAACACAGTTAAACTGCATATATAGGGTATGTACTGTATAATGCTAGAAAAATAATACTACATACCCACTGAGAAGTGAGGGGGAAGAGCATGGTCTAAAAAGAACGAGGACCCAGCAGCTTTTTGTCCTGGAGGCCCCCAAGAAAGTTAATCCAGCCATGCTGTGACATAGTACACAATGATACTGGGATGATTACTACATTTCTCTTTGAAAACTGCTGGAACTGCAATAGTTTTAGGTGCTCTGGCAGAGTTAAAGCACCACACACCTCATACTAAAATTGAGGCTTTCAATCCTAAAATATCTCCAAAGAAAATATAAATACAAAAACTGAAAACAGAATCTTATTGAATCTTATCACTGAGTCTCAAATGTGGGGCGTTCACAAATATGCATTAACTGTCGCATTGCATGCATTAACACCAAGTTGTGAATCTGGATGGAAGATTATATCCACAGCATCATATCACTGTGCTTCATCGACACCATCATGACTGAAAGATACGATGAAGCAGAACAAAAAACAGAACAGAAAGTGCCCTGTGATAATGGCTGATCATATGCTTCACTAATATAAAAACATACTGTAACACTGCAATACGTGCTCATAATACAAAAGAAGAGACAAGTGCCTCTATAAAGAGTTCACACAGCAGGCTACCACTGATGTTGCTGATATTTTACACCTTCCTTACATAAATAAATGGTACAACTTAAGGTACAATTTCTTTTTTGGAAAATAAAATTCCTTACAGTTAGACTGAACATAACTACTTAACCTATAGCTCACACACACTACAATAGCAGTAATAACAAAAAGCTCCCCTGCTTCTGTCTTCTGAATCTGCTGCATTGATTAATGATACTCACTGTTCTGACTAATACAGTTTATTTTCTCATTAAGCTACAGCAAACTTTGGTACTCTCAGGGAACTGTAACAGTCTGCATTATGGATGGGATCATTACTGCTAAAATAAACCACCCCTGTTTTGCCAGCCTCGACTCATATAGGTCCTGCCAAACAAACTAGACTCTGTTATAGATGACAGAGCTGCTCACACTCCTGCTGCTCCGGTGGCTTCTCCCACAAGCTCCTCCATTTAGTGAAAACATGAGGGAAACATACCTTAACAAGAAAATCCCTGAGTCCATATGGATTAAACTGTGAAACATAAAACCTTTTCAAAACACTTAAGAAAATAATACATTACAAATTTTTAAACACTGTGTTGATTCTAATCAAATGCGTTGCTACTGTAAGAAAAAAAAATAGATAGATAGATACATAGATTTAAACAGATCACTCTCTCTTATCTCTAATTTGTCATTAACAGCACGACAAATCACAAGGCTCCTTTTCTGCAACACTGAAAGCAATTACAGTGGCACATTAAATAAGAATGTGCACATAAATACAATTTCCACAGTTGATTTTATAAATACAGTATGTAGGAATTCATTCTAATGAACAATCAAATGAATACTCCAACACTCCATTATTATTACTGGTGTACACCATCTTGTGGAGGCATTAAAAAACTACAAGTGAAATAATCCTATAACACAGACTGATGTTTAATGGGCAAGGGTCAAATGTTCATCAGGATTTATTATCTCTATACTATCAGTGCTTGCAACGATATGACTTCTTGATTTCCTTATTTTAGCTTCCCAAACTATGGAGGAAACATCTCCAAAAAAAAAAAAAAAAAAAAAAAAAAATCACAAAAGCATTTCTTGTGACAACAGCAATGTAGGTGGTTGATGCTATGCAGTAACCCCTTAGTGTAAACTGCACAGCTACAGATTGATGAAATCCCTTCTTTTTAACCTCTAGACCAGGATTCTTTCCAGGTGGTAGACTAGATAAAAACAAATTAGGCTTTTGTGGCCACATGGTGCTGACAAATTGGCAGGTTATAGCCAGCATAAATAATGAACACTGGCCAACAGCTGCCCATACAAACTGAGGCCAACTGACTTACTCATTACCCCTCTCAAAGTGGTACACATCCAAAACATCAACAGTGCCTCTTACTGGATTAGTAACTGATGGAAAAACAGGGAGTAAACTATGTTTTGGGAGTTTCTGGAAGAACTGAACTGGCATCACCCGTTGCCTGGCAACAAGAACCTATTTCACAATTTTCCACCTGTTGGATCTTGTATATCATCAATAGCCAAACTCTTGATGTGGGAAGTTCTGGGCAGACGTTACCTGTTTCAACTTTGGAGTGGTCAGTCCTCTCTGTCACCTTCTCCTGGCTAATGAGGTAATCAACAATCCGGACACCGATTGGTGGCTCAGTGTGGTTCCACTCCATGATGACCAATGAGCTGCTGGGCTCGTAGGTGTAAGACAATTTCAGCCTGGCAACAGAGTGAAAGAGATGTAAAACCACGCCACTGAGTGAAAGATGCTGTCAGCAAACTGGTCTCATTACTGTAACTGACTGTTGACATTATCCCTTGTGTTCTGCAAAACTGTAATCCAGTTAAAACATATTCTACAATGTCACAAACAGAAAATGTAGTCATTTATGCCCCTATGTTATGTCTGACTTGACTTACTCTAGAGTGATTATTTGCAGCTACATGGCTCTGAGACCCATGTGTACAGAGGTTTTCATGCCAACCAATCAATACAGTAGCTAATTTCATTGATTGGCACACCCCCTACTGGACAGGAGAAATAAATCAGTGACTGCTCTAGTCATGGATGAGACATGATCCATGAGCCATGATCGCACCCCCAGCCCCTTTGTGGTCAATTTAAATCTTTCTTGTAGTTGTTTGTGTCTCTGTGGTCATTTTGCCTTTTTTTCTTTTTGCATCTTTTAAATGAGCTTTGTGATTTTTGAACAGTCACTTCAAACAGTGACTCTGGTCTAGTGGTCCCCAACTCACAGGACCTCAGGGCCTGTGTCTTATATGCCTGTTCTATACCCCATCCATTGCTGTTATATTTACTTGCAATAAAATTTGGTGTACACATGCATCTTGATGGCAGGAGATAGAGCTCAGCCAGTAAAATGATAGATGGTATTGACCACAACTCCTATCAGAGAAATGTGTTTGGAGGAAGGTAATTTTATGTTACTAACATGGGTTGGGGAAGTGGGGCACAGGTGGGCAGCCCGTCTGTACCAAAAGCACTGGAATCACACCGACACCAGTCATCGATAACATCTCCCTTCCCTGAACACCACAGCATGCTCATCATCGCCTCCTGAAGAGCCTACAAAGAGAGAGAGGGACTTGAAAACCTCAATTCAAAGCATGTCATACTGAAGCATGGGACATTATTTTTGGACATTTTATATTGTTATTAGATATTTGGAGAATGATGGAAGTGAGATGAGAGAGATGTTTCAAAAATAAGTCTGCATCATCAGATATTGAATCATAAAATAATACAGAATGCTGGTGAATTGCCCTCATACTAAAATGAAACAGTCAACCTGCAATAAGCATTGCTAGTGTTAGTGCCACAGTGCTGTCATAGTGTCATACTGGCTCAAAATGCCTTCTGACTGAGCTGTTTTATTTACAATTTTATTTGCCTATATAGAATTATATATAAATATTATATATATTAATTATAATATTAAATAATTAGATTTATAAATAGTATTATATATAAAAAAAACAAGAGGTTGATACTGTTCAGATGGATCTCTTTAGTGGAAAATTTCTCCTAATTAGAGACATTCTCAGAAGTTAGTGGAAATGTGTACCATAGATGGGGAAGTGGACATTTTCTAGAGTACGCATTTCTGATTCAGTGCTTTCATTCTTTGACACATGGAAAAAAAAAAAATCTGAGCTTAATCAATTTCTCAATCAAACTCAACCATCATCAAAACTCTGCTTTGCATGTTTACATGCTATAGTAAAAACTGTTAAATGTATGTTCTTCACATATCACAGAATTGCTGAGTATTAGACTGACAATTGCTACATTCTGCAACTGTACATCTGCTGTACAAATAAAAATGAATAAATTCCAAATCAGGACATATATTACTGAGTAACTGTAATTGTGTGGGATGATGTGCTGTTTCACCATTCACCAATAATATCATCCATGCAATAAAATGTGCCCCTCTGTTTGCATGTAAAGGTTACTTGGTTTATGCTAAATAAATGATTAAATAAATAGTGATCCTCATATCATACTGCTACCTCTTGTTAGGTAGTGTTAAAAGCATTAACCATTGTGCTGAGCTGTATGTTGGTAAAGAGAAATGTGAGAGGAGTTTTGAAAACTGAACTTACAATACAGAAATGTGTGTGACCAACTGTAAAAATGTACTCTGCAGCTCAATAAAATCAGATAGCATCAAATAGTGATGGATGATCTGTATTGTTTTGTATCAGTTTGTTGACCATATATGTAGATACTTCACATCTTGATTTGTGATAGATATTGTGGATACACACCATTTGTAATTATATTTGTAATAATATTTGTAATAGTGCAACTGGCAAGTGCAAAGCCAAAATGCTAAAATGTAAATTCAAGATGTTGCCTATACATTGTTTCTACACCAGTAGCTGCACAGTAAAGTACTAGCAACCTCCAAACAGCTTTCTGTCAATAACAGCAGCTGCCTAAGCTTCAGGATGAAAGGCTGACACCCCAGGATGGTGGATAGCATTGTATTGACCTTCATTCTGGAGGACTGGAAACAGTATCGACATACTTTATTGATGAAGTCAAATAAGTCAAAGCATAGTATGGCAGATTATGGCACAGCATTGTACTAGAAGAGTAGGGTATGATACTCTAAAAAGAAAAGGCTTCCCTGTAAAATCCTCAGTCTCCCTAACCAGTTTCATAATGAGTCTAGTGAGGTTTTCAGGCCTAATGGATCCCACACACACTGTGCAGTCACAAATACATGGCATATTTCATTGCAGGATGTCTAGAGACTGAGTGTGATTAAATGATCATACACCCATTCTCATACCTGAATCCACTTTTAGCATTGATTATTAGCTGCTGTCCTCACACATTAAGGTACCTTGGATGATAAAATGGTGGAAAAACATTTACTTTCTCTGCATTAAAGTAAAACTTTGATTTTACTAAACAAAGGATGACAAGGATATTGGACAATAAATGCTTCCTTTAATCATGCACAGGAAAGGTAAGTGAGATAATCCAATTCAGCAGGATGAGAGAAGATGTAGCCACCAATTTTGAGGGTGTAATGGAAAAATTATATCAATGTGTGCAGAAAGGTCTATTTTCTCAGACATTAGACTGTTGTTGAAAGCTGGTTATAATATATACCTAAAAGATAAAAACAAAAAAACACCACACACCTGGTATGTCTCATTGTTAGACACTAATTCATAGATGGGTGCAGCTTTAGTAATCTGCAGCAGGACAGGCTCAGACTGCTGCCGTCCTTGTGCCGCCCTTGGACTCATGTGGCAGAGGTGGCAGGAGCGTGGGCACTGGCCCTGGCTGGTACAGTCCATACGGACCCCGGCCGCCATACGCTTTGCCCCTGTGTCCAGCAGACTGGCGATGTATGCAGGATAGGTCAGCGTCCTGGGCTCCTTGTCACGCTCTTCTGACTCCTCTGATGGTGAGTTACCTGAATGGACAGATGGAAAGGAACAGGATAACTGATTAACTTCTTGACACTTGACTGTTTAAACCATATGCGCTCCTGAGGAGGAGTTACTCGTGTGTTTTTCTTTACATGAGCATCACAGTCATCAAATGTACACTGTAAACCACAATTTCTGATCCTGTTTATTGCTGTCTTTCCCATAGATCTAAATGTAGATGTCACTTTAGTCCCAACAATGAACTCTCTTTCAAAGTTATGTAGAGCTTTTCCCCCTCTCATCTTGATACAAACATCAGAATCAACTGGGCCTGTTCAGTATTTTTACACATGACACAGCATGATTGGATGTTAATTGCTTAATTGTACCATGTAGTGCACCTGTGTTGAAGCATCTGCATTCATTATGTTTCTCCACTCATTTATTCAGGTTTTTCCTTTCATTTGTCACCCATCTGTACTGTACTACGCTGTGTAGATGGTGAGGTCACATGTTCCTAGTAATGAGATAAGGGAGCGAAGGAATGAAAAAAGCTGAACTGAGAGAATATTTCTTCTCCCTTTAGCAACATGGCAAAACTACAAAGCATTAATGTGTTCCCACATTCCCAAATCTCCCTTCTGGAGTCTTTTTAACTTTTCTACATCACAGGCAGAATACATGAGCAGGAGTGTAAATATTTGGGCCACAGCTACAGCTACAAAGAGCTCAGTTTTCTCTCTAGCAAATAAGGTGAACTGGGGAGATCTCTAGCGAACAACGCAACATTGCATTGAAGTGACTAACACTGTTATTGCTGTTGCTATTGACCTCAATGATTTCTCTTTCCTTGCTTAGGTTATACAGAGAAGGATACACTAACCGAGGAAGAAAAGCATGGTTGTGACAACAATGGCACTAATAAAGTACTTTCTTTCAGTACTGCAGAATTCAGAGGGGGACTGTGTTTTACTTTACAACACCTACATAGCAATTTTACGTCAAACATCTTGTGTAATTTATTGTTAGAAGCTGAGTTGAGTACACATCGGGGGGGCATTTGTCTGATGATGGCAGTTTAAAATAAAGAAGATCTCAAACTCTGGTATGAAAGAGCTGGGAGATCTTTAACATGTGAACAGAGAGATCTACATGTTGTACAGGGACGTTAGAGGACAGATAACCATAGTCTGGTCCTCTAAAGCCAAAAGACATAAGAATTGAAAGAAGTCCTAAAAATTGCTTGTGATATTCTGAAATGATATAATAACAAAACTAAAATGCACAACATGAAAAAAAAAAATGTTGCTGTGAATACTTATATTGCTTTGTTCTAGAGCAGAGTGGCTGTCTGCCTCCAGTTATACTGTATACCATTAACTGTTAGAATGCTCATCATGTGTGACATGTGGTGGAGTGTAAATCTTGACTGGTAATTAGATGTATTGTATGCAAAAGATCCATAAAAAGTTAACTTTTTCAAGTTTGTTGCATTTAACTTATGCATTATGTAAATATGAGAATCACTTATTCCCCATAAAATTTTATTTTGTCTCAGACAGAGTAGCTTTCTCATTTCCAAGGGAAGCCACAGAGCAGCAAGACAGAGAAACATGCTTAATGCAGGACTTTGACACTATTTTTCCTTTTTAAAAGGGGGGTGAATTTTTAGATTACCATTTTGGGAGACTGCTTGGCTGTGAGCAAATGCAGGCAATTTAAAAAGCTTAAGCACCAATTAGGGAATAGGCTTGTTGTGCAAGCTGCCTTTGATGGAATATGACTCAGGTTTGTGAGCTATGGGATGATGGGAAAAAGATTGCACACACGCTCAGGGACTGGTTCATATGTGCACAATAACGATGGCAGAGCCAATTTTTTCTAATATGCCATACCTTTTGTGCATTACTGTTTACTTTTAATGCAAGTCATAATGTGTGGAATTGTGATTTGTTTCCTCTGCAAATTCATTCTCTTTTTACTGAGTGTAACAGATGTGTGTATGTATCCTAACAATGTTGCTATATTTCCATTTAGTGTCAGAGGAAACACCGTAAATGAAGGTTATTCTATTCATTTAAGTTCAGTTAAATAACACAACTTCTCATACTTGATATATCAAAACAAACTCACACACCCCTAGTCACACCTCACACCTGCATGCACCAAATATTTTTTTCACTTTGACTTTTAGAAGACAAATAACACATCTCCATTTGACTTTTTGGTACAACTAAGCCGTCAAATACAAAACCTAGTAAGTGAGTAGTTGAATGTCTCCATGGACTGTCACAGTGTTTGTGCTGACATTTGTGTATATGTGTGTTTGTATGCGAATTAGTGACTTGTCATTAAAAAAGAGATTAAAAATATAAGAGCTATAATCACAGATTTTGCAATTATCACCTTGTTGATCATCCCTCATCTCCCACAGATCTCTGCAATATACACACACTTCATTTTGTCATATAACACCTTCTGAGTCATTAACTATAACAGCTTTTCCAAGTACTATCATGACTGACAAGTTACAGTAAATTTAATTAAGCTGAATAAAGGGTTTCTGTTCAATCAACAATTATATATCTATACATCTATATAATTCTTTAGTCATTCAGTTGTTTTGGTTACTCAGGATGGGCGGTCTGGAGCTCAATTAATTAGAACAACAACAACAACAAAAATTAATAAATAAAAACTGAGTTTAAATGTTTCTTTTTAAATCATACAGTCAATAAGATAATTCAAAGAGTCAGGAGGTAATAAGAAAATATACATACCTTTTATTTATTTATTTTATATGTATATGTTATGTACATGTTAATCTGAATAATAAAAGAAAACAAAAACACAATATCTAATATCTAATGTCAGATACTAAATGAAAGTCTCTTGTTAGACCCCTTGTGGGTCTATTTGCATGTGTGTGCACATCTCGACTGAACATATCCTTGACAATGTTAGCATGAAGCTTCAAGGCCTCGTGATAAGGTTACTGAGACCAATCGACAGATAAGGCTAAACCAGTCAGAGGTATGTGTAGGTAAATAAGGTCACATCAAGGGAGAACAAAATGAAGCTCTGGATGTTCACATATTTTGACCCCTGAGAGGCATGTGTGCTTTGTGCATGTGAGAGTAAAACGTCTGAGAAGAGGATCTCTGCATGCCATGATTTCACAAGGCTTATCAAAGGCAATAAAGCAGATGCTTAAGCTTTTGTTTTGTAGTGTGTTAGTGTGTGGGTAGAAGTAAATCAATGAGGAGAAAAGAGACAAAAGAAAAAGAAAAAAAACATCAAGGAGTTCGAAGAAAAAGATCTAAAACTTGTGTGATCATGTGAGTGTGTTGATGCATGTGCACCAAATATTTGTATTCTCAGACTAGTTCATCTGAATGGTGCCAAGGCCGTCAATGTCCTTGCACTCCAGACCAGCCAAACTTTAATCTATCCTTGTCAAACTGGCTCACTTCCCGCTAATCAACCTCTCATCATTCTATCTTCACTTGCCACCTCCAGGCAGATGGAAATTGAATGTGGCAGTCATATTAGGGCAGCTGGGAGCCTTTTAGTTAAAAGAAGATTGACATTGATTAGTTCACTTTAGTTTTGGTTTAGTTAAGCAGCATTCAGTGCCAGCTGGGACCACAGGGGGACATTAAAATGGGCAAACAGCCTGCCCAGAACACACCTGATGGCCAAACATACACAGCATATTATCACACCATGTCCTTTACTTCAAGTTGTAACTGTTAATCTAGGGGCTAAGAACATTGTATAGCATAGATAGACAGTATTATCCACCTAAAGCAAGTGTGTGTCCTTTCTCAAAGAGAAAATGGCACATTAATTCACTTAGTTTCCTCTCTCAAGGCAGCAACAGGATCATAGAGAATGCAGAGTTTTGAGCCAGTGTTATGTGTGCAATCAATAGGAAATAAATAAAGAAAACATTTCAATAAAAACATGCATTTTTAACTTCAAATTTTATGTAATATTTGGATGAAACTAGAACGTACAACTTCTCTGATGCTTTAGTGAACATTACAAAGTCAGCCTGCTGTCTGACTTTTCTCCTGACTGACTTTTTGTTACTGTTGCACTACATTTTTAGCATTTGCTATTTGTAGTTATCACTTGTAGCCAAGGTAGACTTTGTTGAGCAAGGCTTTGTTCATTAAATTGGAGATTTTATTTTGTCATATTTTAAGAGCAGATTGTGGGACTTTGGTGACATTGGTGTGATTTGGCTCCAGTATATTCTGTATTTTCTTGGCTTTTGTACCTTGTTTTCTAGGGGAATAACATTGCAAAAACAGGATACTTCTTTTGCATTGTTTCTTGTTAATGATACTCACTGATGGCACACATTATCTCTTTTGTTTCTATATTTTTCTTAAATGGATACGGCTGCCCTTGTTTTGCATGTAACAACTGCTCTGCCCTTCAACACAGAGGGAGAATGGCCCTCCAGAACATTCTGTGAAAAGCCTCTCTTGGCTATTTAGTGAGTCAGTGACATACATCAAGAATCACCCAACCAGCTCCTCTGGTGATGAGCTCCTGGGGTCAGTAACTGCTTAATGACTGTTTACTTATCTCCTGACAGACTGCTTTACTGTTTAATTAATTTTATCTTATGTGATAAAGCTTGTCTGAAGTGACATATATAATGTCTATCACCCAATAAGTGGCCTTTAGGTGCTAAACTGACTTAATGCTTTTCACAGTCATACCAAATATAACACATGGCTGCTATATGAATCAAGTTAACAGGAGAAAATGAATACCTGGCCTTTAAATGTTCAGGTGTAGGAAACATTTGCACACAAATCTTGTTGCATGTGGCAATGTGAGGCTTGGTGTGGTGCACTGAGGGATACAGCTGCATTGTGGGTTTTGGATAATATGTTTCCTCTACAGATGTGTCTTCTCAAGTTGAAGAACCATGGGTTCTAATACTCTTTTTCTGTCACATAAAATAAGACAAGAGCACACCATGCTCATCTTTGAACTTCACTTATCATCTCTCTCCTTTTGTGATTCTTAGCCTGTACCTCCTTTCTGCTGCACCTCCTCTTTGTGACTCCTCTTTCACTCTCAGTAAAAGGCACAATCACACCCTTTTTCCACAATGCAAATACATGTGGGCTAGGTGTGAGGGAGGAAAGCTCTTACCCTGCATCTCCCTAATACAACAAGAAAACCAATCTCTATTCTCTCACATTTTCTGACACTTCCTCTGCCTTTGCATTCTCACTACCTCTGTAACGCTTTTGCTCACATTTCCACCTCTTTTCTTCTGTCGGTCTTTAGCTATCTTAAAGTCTAAAAGGTGCATTCACACACTTATCTAAGCATTTAAACTGCTGTCAACGTCAACCCACGCATCTACATTTAGGGAAGAGTAATGACTTGCAGTATACTGCTTTGAAGAGAATAAATCTTGAGGAAAATGCACGCACTTGTATGCAAGCACACACACTCACAAAGCTCATTAAATGTAATCTGTGTTTGACAGAGTCAGGCGCTCCACAAAGGAAAGTGATGACAAGACAAAATACAGAAAAAGAACCTCCATATCCTCCCCTCTGCTTTGTCCTTCCTGAAATACAATTTTTGATCCAATTTTTGCTACCTAATCTGATTTATTTCTGACCACAGGGGTGAGCACAGACTACCTTTGTGAGCCTTTGTGCAGTAGTATGTGTGATACTTTTATGCTTGTGTAAACATTTTTCAGTTTTGGAAGTGCTGAAAAGGATTTGGCCTCAGTCCTTATTTCATTCAAAGGGTTGATATGTATTTATGTAAAAATTAATGTTCCAGTAGTTTTTTTTATTTTGTGATATTTTATACTGATTATGTATAATACTATAAGTGTCAGCTCTGCAGCTTTATAATCAATTTTGGCTGTTTTGGTCTTACAGCCTGCTAACTCTGCTCTCATCAGCCTTATTTTGAGGAGCACCATGTAGTTTTTTTTTCAGAAACAGAAATAAAACAGAAATAAGATTAGTTTAAGTGAAAAATCCTCTGATACACCAACTGTAAACTAGCCACCCAGCAACAAGGCAGATGAGGTTAGCTGCTAGATAGTGAAGCATTTAGCAGCTGAAAACCAAATATTTTGCTCAGGAGTGGTGAGACCTGAAAACAGTTAAAGGGAGAGTGAATATTGGATGTAGCCTACACTCATCAATTGACCAGAAATTCAACTCCAAATAAATACCAACATTGCTCTGTGTCTGCTGGATGTGTAAATAAGGAACTGCTCGCTAACACATTAGCAATAGCAACTTTATGGGGCAATATAATTTTAGAATAGTGTGTTTTCTTATCTCCTGGAGTGGTAAAATAAATAAATAAATACATAAATAAAAATATTAGAATATAATAAAATGATGCATTTTAGGATTATGTATCATTTGGATTCATATAATTTAAGGTTTATTACATTTAGAGTTAAGGGTGCAATTAAAGGTTATTTTGTCTTGGTAACTGGTTTTAGCTATAATTTTAAAACCAGATCAAATTTTTAGTAACTCTTAAGGAGGAACTACTGTATATGTCAAAAAAGTTATACAAAGCCTCTGCGCCTCCAGAAGGTGCTGATGAACTGTCTCTAGTGATGTCACTTGAGTAAGCATAGCTGGCTGAAGACTACAAGTTTGATGATGAAAAAACTTCTGTAGTGGAGTCAGTAAAAGGTGAGTTTACTAAACCTCTGCTCAGCCTGCTCTTTATCTCGGCTTGAGGCTGGCGGCTCAAGGCTACATAAGATGCAACTAGCACCGCGCACCCAAATCTTTGACAGAACTGTCGGAGATAGAGTTGCATTGTGGATGATGTAAACACCAGGTCTTGCCAAGAGAGAATTCAAAGAATCAAAAAAATACTACTTTCTCTTATTCTGTAACACAGATGATGAGTCAAACAGCATTATATGATTCAAATGTGGAGTGCCCTTTAATAATGTACAGTAAGAGTAACACTGTAGCAATGGTGATATTTAAGATATTTCTCCCAACAGAAGGCTTGGACATAGCCTTGAAACCAGTCTTTGCTAGCAGCTAATAGGCTTCACTAAACTGTAGACAGAGGACAGATGCATGATGGGAAACTTGCAGCATGAGCATGTATAACTTTATGTGTTTATTCGTGTGTTTGTGTGCATGTGTTGGTATGAAGCTGGGGATTTGGGGCTGCTTTGACCCATGCTGTACCAAGCAGAATGACTCATCATCTCTATAATACACAACAGATGGAGCTCAGAGCTATACAGATTCATATGATACCTCTACATCCACCCTTTCCTCCCACACTCTCCAGTGAGAGATAATTCATGTTCATCCGCCAGTGACTGACTCAAGTCAGTCCTCATGTTAACAAAAATATACTTTCAACACTATAAATGTTTATGGGTATGAGAGAGAGGAGAAGAAAAAGAGACATGGCAAGAGAAGCATCTATTTAAGCATGTAATCTTCAGATATTGTTTGTGTTAATACATTACAGTGTTCTGGAGTGAAAGCTTTCATTTCCTGTCTCTTACAGACCGGCAGATCCTCTCCATTATATCGCCTTTCATCAGACTCCTTTGTGAAATGATGACTCATTAAATCATCATTCATCTTCGTGATCAAAGCGCATGATTTTAGCCCCTGACACCATCAGCATCATTCTTAACAGAGGCTTTTAAACTAAATGCCTGACTTGACACCTCCGTGGCTCATGCCTTTCCCAGCATGAACCCTCTCTTCCATCCTGTGCGGAATAATGCCATTAACTGTGAATCCACTGACTTCAGTAATTGAGAAGTACCTTTTTCAGCCACTAGATGACGGTAGTGGATCATTGACATGGCCGCAAGATTTAGAAACAGGAGCTATCAGTGTACAAGCTCCACCGTTCAGCAGGCAAAAGCAGGGCAAATCATACCTAACCTTTTAAATGTGCTTGGCCGAGATGAACATTACATGCTTATGGAATGCAATCATGAGCTCCTGCTGATCTGAAAATGTCGGAAATCAAAACAGGCAGCAGCTTAGTAAATGGGAAGGCAGTGAGATGGAAAACTGCATTAAAAAGGGGGAGTTTTGGAGGGATCACGCCTATTGTATGTAGACGAGAAAAATGATAAACAGAATTAGAGGCAGCAAAGAGAAAATGGAATAAGACACAGATAAACAATATTCTGGGTGTGCTGCGTGTCGGTTTCTGTGGTACATTCTAAACTCCAAACCTACAAAATGGAACATCAGAGCGCTTAAACAAATCTGTGTGACAGGCGAATCTTCTCAGATGTGTTGTGCAGTTTTTCTCTACATGTGTGCATATATACGTGCATGGTTGAAATGACACCTTCCCAAGCAGCCACGTGCAGTTTATACCTGATAAGTCATGGCAGCATGATGCTTCTCTGGCCATATCCAGGTAAAGCAAATTGTGGGGGAAAAAAAAGTGTGCATCTTTCCCTCAGCTGCAAAGCCACACTGAGATCTGCTGTGACTGTTTCAGTGTGGAGCATATGAGCGAAAAAGGGGAGGCGAAGGGAAGACGTTTGTTTGTCACTGTGTTTGAGTGTGTGAAAGGGAGGGAGGGACAGGAGTAGCATGAATTTGTATGTTTTTGTGCAAGTGAGAAACTGGTAAGTTGAGAAGACTGACAGAGAGAGAGAAATGTGTGTGTGTAGAGTGGGAGGATATGTATTAGCGTGTGTATGCTCTGCAGTCTAACAACACTTGAACTCCCCTGTGAATCCATGTCAGCAGCACAATCAACCACTTCAACATGACAATCAGCACCAACTGGCAGACTCTCTCTCTCTCTCTCGTTTCTCTCTCTCTCTATATATATATACCTTTATATGAACAAATGTATGCAAATGCCTAGAATTTACCCTTTAAATTCACCTCTTAGAAGACTGTGGTAAAAATAACTGCACAGCACAAAAAGCCCTGGTGATTAGACAGGTCATCATTCACCTGAAGGCCCTTGTTCGATCCCTGTGTGGCCACAACTGTTGAAGTATCCTTGAGTAAGACAGTAAAATCTTGCTGCTAACTGGCTGACCTGCACCTCAACCCAATGGGCAAAACAAATTTCCTCATCATATCAATTTGCAAATTACTAATTTACTGTTGTAACCGCTCATTAACCCGGAATTTATCACTAACCTCAAATTAAGGACTTTGTAATGGGGAAAGAATGAAGCTGAGGAAACAGATTATAGTAATTTGCTCGATCATTTACTGGTAATTACTAATTTGTTTACTGGTGAGAAATAAATACTTTTCATCAAATTGCAGTTATAATAATTCAGCAGTCTTCAAGTCTTTAAAGCTGTATTATTCCAAACTATACTGTCAGAGGAGTTATATAGCTGTTTATTTAAATTAATGAGCTGTAAATACATGTGTTACTGATTTCTTCTCTTTTAGAATGAATGAAATATATCAGGAAAGAGAACAGAAACACATCCGTATCCCAATGTTCAGACAAGTGAAGAAATTATTCAGGGCATGCTGCAGTGCAACATTCCTTGTTTAGCTGTTGGATGTTGTCAATCGTCTCCGTCAGTGTTGCTCACAAGGCAGTCGGTGGAGGCTTTATGTGTGAATGGTGCAGACTGATGCATCTCACACCATCAGGAGGTCTAGTGTTGTTTGCTGCAGGCCAGATATGCTAAATGATCTCTGAGCTCTGTGCTGTCCCACCTGAACTGGTAGTCTAAGGCTCAAAGTAAGGAATGATGCTGTTTGGCAATTCTGGTTTGTGTTGCACACAAATAAATCACCCATGAATTCGGGCCGAGATTTTTAAAAGCCCTGGAAAACATATTTTTCTTCATCAACCTCTCAGATTCTTGGACCCCACTGTATGTGCTCTGTTGTAACATCCAACAGTGATGTGATGGGCTCCTGGTGTATACCTGTACATCCCTGCAGCAAGGTGAGGAGTTTAACCACTGGAGGTCAGTGTAAATAAGTTTTTGTGTTAAGTTATTCTTTAGTGATGCTTTTTCCCCCCAGAATCTTAACTTTAGATTGTAATGTTATCAAGAAAACTAAAGTTATCAAACCAAGTTTCCAGTGTTCTTTTCTGGAGCCACCGGCCTGGCATACAGAACAAACCATAATGTTTTTTAATATGGTTTTTCAGGTAGGTATGTGTTCAGTATCCCTCTCAGATCTATAAGGTAAAGCAGGGAAAATACAGTGCAATTCTGTCATCATTGGAACAACAGTGCCCTATTTTCTAAGTGATGTTGACTTTTGTAGAATAGTAGACTGTATTACTTTCAAGCCATAATGGGCTTCCACACATCTGCTTTCATGACTATTTTTACACTATATCCAAAAAACACAGAATAGCTGTGCCAAAAGTTGAAGAAAAAAATCACATTTTTGTGTGAAAAAACTGGCATATCCACCAAAAAAGATGTGATAAAGGCTGATAGAGAGGATTTTTTGAATAAATGTGTTACGAGTAAGATTTTGAGATCTGTTTTGGCATATATGAGTGAATGGATCGCAGGAAAAAAAAAAGAAAACATTCCCCTTATTCAGGCAGTGAATAAAGAAGATGGAAAATATCTGGTCTTACATCATATCCAGGAAACTACACAACCTAAAGTTCTCGTAAAGTTCAACATCGCTTTAATGTGACAATACATCTGCAGCATTTCCCTACCCCTCTATCCTCTTTACCTGTACAGGCTTTCAGATTCAAGCCTGCCGGGTAAGGCTCTTCATTCTGCCTTATCCTTCATCCAACCCACTGACATAACTAGACATGTAAACCCACACACAGAAGTTATCTACAGCAGTATCTGACAAAGCTCTGTAAGCCTTGATGGAGACTTTATGTTAAACGCAGTATGTGGCACATAGCAGGCCATGAACAGATGCTGTTAGTCTAAGTGGTGATTAGGGCTGCTGACCACGGCCTGACAGCCCCATTAGTGACATCTCCTTGATGGAAGCTGAAGGGCCCAGTAATGGTTTCTGTCTGTCAGTGTGTTTCTCTACATGTTCTCTGTACATGTTCATCAGCTTCACTTTCTTAACTTTCACTTACTCTGACTGCATTCTTATTTTTCATACATACGGTTTCACAGTTTTCCAGGTAACAGAGAGTAACTTGGTGTAACTAAGATATCAGACACAAATATGGTACCTGGGTTGTTCCAATATCCACTAAACAATTTGAAATAACCCACTGGAAAATGATCAAGTTGGAATTGGATCAAACATCTTGGACTACTGCTTCCTAAGAGCTTTGTCATTGATCTGGTCAAGAAACAGTTACAGTTCCACCAGGAACGCACATCTTGCAGAAGCGAGAAATTTAAGACTGTAATGCTAAACAACCCATCAAGAAGGTACAGTTGATCTGAAATTTTGTTAATTGGTCGTTTGAGAGGAAAGTTTCATTTTAAATCTGAGTTTAAAACATGTACCTATGAGCATTATTTTGTGACATCACAACTAATTTGGGGGTCCAGTATGCAACAGATGTGATGTGGAAACTTGAAACCCTAAGCACACATGCACTGAGAATTACTTTACAGTGAAGTAGAAGACATCTTGTGTCCAGCAGCTAAACTGTTATTATTATTAATGTTACGGTTATCTCCCTCTCTCTCTCAACCCAACCAGCCGAGGCAGATGGCCGCTCACCCTGAGCCCGGTTCTGCTCGAGGTTTCTCTCTCTCTCTCTCTTGCCACTATTGCCAAGTGCTTGCTGATGGTAGAAATTGTTGGATCTCTGTAAATAAGAGTATGGTCTAGATTTGCTCTATATAAAAAGTGCCCTGACATAACTTCTGTTGTGAATTGGCGCTGTGTAATTAAAATAAACTTGACTTTACTTGACTAAACTTTTAAAATGAACAACATCCGCATATTCATAGATTCTAGAATCTTTCAGAATTATTCAGTGAGTATTTTTATATTGAGGCATGTCAGGTACTACACTGTCCTATTTTCTAGCATTAACGTACATTATCTCTACAAACAAAACTTTGACTTTTATCACAATACCTACATATAGGCTACTATACAAAGACTACTACTCTAGGATGTCCAGTGTCTCCAGTTGTTCATTAACACAATGCAACATGTATCAGAGCCCTTACTTTATGCCTTGCTACATACAGTGAAAACCAGCTTATGCAGTATTGGCACTGGATGTAAGTAATGTCCTTCATAGTTGTCCAAAATATATATATACTTCCTGATGATTCTGGGCTGCGTGGATTTGAAAGTGATGGTGCACATATTATAAACATCATATCTTAAAAAGGCCTTAAGTGGAATCTGAGCCAGCATTCACCATACTGTGGGCTTGCTGAAGTAACCACTGTCTCTAATGTTTAATTTCTATGTCTTGTTTCTCTCTTAACTCTATCCCCCACCTATTTTTGTGTCTTCGTCTCTAGTACTGCTCTTTCTATCCACCCCATCTGCTGCTCAACCTAACACTGTGGGTTTGTTGAGAGATCTCAGCCAAGAGCGATTTATCTTTTTTCCTCCTGCATGCCTTATAGTCAAAAATTACACCACCGGCTCTTTTCCCTCAGATCTGTGAATTGTTGCTGGCTATAATGCTGAGCAGTGTGAGCTCGCCTGGTACTAAAGACCAGAGTAATGTAGTGTAGCAAAATGTTTCTCAGCTGATGCTGGTTTCATGTCTGTTTCTGTTACATCTCTGTGTGACAGGAGCTCTAGGAGGCTTTAATGAACCTGAGATCCAGGAGAGAGACAACTGAATAAGGTGTAATGATGTTAGAAACTGCTGGTGGTTGAGAGATAACATGAAGAATGACTAGAAAAGGCCAGGTTTGCATCAGTGAGGCAGCACTGCCTGAGACCTTACAAGCCTGAATATCTGTCACTGACAGATATTCAGTTCCTCTTTGACTGATGACCTTTGTTTTTACTTTTATACACAGCAGGAGCTAGAGACTGGGTGTTTAATTCAAGAGTTATAATCTTACTTTCTGTTTTGTTGCATTTGGAGACATTTCCCATATTTCACTTCTATATAAAGACAACACAATTTTACGGTAAATCTCAGCATGAGTTTGTATTTTTCTTCTATTCCAGGCTTTATATAATGCTGTTGGAGCTGGTTAACAAATTAACATATCTTACCAACAGCAGTCACAAGTAAATTCCTAAATGGGAATTAAAACAGTATGTGCTCTCAGGGCATGTGTTAGTTTTCATATACAGTATTAACAATAAATGTCCATCCATTATCTATATCAATTATCCTTAAGGGTCACGTGGGGGCTGGAGCCAAACCCAGCTGACACTGGGTGAGCGGTGGGGCCGGTTCTGGGCAGATCATCAGTCTATGGTAGGGCACAATGCCCATGATATGAAAAACACTCTCAAATAATAGCAAATGCAATTAGTCTGACATACAGTGAAGGGAAAAGATATAATAGTTCTTTATTGATCTCAAAAACCTTAATAGGAATAATTATGAAGTAAAACACACCCATGCCACAAGAAAGCAATACAATATTAAAAGCCATTGTCGCAAGCAAATAATTGGCATAGATTTTGACTTTCTCCAACTTATCATTTACAAACTCAGCATACATGAAAGGTCATAGTGCTATTGTGAAAACTGCTGCTGAATCAGTTTTCTTAGTTGATGTCAGAAGGCACACAATACACCAGAAAACTCAAGCGGCTGTTAGCATGTCAGCATTCAAGTTTAAAACACCTTGGGAGCTCTCCAAATCATTAACACTGTGAGCACTTTCTTATCAAACAGAACCAAATTGTAGCATTTGCATTTTACACAAATACTTTGTCCAAACGAGGTAAGGTTTGCCAGAATGATATATGAGCTATATGAATGTGAAGAGAGACAGAACTAATAGGACAAAATGGAACGTGAATATGCTGTGGTGGTGGTGAAGCAGGACATGTGGAACAGAGCATGACATATACAAAGTGTAATTTCCATAATGACTACATTTATGACAGTCGCTTAATACAGGTGGGTGATCTTGCCTGTCTCTCTTAAAGGGATAATGTCTCTTTAGCATTTGGAGGGTAGTAAGGTCTTAAGACTCATCGAGTGACAAGAGAAAGATAAGAGAAATACAATAAACTTGAGAGCCAAAGCAGTTCTCGGGGAACAGAAGATAGAATGACAGAAAAAGGATTAAAACTTTCTTCTAAAAGTGGAGTGGCAAGGGATGAAATATTAATATACAGACATGTCAGTTAGAGCGTGTCAATAAAGGGATCATTTGTCTTTTCTCCTGATGAGAAACAGGTGGACCTTTGAGGGTGGGTGGGTGATTTCTGGGTTTAAAGCTGTATCAGAAAGCTTAAGGATTTTGTTACTCACAGCCATATATGTATACTGTAAATTTCCTGGACCTTAAAGCTGCACATATCACAATTTTTCACATCAACAATGGATCAAATGACTGAGTGTAATGTGAAATGTGGCATCCTTAGTGATGAAACTGCACAGAATTATCACCTGACTCTGCAGTTCTTTGAAGCTATAAAGAATCACTGTTGTCTTTAGCAGCGAATAGATAATTCCTGTAGGATTTCGTAGAGAAAAACAGAATGTGTAAATATACAAGTGTTTGCCTCAAATATCATGATTTCAGCTTATTCTCTTGCCCTAAATGACAGAAAATTTAATGCAGATTTACTATTTACTTGTTACTTTGTGATGAGAGTTAAAGTGGAAGAGGAGGAGGAGAAGCAGGAACAGGAGGTGCCATTATTTGTGGGTCCAGTTTTCTCTGGACAGAAATGATATGACTGCTGTTAAGAACACAGTGTATTTTATTTTGATGTCATGACTTCTCATTTCCTCTGTGCTTACTGTTCCTTAAGCACCTTACCCAGCACCATTACAAATTATTTGGGCAAAGTGAATCAGTGTGACTCAGTTCAAGGGAGATAATATGCACTCTCTTTTCCAGCGCGATTTGGTCTGTTTGGTACAAATGAATGGATTTATCCTGACATTATTACCTACTGAAAACAAAAATGCAGAAAAAAAACAGTAACAGTATTTTATGCTTAGTAGTTTTAGTCTTGTGTTTACTGCTTCAGCATCCTCCTGCTTTTCATGAAAGCGACAATGTTCTGAGAGCTTGCAGAGGTGATGTGTCAGCACTGAATAACTGCTTGCTTCCGCTACTGAAAGAAATGTCTCTTGCACTCATCAGCAATCCACGCAAATATTTTGATTGTCAAAAGAAGTGTAACTTCTTATTTTAATCAACAAAATGCTCATAGCACTGACTAACATATTTATATTAATGGATGTTTTAAGGAGGCGGATAAGTCCAGTGCAATTGAGCAGAACCTACTGACTTGATTTCTGATCAAGAAAAATCTCATTCCTTTCCTATCTCAGTATAACTTGAGGGCTATCACCTTGGACATGCTTACTACAGTGGCTGCTCCAGAGATTACTCTCCATCAGGCTTGCTGGTGTGCCTCCTGGAGTTTCCACTTGCATGGGACACACAAATACACACACACACACACACACACACACACACACATATACACACACACACAATACTCATGGGAGAAAAAATTCACCAATGAAAGGTGAGGACCATAAAGGTCGATGATGCCATGGGGAATTTCTTTTTTTCACACCGATAAAGATCAATTTGAGCGTCTGAGGCTGTTGGTAATAAGATATAAGATGGTTGTAGGGGGACTTGTCTGCCAAAAATCTATAGCAGAGGCCATCCATTTTACCCTGCCAACTGGGAGTTACAGTGAGGACTTGACAGTTGCGTGCACGCGCACAGCCACACGCACACACAATACAGTAAAATGGTTTACACCTGGTTCTACTTTTTCTGGAATCTGCCAATGTGGAGCTGTGTGTTGAGACATTTTTATTTTATTTTAAATGTTTCCTCCATTTATATTTTATCATCTACATATTTATTCTCTCACTGTTATTCTGCTGTGGGTGGCCACACAGGTGCATTTGGGGCTAGGCCCTTATCTCTCCAAATGAGACTGGCAGCTGGCATTTTCTTCACACAGAGATTACAGAGAGGGTGAGGGAGGGAAAGTTTTCTTTGCACTACTTTTATCGGACACGGTGCTGACCTTCACAGCGGGGTCTAACACTGCTCCAACCACTAAACTCTCGCCTCATCCAAACAAGCTCAGGGAGAAATTGAAAACGGAGAGTAAAAGTCGTGAGAAAGGCATCTGAAACTTCTGCATCGTGCCGCCATCCTTAAAAAAATCATCTGGATATCAACACCTGTTAATCTCATAGCCAACACAAGTATTAAACAAGTGGTGCACTGCAAAAGTGAGATAATCTAATCTGACTTGTTTTCAGTGTGCACTGGATTATCTAGTGTTCCTTTGATATCAGTGGACCAACTGCTGCTGTGTTCCATGTCATGGCTCAGATTCGGGAATGGTGGGACACTGGGGCGGCATTATGCCGGCTGTGTTTGGTTCAGTGTAAACAAGAAAAGGCAGTATTATCAAGCATCTTCTTGATGGGAATATAGTGCAATCTCTGTGTAAAAGGGGCTAGTGACAATACTAACATGCTGATGTTTATCAGGAATTAATATGTTAGCTCGCATATTAGCACTTAAGCATGCCAACATTTTCTAATTAGCCCTAAGCACGTAATACAGCTGAAACAGCATGGAGTGTCATTGGGTTTGCGCGTATTTGATCTGAAATCAGTGCTGGACAAAATGAAATTTTGACCTGAATGATGGCACTAGATGGTACAAAGGCAATATATGTCAGTGGAAGACTGAGGTCATGGAGATTCATCATCTAGTGACCCTGAATGGAAAAATGAGTGTGGATCTAGATCAACATTATGGCTAAAGCCACTTTGCTAGCTGTCAGTTGGTGTGATGGCTCAATGGTCAGCACACATACCTTCCAACTTAGGTACAAAACCATTTGTTCCAGATGGAATCCAGGTCTTTGGTGTTCTGTCATCTCAAAGCAAATCATTTACTGCCCTGGCAGCCACGTTTCAAGCAGAGGAATGCTCATATATAAAGGGTTTTCAGTCAAATTTGATAGGGCATTTTTGCAGTTTAACTTGAAATGGATGACATCAGGCGAGTTGGCAGGGGTTGAAAATATTGAATTATCGAGTGCGTCATCTCCTGGCTTACACAGAGAAACCCTCTGTAAAGTTCACAGCACTGAGAGAGGAGAATCACTTTTATCTGGGGTGTGTTTCAATCACTTTTCATTATGGGGGCTCAGAAGCAGAGGCTTGCTGAAGGCTGCTGACAAGCTATAGGCTTTAACATAAAACCTCTTGCTGTGTAGGTAAAATCAAAGCAACGAGAAAACACACCTCCCTGGGGAGTCCACTTCTCCAGCAATTATCCTCCAACAGCTCCTGTCACCTCACATATCGTACAAATTTAGAATAATAGATTCACTGTCTGTCATTGTTAATTTGTGCACAACTAGTGTACAGAGAATCAAATCAATTTTTATAGTTTAATGTCAAATGCAATTTATTAGTTCAGCTCTATGCACTAATAATGTATGCATCTTGATTAGTTTGTACAGTTTTAGTGCATGCAGTTGATCATGTTATGGCTATGTGAGGATTTTCTATCCCTAGGTAGTTTTTTGTTTATTTATTTTTTTGTTGATCCTGTTATTTTTCTTTCATTATCCGTCTTGTGAGAGACTGCTGAGGATGCTGTGGTCAAGTGTGTGAGCAGACTGGAAAAGTAATCCATCACCGTTTTTCATACCAGCTCTATTGATCAGACACATTTAAAGCAGCACAGTGTGATTTATCTGGTGCTTTGGTTGGTAAGTTGTTAGAATAAAACTCCATGTAGCTTTTTCTTCATGTATTAATTTCAAATCACATGTTTGATGTGTCTGAAATGTCAAACACAGAACCCTTTACATCTGAGTTACTGAATACAAAACTGAAATGAAATAACATTATATTGTTATATAAATTAAAGGAAAAACCTAAATAAACGAGTGGAGAAACATAACAAATACAGGGCAGGAGTCTAAAAAACAATGTGAATCATATGTCCTTCACGGCTACTTCACAGCAGATCTCAAACCAAATGGACGCCAGTGGGAGATTCTGGAGTATCAGCACTGTCCACCATCATCCAATCACTGACTAAGGGAATATCTCTAAGAAGAACAGTATTCATTCCTCCAGTAGGGTTATCTATAAACAGTGCGGGTGTTTTTCCTTTCATTTTTTCAGGAATATATCTTTTCAGTCCAGTCATATATTCAGAATTTTTCACAGTTGACATAAAGAATACAAAAGAAATAGAAAGAATGAATGGACAGAATGAGGCATCATATGATGACATAAAAGAGCAAATAAACAGAGGAAAAAGAGACTGATTGATGAACTCAAAAGGAGATGCATAAAAAGAAGAAAAATTATGGAAAAAGAGAACTATGAAAGCCTTTTTTTTAATCATATGGTGTGTTTGTCTGAAAAATATGACTCAGTATTTAAAAGTTATGGGATGAACCCCCCCTCAGAAAACTTGTAGGAGCTGGATTTTCTCCCTAGCGACAGAAATGGACTGCCATAAAAAAAAGGAAGGAATGAAAGAAGCAAAGGAGGATGGAGACATGATGAATAGACAGAAAAGAGAGTGGGAACAGTTACCCAAATTCCAGAATTTTTTCAGTGTATTGAATGAATTGCATGCTGTGCTCACTGATGGTGTGTGCCTGGTCAGACAAACAATTTAACAATCAGGGCTTTGCAGGTAGGATTAGGAATGGGGAGCATTATTGTACCAGAGCTAGAAAAATAACAACAGAAAACTTTCAAAAGAATAATAAAAAAAAGAGAATGGTGATAAACAGTGATGAGTTCAGTGCAGGTATACCTGTCTTTTATAATTGTAGTTATGAACATAGTAGTTTATAGTGACTAACATCAGACCTATGATGTTAGAAAATGACAACAATGGCAATTAGTTTGGGCAAAATCAACCAAAAGTCCACACAACATGGCCAACATGAACATGATTTGAAACTGCATAATGACATTAAATGAAGTTGAAATTCTGTCTGATTATCAGATTAAGATTGAAGGACAAAGACTGAAAAAAGGCATGAATGAAGGAAGGAAGGAAGGAAGGAAGGGAGGAAGAGAGGGAGGGAGGAAGGGGTATACAGTGGTATTGATGAGTAATTTACCAGAGGTTGGGGGTTTTGAGAGATTGAAAGGGCTAACAGAAGCTACATTGCCAGAACTCAATTTCTCACTCTCTTTTTCACACACACGCGCACACACACACACACACACACACACACACACAACACCACCAGTCCCAGACACTGACAGTGTACTGTACTGTAGCTCTGTTCTTTTCTATTTCTGCTTCTCTTCTCTTTCTGGTCAACAAAGTCTTTTTCTTTCTCTTCCACTCTATCTCAGCCTCTTTCTCTACCACCCCATGATTATAAATAACCTACGGAAGACATTTCAAATAGTGCAGCCTTCCTGCAGGAGCTCTCCTAGCAAATGGAATATAATAACCTGACACCCCACCCCCCACACCCCACGCCTCCCCTCCTCCACACTCCCTGCATGCTGTAGGTCCAATCGGTGCAGCAGGAAATATCAGTAATTAGGCAGAGAGAAGAGTCTCCATGCAATTACTGCGTGATATCCGAGACATTCGTTAGGCTTGTTAGTGGGGACTGGTAGCTTCATTAGGAGAAGAGCGGGTGGCACCAACATCAATAAAGTTGATTTAGATACACAATGCTGGTGACCTTTGTCACACATCATCCTCCATCATCTTATTCTCTTATTTCCATCTGTTCTGTCATCAAATGAAATTTTATACACAAGCAACAACATAAACACAATATTCAGAGAGAACAGACTTGTGTTGCTGGGAGAATACGATGAGTAATAGGAAATGCCAAACTTCATTCATGTGATGATGGATGTAATCTGTGCCAGTGAATAACGGTATGTCATTATTTGGTGACAACCATGTATCTCCAACATATTAATATTTTATAAAATGAAAAAAAGAAAACTTATTTAAGCTTTGTGACAATATTTTTATATATAAAAAAAATCTTAGATTATTTATTTATTTATTATTCAGCTTATGATTTAGTAAAATAATAAAAGAGACAACATCAGTCATTTCAGCAAAATCCCAACAATGACAAATCTTTACATTTAAGTGTCAAACATCCCAAAGGAGGAAATAGCGTGACACTGTTATAGAGCCACAAAGTCTGCAGAGGGAGTCGTTCTTATTTAAATCATAATGACAAAGGGGCCCCACCCCTCACCAAGGAGCAACTTCAACTCAAACCATGATCCGTCCTTAACCTCGTCTACCCTGTTGCCTCCCAGTTCCCATTACACACAGTACGCACTGTAAACTACAGATGGCAGTTTCATTATACACCCCAGAATCCCAGAATCCAACTAATACTATTATGTTTGAGTACCACTGAGCGAGACGCAGGGTACAGCCTGAACAGATCACCAATCCATCACAGGGCCAACATATATAGACCATTCACACTCACATTCACACCTACGGGTAATTTAGAGTCATCAATTAATCTGCATGTCTTTGGACTGTGGAAGGAAGCTGGAGTACCCAGAGAGAATCCATGCACACACAGAGAGAACATGCAAACTCCACAAACAAAAACTGCATAAATGACAAGCAAAAAGCAAAAAGATGAGTAGACATGTGAAGTGTCCTTGAAACTGGCATGCAATTCATATGCCATTAGCAGTAATTTCCTCAAGATTATACAGACAGAAGTTACCAAAAAAGTGGGATTTATTATACCTATTTTATATACTTATACTTATTTATTAAGTATTGAAATAATATAAACTAAGAATGACTTTTGAAAACTTTCATTTTGCTCATCATAAATCCTACGTTCCTAAATGGCAAGAGACAACATTTTGTGTTTAAAGTTGTTTGCTCTTTTTGCACTATGAATTTTGCTCTTTGAAACTTTGCTGTAAGGGTTGAGCTGAGTCAAAATACTCTGTGGAATATGTGGACTTTATCTGACTGTCTGAATTTCAGGTTCTCTATGTCTGCAAATATTCTCAAGGAGTTGGAGAAAATCTTTCTGCAGCGATCAAACTTAAAACTTAAGTGTTTTTTTTCCAATGTTGACAAACCATATGAATGCTCCCTAACAGGCTGCTTAACTGCAGTGTAACTGTCATATAAACAGAGTTACTGTCAGTCCTACTATGGAGTTCAGACAGTCAATTTATGAGCTGAGGACAATATGTATCCCAGCAAAGAAAAATCACTGTGAAAACAAAGCCAGTAGTGAATTGTGCCTTTTAAATGGCCACTATTTGCAAGCATTGATTAGGTCTTTGAAAATCTCTCAAGCAAATGCAATTACAGAGTGCATAACTGATGATCAGTTAGAGGTTGAAAAGTCTTACAAAAGTTTGTAAAAATTGAGGTGGTGACATTTTGGTTTTGTGTTCTTTCAAGCAGTTTGAAAATAGTCACAGGACACACACTGCTTTGATTTTGCTCCTTTTAAATTTTTAAAGTTTTATTTCTTTAAAACCAGTCTACCCTAAAAAAGTAACAAAGGATCAAAGATAGCTAAGAATATCAATGTAGATGAAAATAAAAAAGCAATTTATTTTTCCTTCTATTATGCTAATGCTCTGTAACCAAGCCTTGTAGTAAGTATGAGATGAGGAATTGTATTCCTTGCTGGGCAGTAAATTTTAAAACTGTTATAAACCTGCATAGCTACAACCACTGTATAATGACACTGACAGTGATCACTGACATAATGTAGAGGATAACATCTGAAAAGTTACTTTGACACACAATTTGTCAGTTATGTAGCTTTAGGTCTGACTCCCTTATGAGCTGTTTTTTTTTTTCCTTGGCAAATTAAATTGAAAATGAATCTCAGCATGTACTTTTTTTGGAAAAGAAAAACTGTCAGCTCATGTTGTACAGCTCATGACAGGACTATCAGGAGCATATCTACCTGTTTCTAAGAAACTATTGGCTTCTATCTCACTGATTGCAATGGAAAAGTACACACTGTTCCCCACAGTGCTGAGACCTCTACTTGTTTATAAGCCCACAGTATTACAGTGTTGGAGGGTAGTCATTTCTAAAATTGTGAAAAGGATTCAGTCATCCATGAAATCCAGGGCCAATACAAGCACCTGGTGATGTATTTACAGCATTTACCGACGCAGACTGCCACAATTATTTAAAATAAGGACAACAGAAAAACCATCATGTTCCAAATGCTCATTGGTGCTTAAAGTTCTTAACATCGTGGAAGTGTTCTTTCTGTGAACTTGGATAACCAGTGGTTTTCTTCGGTTGAGACATTCTGTCCATTTCTCTCCTACAGTTCATGATTATTATTTTTAGGAGTGCAGATCTTGCTGCAGTTTTTGACTTTTGGTCACTGTGAACAGCCTACTGATTTCACTGTGCTCCAGCTCTTTGTCAAACAGCATGTACAGCGACTGCAACAAGAAGCAAACACAGTTTCTAAAGCTCCAATGACACCTCTCAAATATTTTGCAAGTAAACACTGCTGGAGGGCTCTGCATACAAATGCACAAACAAAATGTGCACACACACACACACACACACACTACACACTCTCCACAATGAGCCTGTCTCTGCTTGCTCTCTCTTATACAACTAATTTGTCAGTGAT
The DNA here is from genome assembly GCF_001640805.2 of Lates calcarifer. Lineage (NCBI taxonomy): Eukaryota > Metazoa > Chordata > Actinopteri > Centropomidae > Lates > Lates calcarifer. Next base: position 21,486,630 of record NC_066836.1, read on the forward strand.
AATGTACAGATAGTTAATATGCAGGGGGCAGAGGCCCTGGCAGTCAGGTTAGAACAGTCAGGGGGGATCAATAAACACGTACAAACATATTCACATTTGTTTGCAATAAATCCAGGTGCCACTGGATAACCATTAGTGACTCTGTAGTTGTATGGTTGTAGTGTAATACAGAAGTCTGAGCTATTTAGTGATTAAATATGGCTTATATGAGAGTTTGTTTAGTCTAATGTATGGATGGTTTTACTTTAATGAGTTTAAAGGCTCTGGAAACCTATTTTCTCAACTGGCTTCTTATGAGCAATGTGGTCAAATATGAACCAAAGTTGAAACAATTTGGCTTATTTCACTGAGCAGATTTCTGTATTTGCATTTTTGACTGTGCCCCTCTTACTGACGAACTACCATGCCAGGTAGCACCAAGCACCAATCAGAGTCTGGCAGAGCCTGAATCAAATTCTGATGACAGTTTGTAGGTTGTTTGTTTATGTAGCCAGGCCATGAATAAAATAAAATGAGTTTTTTTTTTTTTTTTTAGGATTTAATTATCTCTGTGTTTTTAGCTGCAGTTGAGGGATAGTAAAAAAAGAAGACATACTTTTGGAAGATAACCGCTGTTTCTTCTATCTCACGATCTAAGACTGTGGCCAGGATTTTAGAAATACAATAGTTCACGAGTTCCCCAAACATACCACCACTCTCAGAAAGATCTAACCAGAAACCAAAAAGAGTGGTGCTGAATGTTTTGTAATTATTGGTGTTTTTCATATTTTATTCATTCAGTTAACAGTTCAGTTATAAGCTTTTTAAAATCTCATTTCCAAAGACTGAGGTGTAAATGGTGTTTCAAAGCCTTCTTCATAGCACCAGGAATACAGAAATGCTAAAATCTTGATTTACTCTTTTGTTGGTCTAAATGTGATCAACATTAAGAATAATGAGTCTAAAAATATTGGGGTCAACTTAAAAAATAAGAAATAAATAAAAAAAACATTCAATTATAACAGTAGTGACTAAATAAATAAAATGGAAGGACATGTGTTTGTCATGACCCTGGACCACTGTCTGCCCTTTCAGTCTGTATTATCAGGCAAGATATTTTTCATCTACCTATGTCTATAAATTGTTTTGGTTTTTAATGAGTTCCACACATTGCTAGCCGTTGATTTCCTGTCATGTACTAACCTCCAAAGAGCTTTAACTGACAAGATTCCAGTCGACCTTGGCTTACCTCACTCAGTGGACTACTTGCTCACATTAAGGATTTTCAATATCTGTCTAACTTTTGGAATTTTAAATGAGACATGATTCATGACAAGTGGTTGAGTGCCCTTGGTTAACATCTGTAAAATAGCAGAGATGCATGCAGGTATATTTTTCAATTGCTGTTAAACTTTTAAAAACATTGTGTTTTTTTAAAAAAAAAAAAAACATATTTGACTTGATGTCACTGATACTATTATTAAAGCATTTCTACTCAGAATGCAGGGTGATTTCATGCAGCAGTTTTTGAAAAATTGTGAGATGTCACCAAAATATCCCTAGAAATCACACTTGATCTGATTGGTCTGATTATCAATTACTTTTTCAGCCTGCAGCTTTTGAAAGTTTATTTTTATTTTATTTTTTTATTTTTTGGCAGTGTCCACTTTACTTGTGAATATTTTCAGCCTTCATCTCTGCAGATACGTCATTAGCAGCTATCACACAGAGAGGGTGTTAACTATTAAGGTGTCAAATCACTTCTTTTAAATAATTAAAAAATAAAATAAAATCCTGTATCACACCTTTTCAACCAAGATTTGTGTGCAGAGCCTGACACTCCAAACCCAGAAGAACTCTCCTCTCCGTTCCTGTATAATTAAATGCAAATGCAAAAATGTGTTATTTAAATATAATTATCCAGTAGTTGAAATGATTCATCTTGACCAGATTTCTGGCAGATAAAATGAATCTCTCCTTCAGTTACTGGGAGACTTCATTTACTGAAACCATGATGATGTTTTTGTTTTTTTTAACAAAACAGTACATTTTTTAACTTCCTCTTTCTTTAAACATTTTCACTCTGCAACTGCAGATTTGGCAGACTGACTTACAGCTTGTAGAGCTGTTTTAAGCAGAAAGGGTAGGGTATTTTTACACTGTGTAAGGTTTACTGCATGTGGGGGTTTATATCGCCTCTTGGTTCCACCCTTGTCTCTGCAGATATACCAACAAACTGACAGGAAAAGGACTCATTAGTGGATGTGACACTGTTAGTTGTTTCTACTGCTTTCACAGAAGGATGCTAAAAGTGAAGGTAAACCAGATATGTTAATATTTGTACATTAAAATTTAATTCACTTGACTTCACTTTAGTCACCATGTGACCTGATTCTATAGAATTTGTTTTCAGTTCAGCATCAGAAAAAAAAACAGTACACAGTATTAAGAGACAGAATTCAGAGTCCTTATTGCACCAGGAAAAACTGTTTTTTAAAATGTGTTACTTTGATGGACAAGAACGTGTAGCGCCTCCCAGAGTGTGAACTACACTTTTGATTAAGAGTTTTTTTCTCAAGTTGTTAAAGTTTGAGCAGTCTCTGCTGGGATTTTTGGTGATGTGGTCTGAGTTAACATTCCATTTGAGCGTACTGCTTGCATGTGCCAAGAAATTAAAACAAGTCTCTGATAGTTATGGGTTCATCTGTGATATGGAAGAAAAGAAGCTGTTCTGATTTGTGGTGGGAGAGGAAGACAGAAGAAACCAGCCGTTAAACTACTCATGGCACACTTTTATCACTGCTCTGGGCTGTATCACTTCAATCTCAAGTAATATTCCATGGCAAGAAAGTTTGAGCAGTGATATGAAAGCACAGACTCAAACCGAAATCCATGGTTATTGTTAGCACAGCTGAACTAGAGTGCTGCAACTCCATTCCAGGAAAAGTGGGACTGAAACAACAGCCACAACATTTGATTTTAAATTTCATGTTCATCTCTTGTTCATATAACTTTATGGTGTGTTTGACATGGTTAATGATGATGTTTCACTTATGCAGATGACAGAACAATAATCAGTCTAAATGGTCATTTGGTCAACAACCCTGTTCCAATGCTTCAGTCAGTCCTGTTACTGAACACTCTCAGCTTGCTCTCTCTCATTATCAATACAGTACTTCAGTGTGTAGTGCCAAGTGATTAACTGCGCTCAGTGATTCAATTTCAGTTACTCCTCAGTTTAAACAACATAATTGACTCACTGCAGTCAAATTATTTGAATTATGCAAAGCTCAGCTTTCAGTTGTTTTGATTTTCTGAAATCTGTAGTCCCAGAAAAAAAAAGTTTTTAAATAGCCTTGGGAGCCAGATGAGTTTTGCAGCCTTCCTCCCCAGTATGACACTAGCTGCAACGGAGCCAGTTTGACAGAGTCAGGCCCAAATTGGACAGAGCAGTCACAGTTTTAAAAGTGCATCCACGAGGGCGACACAAGCAAACCAAGCAGAAATGTATAAATAACAGTGGCAAAGCCACACAATCTATTGAATATACTGAATTTTACAAAAGACATAATATATCATGTTGAGTATATGGAATCAAAATAACTACACTGAGGGCAAAGGTACCATAGATATGTTTAAATTTTGGTAGCTTCATGAGAAATGACTGAATGTGCAGCTGTTTCTCACTGGAGTCTGTGTGGACAGAGACTGAAACAGATACAAATGGTGAATGTAGCTCAGTTATATGCACATATGGTATATTAACATGCTTAACATGTTGTGGGCCGTGCTGTTTTGGCTCAACAAAGGGTATGTGGTATCAGAGGAACAATAACAAGCAAACCAGAATAAATGTGTCCTGTTACTTCATAAACCTAGATGCTACTCTAAATTCTAATATAAAAGCAAAATTCAAATAATGATCAGTTGTAGTGAGGATGAATAAATAAAGGGCAGGTCAAATACCATTGAGAGGAGTGGATTTAATTGTGGCCTTCTCAATAGCACACTATGGTAATCTAAAATTTTGGACTGATTTGGACAATATATTATGATCCTTAAGCCCAGCTATCTCCAGTGGAGCAACTCATTGGCCATCAGTGGAACACTGGGATTGTAATGGGTATCTGCCATGTGAGAATCTGATAAGCATCTGGGAAAATTCTGAGCATTCATGCTCTGCCATGCCTGACTTGATATTCACCCGTGTGCTTGAAGAAAACCTGAATCCATCACGCTATTTATAAACATGACTGAACAGAGGAAGTGCATGCTCAATTTTCATGGCACCATTCAGAGCCACTTGAGAAAACCAGCACCAACACCATGGTGAATTTGATGGTGGATTTGAATTTCCTCTTGAAAGTTTTCAGCATTCACCTTTCACATGGGTGGAGATGCCCACGAGTGGTTCCGTGAACATGACAGACAAATCAGATATTTTTTTTTTGGTCTCTCCAATTACATGATGGAAATCCAACTGAGCATATGTGAGGTGAGATAGAAAAGAGGTACTGCAAGTACAGAGGCACCAAAAGTTGGGTTGGCTGGAATAGCGGAAAGCACCTGAATATACATGGGCTAACATCTCTGTGAAGAGCTGTTGAAACCCCACTGGAGTTTGGGCCTCAACTCACAAATGCTGCTCTGCTAGCAAAACAGGATGAAACTCAATATTAGGTTGAGTCAACATGTCTTCACATTTCATCACATACTGTCATCTGTATTTATTCTATATAATTCCCAGGACTGGCTGTCAAACTTTTATCAAATTCCATATGTTTTCCCCCTCTGCTGTATATCTATTTTTCAAGGTGTCCATTTTTGTGATGCGTGAAATTTCCTTGCTGTCACTATCAGCTGTAAACCACTGTTGGCTGGGACAGAAGCAAGTGGCTCTGGAGTTATCTTGAGCACACACACACATTTACACACACGGTTGGCAGCCAGGCCAGGAGTGAGTGACTATAGCTGTTATCTCAGACATATCTCCAGACAGCGGTTATCCAAATCTGTGCACTCGGCTTGGCACAGCACACCACCCCAAGCATTTTAGACACAGTAGTCTGGACAGATGGATAGGAACGAGGGAGACAGAGAGAGAGAGAGAGAGAGAGATGGAGAGAGAGTAAGAATGAGAGAGGGAGAGTCAGTTTAGATGCATTACCAAGGAGAGATGAATGGAACGAAGGCGGAGAGCGAGAAATTGTCAAGGAGAGGGGTGAGAGAGAGCGAGAGAGGCTCAAGCCATTTAGATGTGCCATGATGGAGAGAGAAAGAGACCTGGGACAAATGAAAGGAAATAGACTGGTGTTGGTGATGGAGGAGCAGATAGAGAGCAAGCAGAGATGACCAGAGAGATGATGCCCTGTCTGTATTAAGCTGCTCTATGTCAGGAAATTGGCCACTGACCCCAGGCTTGCTGACAACCAATGAAACTGTCTGTTCACAACATCTACCTTGACAATTTATTTAGGCTTGTGCTGAGTCTCAAACCACTAATTTACTGTATGTAACAAAAGTGAAAAAATCTGCCATTGGAATTAATTTCTAAGCAGATTTTATATCATAACATATCATACAGAATAAAAATGACATTTTATTCACAACTTTCAAACAAAGCATACCACAGGAGTTGTGCAAATCTAGCTTCTGCCTCACATACTAAGGAGTTCTATGATCAAAATGAGTGTTGCCTTGCTTTCAACAAACATTTCATTGATGCTGGTCATTTATGTAGAAAAAAAAATATCTTGGCCCCCTTTGGTTACTTTTGACTGTGCATCCACCGCCAACCATGTTGCCCAGTCATCCTTATTACCTTTCTTACCCTAATGATGTATTTGAATCGCTGCAAATCATAGATTCCAGGAGGTTCAACTGGTGAGCATAAATTTGATCCTTCTTTCTAAAGCTGTCTGCCCCAATTATTTTGGAACCATTAACACACATTTTTAATCTCTCTATCTCTACACATTTATTTCCTGCTGTTTGAAAATTGGCCCATGTGGTTCCATTGCATAAAGGAGATATATGGGGATTTCGTCCTGTATCCAAATTACCCTGGAATCCTGGAATCTTTGGTAAACTGCAGACTCAAATATTTTCTTTCAAGTCATTCTATATTGTCTGCACCAATCAGGATTTAGAGCTAATCACAGCACTATCATAGCTGTCACTTTGGTTACAAATAATATTATATTTGTGCTATACAATAAAAACACTGTGCTGCCCTTTTTGTGGACCTTTCAGATACAGTTGATCATTTTTGTTCATACAAAGTCTACATAGTATTGGTCTGGATGGAAAGGTTTGTGACTGGTTTCAAAGTGATCTGCTTGGGAGAAGTCAATGTGTAAAATCAGGAATGGTCCAGTGTGAATTCTTAGCAGTAACAAAGGGTGTCCTGCAAGTTCAATTCTGGGTCCAGTTCTTTGGGGCTGGGGCTTTCTTTTATAGAAACAGAATCTACTTCCCATATGATACCGTATGACAGCACAGCTAATGTATATGATACATGGAAAAACATGGTTTGGTAGCAGGTGGTTGCAGTTATGAAATATTACTACTAGTAATAGTTAAGACTGCTACAAACATCATACTACAAACAGCTGCCATATTTAATGTGCTGATGTAATATTAGGTAACATCTAATAGCCTACCCAACCAAATATTAGTTGGTATCTGAAGACTGGCACAACAGCAAACAGCTGCCATGGTACATGGAGAGAATTTGATGCATGTTTCATATAAATCTAATGCATATTTCCTAAATGCACTGCAGCTGTCAGTGCAGATGGGGAACACATGTGGTTCATTACAAATGAATGAACTTCTAACTTTTGCCAACAGGCTGACATAGTTGGTATGGACAAGGTGTGAAAGAGGAGAGGACACCAAGGGAGAGCAGAGACTAGCGACTGATTTGGTTTTGCAGGAAGTTTTATGATTCTTGGAACACAGTCAGCTCCTACCTTGGATGCTCTCTGCTTTGTCACTCTATATGCAGTGGGTGTCCACATGGATGATTGGTTGCCTGAGGTGTCAATGTTCACATTTGAACTTGGTTTGACTATTATCTAATATTATCTAATTTGTTTTTATTTCTTTCTCATTTCAGAAATTCTATTGTAATATTGCAGTACCACAAATGCTTTATCCATCACAACACATAGTTATATACAGTATCCTTGTAATTCTGCTGCTACTTCTACTTTTTATATACAACGTTACATTGCATGTCTGTTTGTTTCGGGGAAGAGATCACTGCTCTTCTTGAGCTTTCTACCCTTTTTCTGTCATTTCGTTTTAGATATACAAACTGATGGTCTAAGGATAAAATGATTATGGGTTAAATATGGGTTAAATATATGTAATTCTCTTGACTTGATTATAGGGCAGTAGTCTTATAATATTTTGGAATCCAGGTATCCCTGTATCGAGTTCCCTGATCTCACCAGTATCTGTGGACTTGTCTTTCCATTTTTGTTATATTCAAGAGAGCCAAAGACCTGAACTGTCCTTTCAAAAGTCCATCGAGTGATCTATCAGTCTGTCCTCTCAGCAATACAATTCTTCTTTGACTCTTTCTGGTCCATTCACAAGCATACCATTGGAACCACTCTCTTTCTTCTTCTTCTCTTCATTTTGTCAAACTATAATCTTTTTGTTGTCGTTGCTCTATCATTAGTTTGACTCTGTGTCATTCCTTCTCTCTTGTGTTTACTTCTCATGTCTTCCTTTTTCTCACTTGTTTTCTAATCTTTCTTTTTCATCTCAACATCATTGCATGGCTCTCTCATTCTCTCGTCCTCTTCCATTTATCTTCCTCCACGATCATTCTCTGTCTCTCTGTCTCACACACACACACACACACACACATTGGCAGAGACAAGAGATCTATAATACATCTGGAGGAGTTGGTCAGAAACTTCAAGACAGAGCAGATGGATACTGGCATAGTAATGACTTCGCACACCTGCACACACACACACACACACTCACAATGTGGTGCATGAACACACACACACGTAGGTAAAGCTTGTCTTCAAGCTTAGGTGCATGCATACACACACACACACACACACACCTCCCATAGCAGTGATGATGTGGCTGTCATTCTGGTTCAGTAAGAGGAGCTATGCTAGTTGATAGACAGTCTTCAGAACCCTGCTGGAAATGGCTGGGCTCTCTGACACCTGCAGCCTGAATGTGTGTGTGTGTGTGTGTGTGTGTGAGTGAGTCTATTAGAGCCAGAAACAGGTGAAGTAACAAACAGTGAGAGGAACCGATAAGGCATTCCTGAGCATATGTGCAAAATTGTGATAGTATATCCTCAGGTTTATTTGTGCACATACAATGTTTAGTATATATGTGCATGTTGACTGACACACAATACTTTCTTTCACCATACCATCTCCTCCTATTGTCAGAGTAGATAGACAATAGAGCTCTGAGTCACACACACACATAAAGAAGCACACTAATACACACAAAGAAACCAGAAGATAGTGTTCATGGTTGGACTTCTGAAATCCATTTTCAGTTTTCATCTTCTACTCCTTCCCATCATCTATCTATCCTGTCTATCCTGTCACCATCACTCACTGAAACTCCACTCACTGATTTACTCCACAGTCCCTGTGGGACTGAGCATATGTGTGTGCCTATGAGTATATTTGAGGATGAGAAATGGATTTCTGTGTGCGTGTGTGGGTGAGTGTACGTGAGAGAGAAAGAGAAGTACCTATACCGGTACCTGCAAATAAAGTGTATGTTTGTGTGTGTGTGTGTGTGTGTGTGTGTGTGTGGATCTGTGGCACAAACATCCTTTTGTATGCATGTTTGCACTCACACAGGCTGATGATTTTTTTGATTACACATCTTTGTACAAGTTTGTGTGTGTGTGTGTGTGTGTGTGTCGATGTCTTTCAGGGGCTTGAGATGAAAGGTGAACTTCATATGCAACTGGGACTGCAAATGACAAGGTGCTGACATGGTGTCATTCCTCTTGCTGTCAGACAGGTTGGATGGGGGATTGATTACATCAGTTCTGGGTAGTTTAATGGTTGCTTTCTGACCAGAATGGGTCACAGCATAGTATGCTGGTGACCCAGAGGAAGGACTGCAGATATGCTCACTCAGAAATATATGTGTTCTTATGGGACCTTACATTTGGTTAAATTCATTTTCTAGCCTCTGTTCCTAACTGTCTGCTTAAGATAGTTTTACACTCTCCACATTGTGAGAGCACCAGGGTCCACTATGGTCCGCATGACATACATTATGTCATCAGGGGATGTATGCAAGGCTCTCATTGTGTTCCCTGTGCAGCCACTACGCTATAGGGCACCAACTATGCATGCACTCCTCCAAGTGCACTAGAAAACACTTAAATATAGTAATAATATAGTAATAATAGATATTTGCAGCTGTCTGCGCATAAGTCATTTTTTGAACATTTTCAGTCCTACATTATTCTGAACCATGTTTACTGGGTTGTATTCTTCTTCCCTGGCTTTGTTGGTGCATGGCAACAAGGTGTGCAACAAGCTTTAACAACATTTTAGGCTGTGTGATACACTCAGTCTTGTAAATGTTCAAGTACGACTATACAGCTGTTTTTCTGAGCGGGTCTACGTTTCATTTATGTCATGCGTGTTCATTAGGGGACACACATGCATGGGTGATGCACACAGGTCTCACACTATTCCACTGATCAACAGGTGGATGTTAACATGCCAAGATATGATACAATGTGCCAACAAAGGCAAGGTAAAAGAAGACTGCAAGCAAATAAACATGGATGTAAACAATGCCAGATTCAAAATGTGAAAAAAAACAGCTCTGCAAATGTCTGAAAGTTGTATAATGTACACCTAGTAAACAAAACCTAGAGATATATTTTTTTGTAGTTTGCTTTTGCACTTACTTCACCTACAGCTGTTTCCACCTGCAGAGACTCATGAACCTCTTGAGAAACCTCAAAACTTCATGTGTATTTTGCTTGCAGTAACATTGATTTTAATTCATGGGCCATAGTCTGCTTCACAATAAGTTCCTGCTCCTGAAATACTTTTCACTCAGCTAGGTGAAATCAGGGTGAAATCTGCAGTAGTAAACAAGAGTCACAACAGACAGTTGGAATCTGGAACTGGGGTTTTTATTCATGGTTTAATTTGCCAACTCCTTCAGGCAAGTATATTTGCTAGATGTTTAGCTTCTGGGGCTTAAAACTAAATGAATCTTCAAGCAGAATCATCTTTATATAACGAAGCTATCTACATAACTCTAGCATTTTTAGCTGTGATGTAATATTGCTTTCAGTTATGAACTATTGCAAAAAATAGAGTACACTAAGGTAATTTAAATGATACTGCACACATTGAATTTAGCTTATGTATTGATAAGTCCCCTATTCCCAAGTAAATGCTAATTCACTTGTGTTTTGAAACTCAGTGTAGTAGAGACATGTAGAATAAGCAGAAAAGTTCTTTTGATCTAAGTACAACATTCGGAGACAGCAGATGTGACTAATATAAAGATGTTTGCAGGCTGTTTGGATGCTTGCTGTGGGTGTCATATTTCAAAGTGGCAAACAGGTTATTAAATAAACCTGCAGCAGGGTGTTGATATGATATAAACTGTAGTCCCTGAGTGACTAGGCTAAGTACACAATTTGTGTTATAGTTTGTGCCCACAGTAATGATATCTCAGTGGTAGTCTGGAGCCGACAGTACCTCTGGGGCTCAGAGATAAGCTTCTGGGTGTATGAGAGATCATCAGCCTCAAAGGTTAACCTGGAGGGTTATAAAAGCTTTGTTATTTGGGTCATGGAGGGAGGGCACCAACCACCAAAGTGCGCTCAGCCAGAGAGCTGCAGCAGGTTGGAGAATGGCACAAGCTCTTATGGGGTGTGTCTAGACAGGAGAGAAATACCAGCTGTTTTTTTTTTTTTTTTTTTTTAATAAATGCCTAATAGAGAGTGATAATTTCATTGTTGAGAATGTTTGTATATAGTGGTGTCTTTGATCAGGTTAATAATGAGGTATAAAATGAGGAGAAGTCAGTCTGCCAGTACAGTGTTTATGTATGAGGGACAGGTGTATGCATACTGTTCCTTTAGAGAAAAATCTGCATGTTTAGATGATTCCAGTTGAGTCATCCTGAATATGTTATTTAAATAGCTCAGCCATCACTTCCATTAGTTATAGTATGGTAATGTTATAAGGATAATTGTCACCAAAGGTCACAAAGACAGTACTGAGATCTAGGAACATGGTGAACACTATGACAAAGTATGAAAGCATCCAGAAAATCGTGTAGTAAGAAAATCTACATTTTAGCCTAATTATCCAGTTAACGTTGAAGGTAATTCCGAAGCTGAAATGTACAGGCATAAGTACAGTAGTTGTTCAGAAATGATTAGCTAATTACCAGTCACTCAAAATCCATCTGCAGCTATTGTAGGAATTAAATGAGCAAATCATTTTGAGCAAAAGTGGAAAACATTCACTATTTTCTCAGAGGTGAGTATTTCCTGGTTTTCTTTATCTTCTGTAAGAGTAAGCTCAGTATCTTTGGGTATTAGGCTAAACACTATAAAACATCACCAAGGACATTTATTACAGGCTTTTCTCACCATTTGGCTAACCTGTTTTTTCTTCTCTTACTTTTCTTTCTTTACTTGTTTTTAACCTGTCCTAACATCTGACCATTTGGTACATTACAATGAGTAATTGTTAGTGCTGTGTATTTTTGGCTTGATGCTGCATACATTAAGTCACACATACACTTTGAGGTAATATATACTTTTTATTGCTGTGATGTGTGTGCACAGAGGCAGAAGGGAATATATAAGGTCTGAACTTTTTAACTTAGCATTTTTGTGAAAAGCTTTATTAAATATAATCTCACTATTATAAACTGAACCTGTGTGAATGGTCTTTTATCTCCCTCAGTTCTCTTATGTTCACACCCTATCACCAGTAAAGGTCACAGCGATCTAACTAAACAACAGTTACACTCACCAAAGGTCACACATTTGCTATGTACATAACTGCATAATTAAAAGGTCCCTGATTTGAACATATTAGAATTTACTTTGGGATAGATGAGACCATGGGAGGTTATCACCACAGCAACCATGTCATTTGGTATACATGCCTTCTTTGTAAATGCCAGAGCTAACAGTTCTGACAACTTATTCCAGGGCATTTCCATCAACGGGAGTGACCTGGTCTCATTCAACCCTGTGGTTCACGCTTTTTGTTCCAGACCTTTTGAAGTGTGAAAATTGACTAACGCCTAACAGTGTCAGAAAGAATCCCCATGCCACCCACTCATGTACTAAATGCTGAACAGATTTTTAGAGGACAGGATATAGGGAAAAAAAAAAAAAAAAAGTTCTGATTTAACCTTTCATCTGCCCAGAGAAGTTTGACTGTGCACCCTTGCTGTGTTTCAACAGCCCCTCTATTCACACTCATTCACAGGTGGGAGCTCACCATTACAGCCCCCATATTCTACCAATGGACGGAGCAATTGGAGGTAACTGCTTCACTAAAAGATGCATTTCAGCTCTACAATTGTCAATCTCTATCTGTTGTGGGTTTATAGTGGAGACTGTTCAAAAAAATCCAAAACTAATTATATATATATATATAAATTTAACTTCATGATAAGAACATAACTTCCAGGTTACAAATGAAGTAATAAATGGTAAATAAATTAAATAGACTGCACTTACATAGCTAATCATATAGACCAGTCAAAGCTTTTTACACTACAGGTCACATTCACCAATTCTCACACACATTCATATAGTTGTTGTTCTATACATTAAGAGCTCTAACATACACACCCATTCACACATCGATAATACATTGGGGCAATTTGGGGTTCAGTATCTTGCCCAAGAATACTTAGGAAGGTGGAATCAAGGAGCTGGGGATTGAACCTTCTGGCTAGTGGGTGACCCACTCTACCCCCTGAGCCACAGCCACAATTTTGGCAATTAACACAGTCATCCAAATGTATCAATATTCCATTAATTTCCATAATGTTTCAGAAGTCCCTGATTGCCACCTACTGATTTGTTTAAACAGTATTAGGAGACACCTGTATGCCATCCAGGAGGTCTGCTCATTCAGTCAGTCACTGTACAGCAAGAAAATTCATGCACTGATTACTATATATCAAATCCAAACAAGGTCAGATCTTGCACTCATTAAATAACTCTGCGCCCATCACCAACAAGTCATCCAAACTAAATGACAAAATAGGTTGTTTATCCTTTGCCTTTTAAACACAAAGAAAGATGAATGTGGATGTGGCATAAGATAATTCTTAGAATGATTGTCAGAATCTGCAGATCCCCTCAGCTTTGTTGAGGCTTATACTGTGTTTCTGCTCACTGTTAAGTTGCTCTGCCTGCACTGCATCAGCCAATGGTTTTCAGAGAGCGAGAGCTCAAAAAATCCACTGTACACTACCTGCTTGTTACTCAGCACGTAACTGTAGACAGGTACAATTATCTGGGGAACATACTGGAACATTTAGCAGCTAAAGAGTCAGATTTATTTTATTTTTTTTTATTTTTATCACAGATTGTGATTATGGTTAAAAGAAAACAATTTTGACTATCAGTGAGAAATGGGATGCAAATGACATCCCCTGATTTGAATGCTTGAGAAGTGCTTGATGTTCTCCCTGATCAGTTCAGTTGCTGAATGATCTGGTTGGGGAGAGCATGTAGTGCATGTTCATAAATGACATCCACCCATGTGTTTAGTGTATGAGGACAGTCTTTCATTGTTGCTGTTTCCTTTTTTATATAAGGATTAAGCAGTGAAGGAAGAAACTGGATAAAAGCTGTGGAAAGAGAGATTTGCTCTCCAGTTTTTACCTCTCTTCTGTTTGACCACCAAATACCACTAAAAAGGAATTATTCAGATCTCAAAATAAAGATCACGCATATAATAAATTGTTGGATAAAGAGTATAGAGACATGTTGACTGATGAAGCTTGTCAAAGGATAAGCTTAGAACTCAAGACAAATTACTGTTACACATCTTGGAGCTTAGTGTAACTGATTTACATGCCAGAGCATAAATGTTTGAGAAGACATATCAAAGTGAGATCAGATAAAACCAGCACTCTTTATGTATCAAACTTCCACATTTCCTCAGTCTGGGCAGCGAGGTGCATAATTCACCGCAGGGCAAAGACAGAGATGAAGCCTGCCACCTCGCGGCGTTTCATTCCCTTCATGATGCCTGTCTTATGTGCCTAAAGATACTTTATCTGTCAAGTGCCATAAATCAGTGATGCGAGGATGTGGCTGTGCTTTAATGTACATATTGCTGTCGGGCTGGGATGAAGAACTACACTGGGAAAGACCAATGGAATAACAAAGTAGGGAGGAGAGAGGGAGCAGGACAGGGAAGAAGGTGAAAAATCACCACAGTGTAGAAATGAGAGAGGGGAGCATTTAAAATGAGCATTTGAAAGAAGTGGGGGGTAAGAGGGAGAAGTGTGAAACAGAGGTGATGCACGAATAAGAGGAAAGGGAATCACAAGCACATTTCAGAACTGGAACGGAAAGTGAGGAGAAAGCCACAAGTTAATAGGTAGAGGGAGGAGGAGGAGGAGGAGAGAAATATGGAGAGGGGGATGGAGGGAGGGAGGGGAAGGGAGTGTCTCCCAAAAGCAGGCCAATGTGTAAGTGTGGCAGACTCAGTTACCCCGGGGCTTCCGCTACTCTCTTGCCTCCCCAGAGAAGCAATTAACAAAGAAATTATGGTGGAACAATTCACCCAAAGGCTCTGGGTGTCTCTCATATCGTTTAAGTGTACTAATCATTTTTTCCATTACAGTACAGAGAGAGGGGGAGAGAGCAAGGTGCAAAGACAGAAGGAGTGTGTGACAGAGAAAAAATGACAAAAACAGAGATAAACATCGTGATAAAAACAAACAAACAAACCAAAAAAAAAAAAAAAAAAAAAAACATGGTGCTGAATGAATTAGCACTTTATTTAATATGATTTAAATGTTTAATTTGTTATTGATTATTTTATTTCTCTGTCATGAAAGCAATAGGAGAT
This sequence comes from Lates calcarifer, assembly GCF_001640805.2. Lineage (NCBI taxonomy): Eukaryota > Metazoa > Chordata > Actinopteri > Centropomidae > Lates > Lates calcarifer. Next base: position 21,501,713 of record NC_066836.1, read on the forward strand.
GGGTTATGTCATTGAACAGGACTGCAGAATAAGTGTACAGCAGCATGGGAAATGTGAGTATATTTTATTTTTTTCACAAAATTGAAAAAGAAAACATACAATTTGGGGCACTAGTTCATTAACTTTATCTTTTCAGATGATGTGTAATATTCCTAAAACATTCAAGGACTATAGAACACACGTACATCAAACTTAGTCAGTGACTTTGCAGTGAATTTGATATACAGTACTTAACATTCTTGAATTATTTAAAATCACTGTAATATTTAAAATGATTTCTATGATATTTCTCTGACATTAATACCATATGACTTTATCCACTGTTATTTTAGTTTTAATGTACTTTCTCAGTCGCTACTGTAACTCTGACCCACCCAGATCTAGATGGACCACATAAAAAATACTATACTTTTAATGAACCTGAAATATTGATATCAATTTCATCAACTCATAATTAAAACTCTAAAATATTGATGCTAAAATCTAGCTTGCAACCAAGTTTTCTTATCATTTGGTGAAAGTGTGTGAGATGAGTTGCCTTTGGAATGGGATTAATAGTTTCATTTTCACATTTTTTACAACTATGCTTAATTGCAGTGCTCCATGGTTTTACAAGTTAGTGGTAGAAAACATTGCAGACTGTAGTATGTCTTGCAATAATAGCCATCATGCCAACAAGTAAATGTGTTTTGTGTGAATATGTGTCCTGCTGAGTTTTATTTTAGACTGCAAATTTAAAAAATAAAGATTAAAGATAGAATACTTAAACAGTCACAAAGTAACAAATCAATGTAAAACTTACATGCACAGCTAAAATGATAAGGCCAATCAACGTGGTGGAATTTTTAACCAAACTCTTTTTTTAATCAGCCACCTAAAGCTCAACAAACTGCAGAATCGATCAGGATAAACTGACTTGGTAGGCCCCGGCTTGTTTAATAAAAAATGTTTGTCGTCAGCTGAGAGTGACGATGCTTTCTTCTCTACTTGGATTTATCTTTGGCCTCCAGTAGCATCTGCTTTCAGAGTGAATGAAACTCCACTACAAACTGGAAGGGGAGTTTAACTGCACCTTGAAAAATGTACTTTTTGTTACTAAAAATATTACTAAAAAATACTTCGATTCAATTCAAGATTTCTTCTTTATCTTGAGGGATAAAGAAGAAATCTTGGGGCAATTTGAGGCAAGCAAGCTTAGACATTTATTTACACACATAAAAACAATCTAAAAATATCTAAGCCCACAAGGCATATACCATGTTAAAAAGCAGAAGTTACTACCACAGCACTGGGGAGAGGAAATACAGTGGTACGTAACACAAACACCTCACAGCGGTCGCTCCAGATTATAACTACTACTGTACAACCTGAGGAGGCAGCTCTCACGACACCACCTCCTCTACCCATACTCAACAACTAAAACAAAATGTGTGCGTTCTAATTAAACCCAATCAAACCAAGCACATCTAACATTTACTCTAAACGAGGCTCTATAAATAAAATGGGTCTCTTCTAATTTAAGCATTCAGGCATGAAAGGCAGCGCCTGAACTCTCTCCCACCTTGCTCGAAGAAACAAACAAATTAGCCAACTTATATTAAAGCATGCCTGCTGTGCACGACAGGTAGCTATTTTCAGGTTGAATTTTTGTCTCAGACGTGAAGCTGGAGGTGGCATCTTTCAAAGACGTCGTGCGGATTTTATTTGAGTGTTGGAGTTTTTTGTTACTCAAATAATCCTCTGAAGAAGTTTGTTTTCAAAATATAAAATATATAAAATTTGCCATTGACTTTTTTTTTTAATCAAGAAGGTGTTTGTATTGTCAAAAGTTTGTACCAATATGTAGTTAAGGGCAAACAGTCATTCTCAATCCAGCATATTAGTTACAAAGGAGCAGCCGTTAGGCAACAGACTAGGAATAGAACAGACATAAACAGGATGTTAAAAAAAAAAAATCTTGATTGATTTGTCACATGTTGTCATAGCACTGAGTGATGTTTCTGTGTGTATTGAAGAGTGGGAAGGCATTTATTTTTGTCTTTGTTGATCACAAAACAAGACAAAGGAGCAACATCTTATTTTATGGTGTTACCCAGACATCATTCACAGAACAAACTCCAGATTGTCATGGCATTTATGATAAAATCTCAGGTTTTCATGTGTGTCTGTGAAGTGCATGCATGTATTGGGGAGGATTTTCTTTATTTTTATTTTTTTTTTTCCTCTACACACAGGAGGCTTGTGGAGTGTGAAATGGCTGAATGCAGCTTGGCAGACACCACTCCTGAGACAGATATGAATATAAGGACAAGCTTGCACACACACTGACACACTCAAGCATTCTCTAACACATTCACATAGTCTTACACACTGTATGGCCAAAAAATATGTGGACAAACTTGTACATTTTTGGGCTGGGGCTAGCTTTGTTCTCTGATGCACACCCAAACTGATGGGCTCTAGTGCGCCTTCATCACACCCTCTGTAGAAGGGATGATTTCATGTGTTTTTGGTGTTGTTTCACTGCAGTACAACACAACAACAAACACAGTAGCAGTGGTGGATCTGTGGCACACGAGACATAGCAATACTGTTCATTTTCAGGCTTGATGTCTTTTTTTGCAGTCAACACCTTGGAGTGGGAGAACATGGATATTTCAGCTATTTATGCATAAATTTTGACTTATAGTCTCACCTGTTAACTAGGTCTAGACTCTTAATTACCATACAGGGTGGTAAGGAAACTGAGGTGAGGCCAACACAATCACCCTTTTTTTTAACTGGAAGGCTCCTGACCAAAACCTGAAACCTGAGAGAGTGTAAGTACTGTAGATGACCTTGCTCTGTCCTGATGGTTAAACACCACTGTGGATGGGAGAATAACTCACCACATGGTGCTTGTGTCATTCTGCTTTCTATTGCTGCTTAATAAATACAGAGTAATTCAGTAACTAATTACCTTTTTACTTTTCTATATTCAACTCTTCTCGTCTACGTCTTTATGCACATTTTATAAATTGTTATTTGCTCAAGTCTCATTATTAATCGTTATTTTGTGAATCTTATTTTTCTGAAACAAGGAACTACATTGGAATTTTTTGTATTTTGTAACCCCAGAATTGGGAAACTGCTTGGCTCCCTCAAGGGCACTAGACACTAGAAACCTTTGAACGCAATTTCATTGTAAATGTACAACACTTTTCAAACCTTAATTCTAGCCTCGGCTAGGGATTGAACAGTTAAATCACAAGTCTCTAAACCATGGCGTCTTTTGATTGAAGCAGTCGTTTCCAAATGAGAGCGGAGACCAGTTTTCCCTCTGTCTGCCTTGTCCATCCATCCTCGTTATAAAAACCCCTCTTGCCTCCCTGGCGTCCCGCACCTCAACACTACTCCACTCCTGAAACCAGCCAGTATTAAGACTGACTCTTCAATCCCAGACGATCGATGCCGTCACTTACCAACCGAGTCACACCACTGATTACAGCGTCCCTCAATTTACAGTGCTGTTGGTGGAAGTAGAAGAGGAGAGGAAGGAGGGAAGGGGCTGGTGAACAGCTAGATGAGATGGACTCCCTGCTGGGCTGGTGTGGGCATAATAAGGCTCTGCTGCCTCCAGGTGTAGTTAGGTGCAAGGAAATAACTTTATTGCTTACAGTTAATAATATGAATTTTATTTATTTAAAAAAAATAATAATAATTTTATCCTTAGATGACTTGGAAAATAACCCCGCCAGGAGGGCTTCACAGTCTGCTGCTCTGCTGGAAACCAGCTGACACCATGTGAGCTGAAGTTGTGTTGCAGAGTGAGAAAACATGTTGGTCAGTCTCCTGCTGCCTGATAATTACAAACACATGTGCCTTCACGGCTGCACACTCAGAGTCATAAAAAGTGAAAATAGATATTTGTTTTATGACATGAAATACTAAAAAAAGAGATGACTGTGGCGCCTAAAAAAAAAAAAAAAGACTTGCTGCAAATTCTCCAGGTCACACACACACACACACACACACACACACACACACACACACGGACCATTACCTGCTGTCAGGCATCTGTTTACAGAAAATCAAACCAAGTTTTGCTGGGAATATCACTCAACACATTTCTTCTGATTGCACATTAAAAGGAGAAAGCGAGGAAAGTTTAGAGACAAAGAGCAGTCATTTCCTGACAATTCTCATGTTGGATTACAGAGCAGAAACAATGCCAGGACTTCAATAGAGCAAAACACAACGCGACTCATTCTGTGCACTGCCTGACTTGCAACTGTGAAAACATGAAAAACATGAGTGGGAAGAAAAGACATTAAAATGAGAGTATTTCTCTCACTTACACACAGGTCGCTGTGATATTCCACACAAATAACAACACACCAGGTTGGAAGAGAGAAAGCTCAATAAGCAAGCTATTACTCAGTTTATAATCAAATATGCCATCTCTCTATCTATCTCTCTATCTCTCTATCTATCTCTCTATCTATCTCTCTATCTATCTATCTATCTATCTATCTATCTATCTTTCTTTCTTTCTCAAACTCCCTCCCTTCAAACTTGCTTATTGTCTGGGCTGATCCTCATCAGCCACCTTAATTAGTTCCATTGGAGCTCATTTGAGGCTCTGATTAGCTTCCTGCTAATAAATTATGTGTGTTGTCAGCAGGTTGCTATACTTGTGTGGGCAACCACTCAGCGTGTATGTGTATGCATGTCTTTTCATGAGTTAATGTGCGTGATTATATGTTTTGTTGGGATAAAACAGAGCAGAGTGTGTGTGTGTGTATGGAGTGCATGTGACGTGAACATGCCTCTAGCTACCTGCTGACAGATACAGGACATCTGGTGTCTTCTTGGTGTTGATTATATGGGAGGAGCAGTGCTTGTTGGATGATGTTAGGAGGTATAATAATCATTAAAAATACAGTACAGCCAATTAACTTCTCAAAATGAAGGCAGTATCTACTCATAGTACAGCACTTAGTACAGATAGTTAAGTCCAAAGAATGACAATGACATTGGACAGATCTGTTCCTCACAATTCACATCTAGTGGCAAAAATCTGTGCGTATGTGTCTATGCAGTGAGGTAAAAAGTTTGGAGGTCAGGGTGGTGGATTGGCATGTATTATGTCTGAGTAATGTATGGAAATGTATTTCTGATTTTAATGCAGGAGACTGAAGTTTGCTTCCCATCACAGACCTTCAATTATGTGCAGTAACTATTACCACAATCTTTTAAGAAGTTGAAAATGAACATTATAAAAACTGTCACTAAACATTATCTGGGATTTTGCAGAATATTGATGTCCTTGTCTGTTACTAGGGTTCACATTGGAAGTACACTGATACAACATGGAGCCCACAGAAACAATCATAATGTGGTAACTGTTACAAATAGTGTGATGCTGAGCCAGTAACCTAAACAGTGCTGTATAGGTGTAGTTTTGTATTGGACTAAACATACAACTTGAGCTAAAAACAGATTGAATGTACTACTGAAATGAAGACAGTCAGGATGAGAACAGAATGACATTTGAACAGTGATGCCATCACTTAGATTACAAAAAAGTGAATGAACTACATAGCGTGTGAGAAGAATTCAATGAGCCAAATGCCTGGTTCAACAGAATGCTTTAAGTTTGCAGAAAGACAAACAGAGACTGAATGTCCATATAGCATTAAAGTTGGCTAAATTACTTTTGAACCAGATGCTGGTACAACCTCCTTGGCTGAGTGTTAAGCTGACAGTGCTGTCAGCAGCCTGCCAAGAGAGAAGCTCCAGTGGTGCACAAATGATTTTATAACTGAACTATGACCTGGATGCACACCTTTCTTCTGCCTGTGTGGAAATCTGACATCACAGATATCCCCTGACTCTGAAATGGTTTTGGGACAGCCCCAGTCACTGCCTGCCAAAAGTATTCTTATTGGTCATCATAAAAGATTCAAATTTGCATTTTCTGATCTGTTGCTTCTATGATTAGATTGATGTAACTAATACTATTTGGATAAAGTTCAGAGAGATTGTGACTATGGTTAAAAGAACCAACACTGACTGTTGGTAGGAGGTGGGGAAAGAACTTCAGTCTCTAACATCAATGGATGTTATTTGCATCTGAAAAAGGACCATTGGTATTTTTAAAACTGAAAAAATGTAGCCCTGCAGAAAAATGTAAACCTAGGTTGTTTTAAGTATTTGAACAAAGTCTGTGCAGGAGGCGGTTTGGGCGAATGGATGGGTCAACAAAACAGAGGACTTTCTCAGATGTTCATTTCCTGTTTGAACCCAGTAGTCACTGTTGTTTCTTCTATCCATGACTATATTAGTTTTTATGCCTAAACCAAACTGAGACCATTCCACAATGTTAACCACATGTTCATTATTGTTACCATGACGATGAAGCTCCGGTAAGATGACGAGGAGGATGGTCCACAAAGACACAATTTTCCATGGCATCTACTAAATGGTCCATATGTTGCTTATGCTTACAAACAAACAAAAAAAAACAAGTACAAGTGAGGCAAACCTGCTCCCTTCAAAACCTAAAATATATATATATATATCTAGAATAAATGTCATCATACCGTGGAAGTGCACATGAATGCAGCACTGGGGACCAGGTTCAAACATCAAAGAAACATAAAAGAAACAGAGAATGACAAGCACACACACACATACACTTTCAGGATCCTACTGAGTTGCTGAATCCCATCATACCTGACTCAACCTGAGAATACTTACTTAGCATACAATACCCCCAAAATCAAAAGACAGGACAGTACTGTGTGGCCCGTACTTCTGACTGCTTGAAGAACTTACAAAGAAGAGATTTAAAATGTCCAGTGCAAAATGGTCACCGACTGTAATATCAAAGGAAGTGAAAGGACAGGTGTGGAATAACTGCAGAGCGTCTGTATAAGCCCAGACTCTTTTATATGGAGAAAAACACCACTGCAAAAAAAAAAGAAAAAAGAAAAAAGGAAAGCAAGGAGCTGTAGGCATGTTGCTACAGATACAGGTGAGAAGATGAAAAAACAGGAAGTCTAGTTTGAATACTTCATCAAAAAATTGCACAGTGGTTTGTACTACTTTGAGGTAGAATGCTTGTGAAGTAAAACTAGCACAGTGCTTCAAGGTATTCTTCCTGGTACTGATGCTTGGATATACAGTATTTGATTGGCCTACAAAGTGAGCACTGTGCTGCAAACACAGTGGTCTCATGAAATGCTTATGGATGCTGGCTTTTTTTGCTTTTGCAGGATCAGGGTCCCGGCATGCCTCCACACTTGTCTTTGATAAAGCAATCGTCCGCCATCATGTAATTGTAATTGTGCTGATCTAAATCTGAACCTTCATAGCCTGTAGCCACAGTCGGCTCATGCCTTCTTCCTCATGATTGGTTCGTGGTTGGTGTGCCAGTGGAACTAATCACCCGCTGATCACACAAAACAACAGGGCGAGGCAACTGCAGCTTTGATTATTTCTTATCTGACTCTCAACTGGTGACAAATTTAAGTTACATTACACAACTTAAACTGTATTAAAAGACTGATTGTCTTGGTAATGCCATACTCACAGATATGTATAGCCTACTGTACTACTGAAGTGAGCTCAGCTTTGTTAATTGATTTTTATCCACAATGCAAATAGTAAGAGAGCACAGCAGTACATATATGATATGTTATGACATCACATTGCATCATCATCATATCATGTCATATAATATCATGTCATATGTGGTCAGTTGTAATTATTAGTAATTTGGCACAATGCATTTATAAGTGCTGACCAGTATAGCTTTAACTGGTGACTTTCACAATGGTTCTATTCCGTGTGGTCTACACTGATCCTTAAGAGAACACATAGGGAGTAGCTTTCTAACACTGAGTTCCTTTTCATTTGCACAGTCTACCTCTTGGTGTGTCATGGAGGAATATATATAGAATATATCTTAATAAACCTTTCCCCTCATGCTCATTTACATCTCCCCTTCAAGACTCAAGTGGAATGGAGGAGATCAAAGCTTACTCTTTGAGATTCATTAAATGATTATTTTAGAAAGACTCAGTAGATGTAAAGAGCAAATGATTGCATCATCGAGCACTGAGAGAATAAAGTGACCATGGCCATCTATTATCAACTAAAAACTATAGGGCTGGAGTAGCTGCAGTGTTGCTGTAATAATCTTGTAAAGTAAATGAATATTTTTTTAAAATCCCACTGTTCATTGGCCCAGATTCATATCTCCTGACTTCCAAAATCCTGAAGCATCCCTCATGGTGATAAGCATACTGTATTCATGCACACATCGCCATTATCAATATTTAATACCTACAGAGACCACTGCACAGCTGGTGAGGAAGACTGTAATGTGGCTCTGCAGGGTTTAAGACAGCATGAGGATCTGTTCAGTGCAGTTATCTATTTCATTATTTCAAAAAGACTTGATTTTTTTAATGGCCTTGGATTAGTTAGTACACAGCAAGTGACACAAAAATTAAACATATTGCCACATGTAATATGAATTGTGAGCCATATTCACATCAGTGACATCACCGCAGCAAAATGAAGCCTGTTATCCTGTGCCACCCAGAAGCTCCAAATATCATCTTCAAACTATAATATCAACCCTGACACAGCCTATATTATTCCTTAATCTAACAGCTATCAGTATTTATGCCATACAGTTTGTTCATCTACTCAATTATAATAAATAACTGATCTTTGTTTTTCTGTTAACCTGTTTCAAAACAATACAGACACATTGTATCATGATTATGTTTTGAAATATTTTTTCATTTAGATAGTATTTTGATTAGGTAAACACCTAGAGTTATGCTAACAAGCCTCCCTTGGAGTTTTCATTACAAGCTTCAACAACAACAAAAAAATCCCACCTATAGTTTCTATTACACAACCACTGTCTTTGGAAGGAATATGTCAGTGTCTCAGTGGTGGATGAAGTGTTCAGATTCTTTACTCAGGTAAAAGCAACAATACTGCAATGTTAAAATACTCCAAAGTAAAAGTCCTGTCATGATAATAGCTCATAAACAAGCCATTCTGTATCAGAAGCACAGATGCTCATAATTCAGAAAACTGGAGCCTCTGAGTGTTACATTGTTATACTGAAAAGTTAATCTAACTGAAACTGTCCATTCACTGACTTTAATGGATGAAGCGGGACATAAGAACTAACATCAATCAGTAAACTTGGCTGGTATTATCAACTATATATTGCATGTGGCTGTACGGGTGAAAACAATTCATTCAGCTTCCTATTGCTCTGCTGTGTTTTATCTCATTACTTATACCCAAGCTTGCAACAAATACATGATTTAACAATTACTGACCATGGTGAGCAAAGATTACACCAGATACCTATTAACCATATAACAAACCACCAATTTATTCTCTAGCTGTTCCTCTATCTGTGTTGTTGCTGTGGTCATTCAATGAGGGAGCATGAAACAAAATATGTCTTTCATCATTATTTGTCAGTTGAGAAAAAAAAAGTTGTTCATGTCACTCTGAACTTCTCTGAAAAGTCAAACCATTCTCTAAAAAGTGCTCTGCTGTTCCACAAAATCATCAGGTGCAGCTCTTTTTGAAAGTGATCACCTTTTGTGCTCCCTGTGGCAGCTCTCCATTTATTTTAGGCTAGAAAATGGCAACTTGGACAGAGAGAAAAAGCTGAACAAGGCAGAGGATCAGTACTAGTTGTAGCTGGGCTATATCTACTGCAACTACTGCTCCTGTTGCTGGTATTATTATCATTACTGCTATTATTATCCTTACTGACACTTATCAAAGAGAAATATTGGACTAACATTCCTATATTTTATGTGTCATGTTACTGCATTATCTGTACATTTCTCAATCCATTTTACTACTCACAGTGTGTGTGTGTGTGTGTGTGTGTGTGTGTAATATATATGTGTGTAATATATATATAGATATATGCTCACACACATGCATAATTCATCAAAACCTCAGGTCCTCTGCTTCTCCCCTGACAGATTTTGATTAAGATGATCACTCAGAAAAATACAAACATAAGTGTAATCTTACAGCTGTAAGTCACAGAAAACTTTTGATCAATGTATGCATGAGCACGTACACGTAGACTGACAGTTTCTATGCAAGTTTCAAAATTAGCTGTCAAAATCATTAATCATGATGTGCTAATCAGGTCTGTTTGTGTTTGTTTGTGTCTCCCTCTGAGAATCATGCTGTTTCTAACAAATTAATCCCCCCAATGGGGTGTGTGCGTGAGTGTGTGTGTGTGTGTGTGTGTGTAAATAAACCCAATGGTCTGTCTGTATGTTTTGCAAGGTGTTGCTCTGTGATTTCTGCACTCTCTTTTGAAATTTGAAAACATGCCAGTATTTTGCTAATGATCACTGATAGAAGGCATACAAACAGAGCTCTGTTCAGTCTGCCTTGTTCTGTTTCAAATTTCATCACACTCTCTGTTTCTCTTAAAAAAAAGTTTGAAGTTTGAAGAGAACAACAAAATATATCAGAAAACATGAAATGACACATTGGCCTTGGTGTTTATTCTGATGTAGTCTGGTAGTTGTGAACATAGCTGATATGATCCAACCATCCATTATCAGCTGACATTGGGCGAGAGGCAGAGTACACCCTATACGGATCACATGTGTAGCTGATATGATGAGTTCATTAATGCACTTCTTCAGGCCAGAGGTGATCTGAACACATGCATTGTTACCATCCATCTACTGACAAGTAGTCTAAGATTTGAAGATGTCAGTTTTAAAAGGGATAATAGAACTCCAGCTGGTACATGGTTGTATCACTTTTCCATACTTTACAAAAATAAGGCCAAATTATGTTTTAAATCTATAGGTGTGAAGACCCTATTGATTACTCGAATGGAAACTGGATTTGGACAGTATTGTCTAAGTTTATGTCTTTGTCTATATTCTTATCTATAAGACCTTGGCTACCTCAGAAACGGAGAGGAGAAGTGTCTCCAGATGTCCACCATCAGTCATAGTTTGGGCTAAAAAGTAGACCATTGTAAAACACTGTGGAGGTTTTTATGACCTGAACCACTGGAATGGGTTTGAGGCCTAGAAAATATTAAAGCACACTAGAAGTGAATGCATATCACATGTTGTGTAAAGCCGAACGAACTGTGCATGAAAACAGAGCTTAAAAAGCATATAGTAGCATGTGAGACATGGTCTCACATGCTACTGTATGTCACAGCTCTCTCCCTCTCTGCTGCGGTCAGGCATTACAAATAGTTGATTTAATCATTTACTTCCACCAGCTGAAAAAGCAGTTCAAGGGTAGCTACCTCCTTAAATTCAGCCAGAAGCCTTCCTCCTAGCATATTTTAAAAATGCAACAGATTAGTGGGAGGACTGTAGGAGGCATTGCCTTGTGGGTACATAGTGTGTGATATAACAGGCAAGACACACTGACCACCACTCAGTGTAGCTAGGAGGACCTAGCAGCCTGGTGTCACCAAATGGCGTATGAATAACACAAATGGTGTTTCTGAGTCACTTTGCAATTACACCACCAAAACGTTAGCTGGTGGTGGGGTTTTTACGGCACTGTGTTGAGTTGTGTTGAGCAAGAGATACCTTTAATGAACAGCATTAAATATCTTGTGAGACTAAACAGCATCAAATGACACACGAAAGCTTAATATGTAACTGCATAACCTGTGGTACTGTATTTAACTGAGCTATCAGTTCTACTATGAGAGACTTTTCTAGTGTATGTGTGTGTGTGTATGTGTGTGTGTGTATCTGTTCAAAGTGATCTCAGGGCTACCTGTTTATGGACGCTGACACCACCACATTTGACACTTGAAAGAAAGCCAGCTGCAGGAAAAACACAGCAAGTTAAAAGGCTAGGCTAAATAGCTTCCACTTTGAAGCCAGAACTCAAACTTACAAACTGCCATTCAGCTGATGTCATAGGTAAATGTCCACTTTGGAGGCTTGAGGCTGATACACAATAATTTAGTGTACAAAAATTTTTACTTTAACCATTTCCTAACACAACTAACTTACTTACTGATTCTGCTTATATGCACTTTTGCACAGCTGTCTAGAGGAAAAAAAACCCTCTGAGCCCCTAACCACAGCTTTAAAACACGGCTGGTTATGATACTCAGATATCACAAAATTGGTTTAATTTATTATGACTGATAGGAAGACAAATCATTTTATACAGCTCCTGAATAAATATCAGGCTACTGAAAACCATTTGATCTAATTTATTTTTGGAACCTAGGGGCACTGGCGCCTATGCTGGCAACTACATCAGTTATTAGAGAGACTGGGTTGCCTATGATAACATGTCACTTCTGTTCTACTTTCCTGCAGATACAATCTGTGATTTTTAGTCGCGATATAGAGAATTTCAGTTACTCTATACTGTATTTGCAGATGCATGATGGCAGCATTTGGAATGGTGCCATCATGCATCATTTATTGTTCAGGAGTATAATGCCAGGAGTATATGATGTTCTGCATTTCCATGTATGCTCATGCACAAAACAGGATTCTTCTTAGTCAGTGTTTCAGAGCTGCAGGATGCAGTTAGCAGACAGATTTCCTGCAGATACTTAATAGAAGCAGGCTGAAGGTGTTGTGTGGTGTTGAAAAGACAGACATGTAACCATATAACCCAATATTAAACATTTCCTTTTCCTGTACAATCAAACATACATACGCATTGTACAAATACTGAACTCTGTTTCACTGAAGGATAAAATGTTCATTCACATTTTTTTTTTTTAATGAGCAACGTTGAGTGATCGGGGAGGAATAAGATGTACAAGAAAACATTTCTGTGAATAAGGAAAATAAGGAAAATTCTATTAAAATGACAAATATCCAGTTTTTGGTGTCCAGGTGATAAATTACTTTCTCACTATCAGTAATCACATGAGCTTTTATTAATTTGCAATATCAGATCAAAGTTTAAATTAGGTTGGACTACTAAAAAGATTGAAAAGACTGATTCAGTGTGGCAATTGCAACAATATGCTTTAGCTTGCTGTACACTAACATTTTGATAACAAAAAAGAAACTCTTAAAAACAACTAGAAATAAAAATTTCACTGACAGCATGTCTAATGCATCAACTGCATCATTACACTGACCTACACCTTTAATTTCCATCCAAACTACTACATCATTAAATCACATAAGGTCAACTTCATGCTTCACTTGATTTGTATAATATATGATATTTAGGTGCTTAGCTTTTTATGAAATATACATGAGATGAGGCTGGAACACTGGTAACCGGGGCTATTTTGTTACTCTGAGCAGAACAAAACAAAAGAGGTCGCAGAGGTTTCTCAATTCTTTTGTCTAAGAATAGGAAGTACTGGGAGTAAATGCAGATCTGGCTGTAGAATTTTTAGAGTCCTTTCTTAACTTATGTGTCTGGACAGCTTGTGGTGGTAACCCCTGAAGGCCAGCTGACAGTCTAGCTGCGACTAGTTTTACTGGAAGACTGATTTTCCATTTTACAAGTCTTCGAAATTCAAACTGTTTATCAATTAACTATTAACTGCTGAGCAATCATACATTCTATGTTCTTCTGATAAAATCAAAATTTGTAAGTTATGATGAAGGATTTACATCAGTATTCAAAGAAAATGCTGGTGATATTCAGGTTCTAATCTCTTAATCTCCCATGAATGAGAGCAAAACCATCAATTAATTGATTCCTCTAATAAGCACTGTGTATGCATCCAAAGTCTAATAGATCTCATCTCTATGTGAAACAGAGCTCTACTGCTTTCCAAAAACTAATAAAAACAGAATCATGAATCATACTTTTGAGAGGTGAGCTTGTAACTAACTTTATTATTGACTTCAAAATCTTTATTCTTTTCCGACAAACAAAGTTGCTTGTAAGTTATTTTTACTTTCTAATTATGAGAGGAGCCAAATTTATTGAAAAGAGAGGACCAAGACTAAGACTAGAGGTTAGAAAGCTGACACAATGCTGGCAAAATGGCACTGTGAGGCTAACATCCTCAAAATGACCAGTTCTGCTGGTATTTGGTTATAGACCAAAGTATTGGATAACTTGGAATTTTGACTTGATGGTGGTGCTACAAGTCAGGGGATACCAAAGTGATTAGGATTCATCCTCTAGGGAGCATGCATGTCTGTGCATAATATCATGGTAATCTGTATGATAGTTTCACAACAAAAATCTACAAAATGTGTGCTAAGTATACATTGAATTTCAAATATGTAATAACTAGTACTATCGAGCATAAAACACTTTTGGAAGCAGACAAAGAGCTTGACAATCGTTAGGGTTCCTTAAGCTTTTTCTATTTATCCATATCAATAGACACTTAATGAGGCCTTCAGGGTTGCAACAAGAGCAAATTTTAGGGTAGGGTTTCCCTTTGAGGACAACTGTAACATCTGTTCTTATAATGCTCCTGAGGTCATGGAAGTAAACCAGATTTTAACGGTTCAATTCAGAGCTCGTCCTTCTGAGGCAGAATGTTGAGAATTGAGTTATAATTAGGTGAGACTGACAGCGTAGTTGAGGTAATTAAGCAGAAAAGGCTGATGAAATTCCCCCAGGTGGGCAGGGAGGGAGAAGTGGCAGGCAGGAAATGCATTTGAGTCTGGAATTAAAAATGATTATTGGGGGCTGATGAGTGAGAACACAGAGTGAGAGAGAGGTGACAGAGAGACAGAGTGAGAGCAGGGCATAAGGCCTGTAGGTTTCTCTCTCACTTATTTGTCATGCCTATTTGCTCCCATGTTAGTGCTGCTTATGTGACCTCAGAGCAGCGCCATCCTCGTCAGCTCCGCGACTTTATGATGCTATAACAGTTAGCCATGACAATATGCATCCAATTAACAGGCTTTATGCGATTAGTAAGCCTATCCATTCATCTAATGTGATTCGCCTCATTACCGGATGACTTCATAAGGAAGATGATCTGACTGCAGACACACATACACACACTGACAAAGATGAGGGGGAGGGATGTGTGGAGGAGATGATGAAAGCTCATTTAATCAGACAGCCAATTCCGTATGATGAGGGAACCAATGTTTCCTCCTCTCAATGATAATGATTTGAAAGGACAAAACCATCTAGACTGATAATGCTGAATATAAAAAGCCCATTTTAATGTATAAAATATATGATATTGTCAGTTCATGCAAGGGTGGAATGTTAAACACTGCTACAGTAGAGAGTACCCAAGCAGTAAAAGCCTGGACATGATCATTTATATATTTATGAGTAGCTTTTAGGATTGACAGGCTAAGTAAAGGAGTAGCAGCCCAGGGATTACAGAACTAGGATTTTGATTGGAAGAATGAACCCCTAAACTTGTGGAGGAAAAAAGTGAATAACTGCAGTCAATACTAAAGTTACAAGGTCTGTGACACCTTTCCTCAGAGATTATCGTGAACAGTATGTGATGCAGAAAAAGCCTGTATGCTCAGGCAGTGCTCCCTGGATATGAATTAAACAAACCATGTCATGCAAAAAGATTTTAAAAATCCACTTCGGTAAGCTGCTGCTGTTAGTCTGTAGAACTAACCCTTTTGCCAGACAGAATGCTGGATGAAAACATTTGATCACATTAAATAAGAATTTTGTCTCTGTAGCAGTGACTCTCCTACAGCAGACGCTACACATGGCAAAGTCGGCTGGACAGTCAGTTGCTCAGTTACCACTTCAGTTCTGACTAAAATATTTAAACACCTATGGATGGATTGGTACATTTTTTTACACACTGTCTAGATTCCTGGAGGATGAACGCTGCTTTTCTGATGCCCTGAATTTTTTTTTTTTTTTTTTTTTTTTAATCTTGTGCCACCAGCCAGATTACATTTTTGGTTCAGACTGAAATGTCTCAAAAACTACTGAATAGATTAATCATGAAACTTCATGTTCCCATCAGGATACATTTTAATAATCCCCAGACTTTACATCTGGTGCTCTGATCAAGGTTAAGTTTCAGTTTGTTCTCACTTGGTTTATGACCAAATACCTGCAAAAACAATTATTAGCAAATATTAGCATGCTATTGTACTAAACTAAGATGATAAACACATCAGTATGACATTGTGAGTATGTTAGCATGCTGATGTTAGTGTGTAGCTGAAAGCAGCCCTGTGCCTGAGCACAGCCTCACAGAGATGCTAACATTGCTATAGACTCTCTACAGTATCCAGTGTCTTCTAATGAATCGCCGTGGTACCTCATTTATTTATCACTAGTTATCCCAATACCATGAATACTACTTACTATTGCTGGGATAGTTCTGTTTCTATTTCTTTGTGTTATACCTCAGTCTCTGAACAAATACACTAAAATAATATCACGAGGAAAAAAGTTCATATCATATCAAACATATTTGACATATTAAACCCTGATGAATACTATATTATAGCACTCATTTTACTTTAGCCAAGAAATATGTCACTCTGGTACAGAAATCTAAACAAGCTATTAAAATCACATGCATCCACATTGGACAAGTAAGTTTTGTTTTTTGTTATTATTTAATAAATAACCATTTTGTGTTTTTTTTTTTTTTTTGGTTTGTTTTTTTATGTTAGGTCGCATAAGGTTTGCTGTACAGGTTGATCTCACTGTGGCAATTATCACAAACTGTTTTTCAAAGAATTTGCAGAACATGAGATAGAACATTTTGGAAGTAATAGAGCAGAGGTGCCGGGAACTGTGGGGGTGTTGGGGAGTGTGACTGGGCGACAGGACTGTAGGGGATCAAAAGCCAATATATGCCAATTTTTTTAATAACCAATAAAAAGAAATTGCTGCATTCTACTGTGGCTGAACAAAAAAGCAAACACCACTGGCTACTGACTCACATTTAACTCAAATATCAGGCAAAGTTGAGATAAATGGCTCATTTTTTGAACTCAAGCTGCAGCATTTATTTATTATCTGACCTATGAAATACATATGTTGTAAGTACAATGTAAAAAAAAAAAAATGTTTTCATACATACAGTATTCATAAGAATATAAAGAAAATAATGTCTGAGCCAGAACTGGTTTGTGTGCTGCTGTGCTGTGGTTATGGACATCTAGCCATGTAAAGCTGAATCCTGCTAATTAATGCAAGGACACACCCCAGGGATAGTGCTGAGGAAAAATACAACAAACCATCCCTGGGCAAGGTGAAAGTATAATAAACACAGATATACACACACATGCATGGGCAACGCTATGAGACATTCTGTGCAGTCAGATCAGTTAGAGCCTATATCTATTCACCTAATAGTGTGATAGCAGCAGGGTACAGCCTGTAGATGTGTTAACAGAGCCCAGCCCTCAGCTCTACGTCTCACTCTGTGTCAGTCACTCTCTTGCCCATCCTCTCTGTCTGTCTCTAACACTTGTCTTTTCCTCTCTTTGTTCTTCTGGAGCTCTGTCTTGCTGTTTCTGTCTCTTTTCCATTTGCGTGGGTCTCTTTCTTCTCTCTCTCTCAGCCTTTGGGTGTGTCTGTGTGCCAGCCATTGGAAGACATTTTCTGATAAATATTCATTCACCCCCCCACCCTAGCCATCCCAACCCATCCTCTGTCCCCTCCAACCCCCACCCCCCGCAGCCTACTGTGTCTGTTTGAATGCTAATCAATTTCTCTGAAATTTCCACTGGCCTACTTATTGGCTCAGAGCCACTGCTCTCTCCTCTAAACTCCTCTACTTGCCTCCTCTGGTGCTTTCCCTTTCTCTCCTTTTTTTCCTTTCCTCTTATTTTTCTTTCCTTTCCTTTGTCTTTCCTTTCCTCTCCTCATATTTCCTCCCTTCCCTTTCCTCTCCCCATCTTTACTTTTTTACTCATTTCCTTTTGTCCTCCTTTCCTTTTCTCTGCTTTTATTTCCTTTTGCTCTCCTTCCCTTATCTCTCCACTTCTTCTCTCCCATTCTTCTCTTTCTCTTTCTTCCCTTCTCTTCTATTTCTCCTTTATCTCCTCTCTTTCCCTCTTTGTTTTGGTCTTTCTCCTTTCAGCTTCATTTTCTCTATCTGTCTTTTTGGTTATCACCATTTCATCTTGTCCCTTCATTTCTTGTTTACCATGTTTACCACACATCCCCTTTATCTTCTCCCTTCTTTTCTCCACACCAATCCATTGCCCCTCCCCTTATTTTTTGCGTCTCTTCTTCTCTCCTCTCCTCTCCCTCTTTTTTTTTTAGTGAACCAGTGTGAACTTGCCTGTTCTCATAGGTGAAGGAAGACATAATCCTCTACCTTTCTCACACACACTCTCTCTCTCATGCCCATGGCATACAGATGTAATCACTCAGTGGACAGCAGCAGGTGGGAGAAGGGCAAGTGTGTGGAGGTTGGAAGCGCCTTCAAAACCTTCGACGGGAGCTTAGATGGAATAAAGAATGGAAGAAAGGTGAGAGGATAGAGCAGTGATGCCTTTGACGTGAATCAATGCTATAAGGATAGTTTTCTTCCCACTGTGAGTAGGAACTGCTGAGCATCTCATCACCTCATCCAGGCATAAAAGGCCTCAAGATATGTTCACCTGGGAAATGGTACCATATGGGGGATGTATATTAGAGAGATGAAGTAGGGAAGGAAGAGAGGCAGTGAAGGACTTCAGAAAGGAGGGAACAAAGAGAGGAGAAAGAGAGGACAAGACAGAGGTTAAAGAAACATCAGGGGACAGAAGGGGGAAGTGTGCTTTCTTGAAATATTAACTGTTAGACATGGCGATAAAAAATGGACATAATAATAATAAAAAAATATATAATAACACACCTGGGATATGCAAATGTGAGTGGAAGAGAGAGGGAGGGTGGGAGGAGGAATGGGGATGGACAGGAGAGGGAAGGATGCAGGTTGGAGGAAAAAGAGGGAATAAGAGATTAAAGCCTTGGAGGGTTTCAACAGTGCCAGGCTGTGTGTAGAGAGAAGAGAGCTCTGTGGGAGCTCCACAGTCGAAACTGATTCTTACAGCGTTACATAGGGTCAAAGTAAGTAGGATATGCAAATGTATGGAGGGTAGTAAAGAGGGTTTGAGGGAAGGACTGATGGTATGAGAAAAAAGGAAGGGAGGGAATTTGAGGAAACAAGCAGCATGGGATTAAGGAGTGAATTTAATGGCCTAACCTGCAGAGGGAAGCTTCTAATAAGATGGCAGCGAAGCAGCACCAGCTACTTTCTGTAATGATGGCTAACAGCTGCCTTTCAGGTGACTGTAGTGATACTGTATGGACATTTTTACCCAGAATGTGTTAAGAGTTTAAGGAAAAGTTAAAATTCAAAATGTCAGCTTCTTTCTTTTGGGTGCACTAAAATAGCATGTGTTCAGCAAAGGTGACCAAGAGCCTCACTTGGTCTTTTTGCAGCAAAACACCGGACCATATTGAATTAACAAACATATTGCTTCTATTGCTAATGGACTCAACTTTTTCAACAATTTCTAGGTACAAGAATGTGTTCCTCTTTAAAATGTTACACAGTCTTGTCTTAATACTGCTAAGCTAGTACATTTCCATCTGTCAATCAGTGTGTCTGAATAGTAACCCCCAGATGTGTCCAGGGAGACCAGCTTGCCCTAGAAATAGCTTGTGTAATCTGTACCACAAAGGAAATAGCAGAGAGTGTCATGTCATCTTTTGTACTGAAACAGGCTGGGGACAAAATGATCTGCAAAGTATAAGATGGTGGAATCCTAATATTCAAGGGAACTGATTTCAATAGTAAAGTTGGGTTATTTAACAGATTTCTGCATTAGCGTTTTCTCCAAAAGACTCACATCACACAGACATCACAGTGTTAGCTGGAGGTAAATGTGGATCACCTCAGAGTAGTAGGCCACATAACCATGTAAAAATATCATCTTGCTGTGTTGTGGAGTGCCAGAGTCTTAACCTAACTTAACTTACTTACTAAAACAAAGCAGGCTGGGATATTGTATTTAAATGTGCTGTAACATGTAAATAAAGCATTGGTTATGATGAAACAAAAAAGCTAAATAACCTTTTAAGCGCATTCAAATACAATATACCAGCCTGCTTTGTTTTAGTAAGTAAGTTAAGTGTTTCTGAGCTTCATAAAGCTTCATAAACCATCATCCAAGGTCCATAGTCTTATAATCAGGGTGAACTTACCTATGAGCTAATATATATTTATTCTCATGTACAAACCCTGAGGTGTATGGCACCTTTGTGTGCAATATTCAAAGAGACATAGTGGATCAGAAGTGTATTTGTAAGTACTGACCTTGCAAATATCCTTATAAGTCCATAGCTACATTCATTAGCCTTATTTCATGTATCATATGGAGACACATTAAATATTAATCCATGCTCATTTACATACCTGACAATTCAGCTTAATTATTCAACATCCAATGCCCTCTGACTTCCTGCATATCTCAGTGCAGAATGTGTTGCCTACAGCATTTTCATAGGTCATTACACATCAGCTTTGCACCGTGTTTATTCATGCAAATTGTATCACAATGCACATATTTTAATATCACACTATTACAGCCAAGAACAAAGGCAGAAATGAAGGTTAATATAGGAGTCTGGGCTAGAATTTTAAGATATGATCCCAGCCTTGTGTGTTTTAACAATAAGGAAGAAAAAAATTGGACTCAAGGAAATGCCAAGAAAACTATTCAGAGTGAAAAGAAGACGTCACGGATGCAGCTTGAAATATGAGAAAGTGAGAGGAAAGCAGGGGGACTCTTTCAGATTTAAAGAAAAAAAAATAACTTAACATGAATATCTGCTCATGCAGTGAATTAAGTATCATCGCATCTCCATGCACTTAACTACCAGGCAATCCATACTCAAGTTCAAATTTACAGAACCACAGCTGAAGTTGTATATGGCTGCTCAGATGTTATTTATTTTTACTATTTTCCATCTCATTTTCATTCCCCTTGTCAGGATAGAAGGTGGGAAGCTAAGCTGGCTGCCTGCTCTGCTCATTAACATTCCCATCTATCCTCCTGCAGCGTTTGTCCAATCTGTGGCACTGTAGTTGTGAGCTGATTCAGAAGCTGGCACAGTGGTGTGAGAAGGCAATTAATCAGACTAGTTAATACGCAAGATGTGTTAGATGAACACAAGGTGGAGGTCTTCATGTTACACTGACAGACACAGACTATTAGAGAATTCAAGTGTTTCATGTACTTGTGTTGGGATGAGATTTGCATCTGTGAGGGCCTGTTGCTAAGAGAACATTCATCCCTGACTTGGAGACATTTTCTCTTAACCTACAACTACTTTTCTTGAAGATGATAAGTTTGTCTCAACTTACTAGTTGCTCTGACAAAGTAGGGAAACGGTTGCATAAACGGTTTCATTAAACTGAGACCTAAAAATCAACCGAGCTCTGTTTGCCCAGGAACAGGTGTTCTCTAGAAAGTTTACTTTGCAGTAATAAACAGTGACAACTGAGCTCAAGCAAAGAGCACTCTGCTAAGTTTTTCAGACAGTTTCCCTGAAAAAAAAGGAGCATGGTGCCTTTCAGAGGCCGATTCTGTGCAAAGGGGCTGACAGCAACCACATCTTTAAAGTCCACTGCATATTTAACTGGAGTTTCAAATCAACCTCTTGCTGAAACTGAGTTCTACAAGTTATTCCTAAAGAAACATATTAATGTTTTTTCCATTAAGTATATTTTGTCCTATTTTAGTATTACACTCACTTTTTAAAAAAGAAAATGTATCAGAAAAACTTACAACTTGTATTTTCCAGTTGGTCTTGACCTCTGCTTTGCATACTGTCATAGCAATTCCAAGAAAAAAGTTAGACTGTGTAACCTTTTGCTTTCATGTGTGCTTCAGAGTTCAAAAAGCCAACATGTGGATATGTATGTTATCATGTGTCCAATACAATACAATACAATACTGTCTCCTTACATAGCAGCCAATCATATCATATTATATACAGCCCTACTGCCGGTAGGCATAAAGTAAGCAGCCCACTCACCAACGTATAAAACATGCAATGTCTGTTCTCTCACAGTGAGATCCTGGACAAAGGGCACAGAGTCAGAGACGCACTACAAAACTTGACAGTGTAAATAAATAAATAAACTCATGAATAAAAAATAAAGAGCAGGTATATGCTGTGTCTAACCACCACCTGTTCATACAGTACATACAGCTCAGATTACAAATGTACAGTACATTGTTCAGGAGAGAAAAGTACAGTATTTCTGTACAACCAAGAGCATGGCAAACATGTCAGAAAATCAGGAAACAGCCATCAGTGAGCATGCGATCAGAGCTATTTGAATTGCAGAAAGAAATCAGATGACAACAGATATTTTCACAGAGGTTTCAAAATGCTTTGATATTTGTGTCCAGTTTTGGTTGTTTGAAATGCTTCCATGTTTATATTTAGCTTTTGCTGCATGCCTGGTCAACCAGACTGGGTAGACTGGGGTTCAGATACAGGCATGGTGAACTGCTGTTGGCAGCTGACATGTTTTCTGTTGTATGACCAACTGTTGCCACAATCCACTGTTGTGCAAGACTGTAGCTGACAGTAGCCCTCCTGCTCTTTTTAAGTACTCAAATTCCCACATGTACACCGGCTAGATGTTTCACTGTGATGCAGTTTTACCTCGTAGAAACCATTTAGTGAATGCACTGAATGACCAGAAAAATAGAAACCTTTGTGCATTGTAGTGAAAGAGACACGAGGCAAAGATACTGCGTGAGATGAAAGAGACAGATGCAAGTCAGTTATTGTAGTTAGATGTACTGATCCTAGTTAACAACACAGTCAGTAGTTGGAGCTGCAGCAGTGGCCGTGACACACAATCCATGGAGGCAATGAAAGTTCTCTAAAGCCATGATTACTCCATGTAATCCATGTGATCCAGAAATAGTTTTCTGTGCATCTGTGGGTACACTGCAAACAAGAACTCCTGCTGGCTCATTCTAATACTATGAATGGTACACATTTTCCGAGGATCAAATAAATATAGGCTAAAACTACATGGCTACAAATTTTATTCATTGCACTTTTTTTTATTTTTTTGCAAAATTTAGAGCATGATTTCCTCTCAGATAATGCTAAATAATGGATTCTTTCCAAAGTTATAATTCCAACCTTAACTGAAAAAAACGACAAAAAACAAACAAATCAACAAACAACAAAAAACTTGTGAACATGCACTCCATTCTTGTCACATCTGTACTCCCATCACATTGGCACACTTCAGCAATCACCCACACACATACACATTCAGTATCTGTCAGAATGCTGTCTACCACTTGCTTGGAGTGAACTGAGCGAACTGGTGAGGCCAGGTCATGTTCCTTTGCATGATCCCTTCATTCCAGTGAGGTTCACATGTCTAAGAATTGCTCTGACTGCACAGACATGAAGAGGTTTGATCTTTATAGTGTAACTGAACCCTGTGGACCTCCAGTGCTCATCACAATTCTGATGACGGAAAGGAAAAATCATGAAATATGTATGGCTCAGTTGTTGTTGCACAGAAACCCTCAGAAATATCAGCCAGAATCCTACTATCAAACAAATCAGTGTAGCAGTATGCACCCATGCCTCTGGAGGCATGTGTACTCTACTGTTGTATATACTGGGTACATCTGTATGGATGCCCGCAGAAACTGATCTAAATTCTGGCACATTTCTGTACATAATGCATATTTCATAAAGTAACTTCTTTACTGCTCAAACCATCTTTACTCTTCACTCATTACCCTACATAACATTATTCTTTATTCAATTAATAGATTTGTATAGTTTTAATTGTCTTATATTGTCTTCAGCAGTGGAATTGAAATGTACCTTTGGCATTCAAGCATTTCTACTTAAAGGTACATGAATCTCTAAATCATGAACTGTAACTAAATGCAATAGACATCAACTGCTGGTACTTGCTCCTATGGTGTTTTGCTTCCATTCTTATCATCTTTATTTCCTGGTAGAAATGTTTGGTGTTTTCAAGTACATGAAAGTGCAGTTTCAGATGATTGACATTTATCATATGGAGGTGAGACATCTTTTTAAAAAGTTATGAAGTTTGTCTTTGGAATAATAAAAGGTTTTATTGTTACAGCTATTTTATTGCTGGAGAAAATTCTGGCTACATGTCCAAAGCTAAGCAGCCTGTCTGCTTTTTTAATGTACCTCATCTCTCTCTCTCTCTACTGCAAATATAGAACCAATAGAATAAGATACAGAACTTGTTTTGTCATTTATGGGATTGTTGAATCAATTTGGTGTATATGATGCATAATCAGGTCTCGGTCCCCTGGTGCAGCCTATTGATACTCTGTCAGTGTTCACCACAAAGAAACTTTCCATTTAGTTTCTTGTTGGGTTGAATGTGGTGAAGCTGCACTTTGGTATTTGCAGTTGAGTACACCTGGCTCAAACACACAGTTTGTAGCAATCTTTTCTTGTGCAAAATATATACCTATATACCACCTAAGCCACAATATTCTTATTTACTGGTATTTACTGTTCTCTGTGACTTCAAGAGCTTTAAATAGCACATCACATACACCTACAAAATGGAGGAAACACCTTGAGAATATTAGTGAGGAATTCATTTTTGAATTTGAAGTTACATCAAATGTTATCCTGCATCCCACTCTGCAGTCCACGCCACCATCTTTCATCTTTAAAAAAAACAAAACAAAACAAAACAAAAAAAACCTCAATAACTTTTGCAATGTACGTAAAGGAAGTTTCAGAGAAATACAAAAATCAATGTGTAAGGAATTTGATTTCATCGTTGCAGGTGCTTCTTTAATTACTCTAAAACTACAGACCTATTTGTCATACTTGACAACAGCCTCTCACGCTGAAGGTTGGTGTGTGTGAAAAAAACATGATTCACCACAGCTTGATTCAGAGCAAAATCAAATTTCTTATTACTGACTCTGTATTGTTACATCAAATTATCTTCTCCAACGCCTTTGGCAAAACAAGATTCCTTTGAATAAGAGTTTGATTTTGACCAAACCTATCTCTCTATTCAAACAGCTGCCAGCAGAGCCTTTCTTACTCTTCTCTTTTGATTATGCCAATCACTGCGGAAGTAGAAGTACCTCCCCACAAGTTTGAGTCAATGACAAACTTAATCAAAACACAACACACACTCACATGCACCTGGCTACATCCCCCTCCACACACATACGTACATCTCAGCTGCCATCTCTGTGCTCAAACCTTGTCCAAGGCCAGGCAGCTTGTTGAGATTCAGTGGGTGGACTCTTATCAAAAAGAGACTGAAAGCATGCTGATAGACACCTTGGCTAAGGTAGAGAACATTTTAGACTGTCATACATCATTGGGCCAAATACACATAAGGTGCCAAAGAACATAAAAACTAGGTATTTTTATTATCGTACATAACAAAGTAAGTGCAATTTCTTTTAATTCAGAAACTTTGGGAATACTGTCTACATGAGATAAAATCAGACCAATTCAAAATAAAATGTAAATTTTCATCAAGATAAAAAAGATTACACAGACCACATTTGTAGAATATACAAAATATATAAATGTGGCTGTGACGGAGCGGCTCCGTCACTGACGGCGGGGAGCGCACACACATGTACTGGCATACACACACACATACACGCGCACACACACATAAAACTTCCGATCCATCCCGTTTCCCCCATTTAACAAACTTTCCAGTCATTCAGTCATGTTCCCATTCCTGTTGAAGTAGAGCGACCAGGTGGCGCTGCACACCTGGTAGTTCTACGTCTCTTTAAACATACATTTAAACATGTTACTCACCGGCGGCATATCAGTCGTTCCGGTTGCGGAGCATGATGCGGCAAAACGTGGGCATAGCATTTGCCGCTACTATATGCCATGTTCTCGCGGGGTTTTGGGGTCATGTGACCAATTTGAAATATATATTTTTGGTCTTTGTTTATTTTATCTGTAATTTTCCAGTCAATACATTGTGGATGCAAATAACTGTGCTTATAAAAATACAGTTAATTTTTGTTTAACTTATATTTGTGTTGTGGAGCCTTTAGAGGCGTTGTTAGAGAGAAAATGTGTTTTCCTATTAATTCTTGAGCCTGGAGGGAGGAGCTTTGGGTTTATAAGGGGCTGCTGTGGCCCAGGGAAGGCAGTCCTGGTTTGGTTGCAGAGGAAGTAACGACTACTGGCACATGTTTACTGAGTTACTGAAGAACTCTATTGAGCTTGAATTTTTTCTTGATTTTTTTTTTTTTTTTTTTTTTTTTTTTTTGTGCATTGTTTGGTTGTTTGGTTTCCACTAATTTTCGCACTGTAAAAAGTTATCACTGTTTGCACTTTGGGAGGCCGGCAAATAAAGAAATCCGAGCACCAGATTAACTTCTGACTACGCCTGTGAGTTTTTCCTGGGATTTTTCCTCTTACCTCCACCATTTTTGGATTTTTGGGAGGTTTAAGAAAGAACCCTGTGACAGTGGCCAAACAGTCTCAAGATGCTGCTGCAGTTCTGCCACACTTATATAAAAATCTTAAGTAAAAATGTGACCCTTTCAAAAACTACTGCATATCTTAACTGCATCCCATGCAGCAAGAATTATTATCAGAGGGGTGTTTTATGTACACATTTTGAATGAATTAGATTTCTTTGTGATTGTGACACACCCTGTAAATGTCTAACAGACACTGACAGACAATTCTTTGTTTATTTTTTTATGCCAGCTTTTGAAAGACAGATATAAAGTATATCATTGGTGGACTACGGCATAAGCACTCAGTTTCTGTGATGTTCAAAGTGGATTTCAGAGAAATAACAACTATGTCTGAGTGTGTGTTTCATACCTATCTGTTTGTATTCCCTCAGTGAGGAAACCATTGCATCAGATCCTGTTTTCAAACAGCAACTTTTAGTTACACAGCATGTGGTGGCAATCCATTCAGTCTGCTGCAGTTTTATAAAGCAGTGAACTACAATCTCTCTATCTTCTGAGCTGGTATTTTACACAAAATCTAACAGACAGCCATCAAACATACCAGAGAGGGCACAGTGCAGTGCCAATGATTTGTGAGAATTTCAAATATAATATTTCAAATACACACTCATAGTTGGTCTTTGTATGGATCAAACAAGTTTGATGAGTTGCCTGAGTGGGGCAGGGCAATTCTGTTTGTAAGCACAATTTGCAGTGGTTGCAGGTAGGACACCAAAGAGGACTCATGACCTTGTTTGTAGATGAGGAATCTTTGGTTGGGGAGTAATTATAGCCGCCCTGGTCAAGCTGACCAAGAAATTATTCTACAAACTGCATTAATATTCAGCTGTTTATTCAACATTTTATATTCAGTGCAAAATGTTGTGGCCTAAACTTGACCACACTTTAATCATTATCGAGATACTCCAACCAACATTTTCCCTTGACCATAACCAGGTGTTTTTCTTGAATTCTTCAGTAAGGTTTATTTCCAAAAAGCATCAAAGGTCAAGAGCAAATAGTGACAAGAACAATCATACTGGGCATTGGCAATTAAAATGTTATGATTATCTCCCCTTTCGCTTGTTATCTTTTGCTCATAATTAATAAATAATTAAGCAAGCTGCTTGTGCATTGTTGAATATCAGTAATACACTGACATTGCAGGGGACTCATGTTGGAATGTTTGTGGGACTGAAAAATTTATGGGCTTTATTTCCATGTAGGTGCATAATGTAACACTGTTTCCTTGAGGTGCAGTGGGAGTTTTCCCTGACTTGTGCCTGTCTGGTATATTGGTGACTGATTGTATACTGCAGTAGCTGGCAATCCAGCAGCATACTGGAATTTATGTCAAAACTTTGTCTTTTCCTATTTAGATAGGCTTTACACCATCTGAATACTCTATGGAGGTCAACAATGCACTGCACATGGTGGGGAGGGTGCTGAAAAAAAGGTAATGAGAGGAGCCAATGTGATTGATCGCAATATTATTCTAGTCTCTAATACAACCAATGATAATGTATGATAATGGATTCCTAATAATTCCATCCTGTCCCCATATATCCTCTGGAGTACATCATCTCCAACTACAAAAATACTTTACATTCCATCCATGCACTGTACACATGGCTGTACTTTACACCCTGTGCTTTGATTAGTAACCTGAGGTAATGCCCTATATGTGGGGTCCAGTAAATCGAAGCTATAACCTCCGGTCTGTGACCATAATGTATCACAAATAGCTACAGATCAGTTGTAGTAGCTTAAGGGTTAATATCTTGACCATCATTTCCTGTCATCTCTCTACGGTCTCTGTTAAATAAAATCATACATGTCAGAGGAAAATACTAAAGGAAGCCCCAACAGACCTTATATGATTTATTTCAGGTTCATATACCTACAATATTATACAGTGTGAATCACTGTCAGAAACATTTATGCAACTCCAGAATGATGAAATCACTTCATTTTACAAATAAAAATGTGTGTAAATTTATTCTAAGTTGATTTGCCTTCCACTACATCCTTGTGAGGGTATGTCATAACCATTTAGTCCTGGATATTTCTTGTGTCCTTAAAAGCCACAGGTATAATTTTAGATGTGAGGTTTCTGCAGGACACTGACAAATTTCATTATCCAATGAAATGGATTCAGCAAGAAAAGACCCAGCTTATGCTTGATTCAGAATGAGAGTGTGCTGCATGCAAAACGGAAAGCCCTGGGAAGTCAAAAGCCCTCTTCTTTAGACGAGTGTGTGCCCTCCCCTCTCTTTCCTCATCTTCAGACGTAATTAAACAAAAGAAGAGAATGAGAGTCTCCCGCTCTTATTGCATTCTGCAAGGATAATTAGACATGAGAATAAACTAGGAGGACTGATACAGCTCAGTTAGCAAACAAAAGGAGAGAGGGAGGGTATGGGGAGGTCTCAGGCTTCTACACTATTTAATATTCATAATTCCATTGAAACGGATTTGGCTGAGGCCC
The DNA here is from genome assembly GCF_001640805.2 of Lates calcarifer. NCBI lineage: Eukaryota > Metazoa > Chordata > Actinopteri > Centropomidae > Lates > Lates calcarifer. The sequence goes on from NC_066836.1 coordinate 21,530,648, forward strand.
CCCAGGCTCTGTTACAGTACATTCAGTCAAACTGCTGGGACTCACACTCCTCCTTTCACTAAAGGTGCTGTGGTTGCTTAGGCCTGTAGGGGGCAATTTAGTAGCATGACACCATTTGTACTAAAGGGCTATACTTTTAAAGTGTGTTTGTGCCATAGTAATGGGTTTGTGTGCTACTGAGAGCTTTTGTGCTTTAATTCAAAATCGATTCAATTTAAGTTGATTTCCTGCGAAATCTAAATGCTGAACAGTACTGAACAGGAGAAGGTTGACACATCCAACTTAACAAGAAATAATTAAAGATGAATGTTTTTCATTAACAAATTAATTGCTGCCTCAATTTACATTTGGAAGTGAAAGTTAATTTATCCCTGTGTGTGTGTGTTGTGCTTTGATGAAAAAGAAATATGGCTGGGATTTACTGTATGAGAGGGAGTGCAGCAAGTCAATACTGGCCCAGCTGCAGGAACAAAGAAGCAATGATGAAATGTAACTGTAGTCAAACAGATTTTATCATCACGCTCTCTGTATCCCACTAGGGAGCTTTGGGATTTTTTGGCTTGCATGCTCATGTGTGGTAAAGATGAACTAACAGAATTATGTATACGCTTTACCTAGAAAACAAGCCTACAGCGCAGGACCTTGAGTTTGCTAAGATATGTTAATCAAGATGTTTTGCTTCCACATGCTGGCTGAATTAGCTACCTTCCTCAGAGTGCTGATAAGTGAAAGTGGAGAAAAATGATTTTGTGCTGGCTTGAGCACAGTTTTCTGCTTTTCTTATCATTATCTTTCTGCTGCATCATTTTTTTAACCTCATGGTTATGTAAAGTACTAAACAAGCTGAGGTAATTTCCCACTTCAATTCTTTCACAAATCTCACAGCTTATATCACTTGAAAAAGCTACGAGAGGTGGCAAATGTTGACTGATTTGTCACGACTTAACAACAAACTCAGAGAAGAAACTGTAACAACAGCCAGGTTTTAAAATCCCTTTCAGACATTTTAAGCACTTCCTATAAAGCAATATTTACTTTTTTATCAATTTACCTTGATCACCTGTCAACGACTAGCATGATTTGATAGCTGCAGTGCTGATAACTATAAAGACAGCACTGTAGCAACAGAGTGGTATTTTGTTCAAAAGGATAACGTATTTGAAATCTAACCATAAATCTTATAATATTATACAGTGAAAACAGGACACAGCCAGGGGCAGGAAAACATTGATACAATGCTAAGCTAACTTATGTGTGGACATTTTAATCTTCACAAACATTATGGAAAACCTGTAATGTTTAATCACATTCTGATGTGTCACTGTATGAAAAACACAGGTGTAAATAATACCATCAGTGATGGCTGAATTCCATTTAGCCGCTTCAGTTTCAGGGTGCTAGTGTTGTGCATGCCCGCTCACAGTCACACTGTAATTGCTCACTGGGACACTTTGTCAGTATTATTAGTGACACCTGTTCTTTTCTTAGCATGACAAGTCAAAATGTCTGCTGTCAAAAAGGTGTATTGACCCTTTTCAGCAGATATTTTGACTTCTCACAAGCAGGAAAAGCCCAGGTATAAATTTTAACATTAACAATGGCTGTGTTCAATTAAGTGTCATAGCAAGCAATGCAATTGAGTGAGAATGGACAATGTCAGAGCACTTAGGCTTACCTAAACTGAATGCAGCCATCATTAATGTGATGTACTGTGCTTTTACTGCTCTGTTAAGCCAAAATGTCTGCTGTGAAAAGGGTCTACTGAGAAATGACAGCTAGTAGCAATAACACTTCTCATCTGGTCGGTCAATAAGATAGCTCTTGCAAGTGATAAAAGATACGCTGACTGCTACAGTGTTCTAAACTACAAAATAGCAGTGCCAAGTCTTCCTAACTCTCAGAACTGGCAACCTAAATCACATTCTGTCTGTTTGCCAGCAAAATATGCCAAAAGCTCATATGTGTATTGAAAAATGTCTCTGAAATAAACCTGTCAATACAGGATTTAATAAATAAAATAAAATTATTCATCAGCCACTGGGGAACATGAAAGAGACTGTGCACACCTGTGAATCATGGGACAAACTAACATCTGTGTTTATTTTTCTCTCAATAATCACAAAAATGTCATTAATTTTCCAAAATCGTCAATCTGTCTCCTCTATTAAATCAGAATTACAATTAACTGGCAGCTGTTGCTGAAACTTCACATGGATCAAGAAAGCACAGATCTTAAACAAACAGTTTTCCTCATTAAACCACACTCAGCTGTGTTACCTTAAGTTTATTTTTTTCCCTCACCACTTCCTGGGCAAAATCAGTCACCATAGTTTTAGAATCCAAATTCTGACCATATCTTATTCAGCTGTCACAGGATGAGGAGATAACACAGCCATGAGTCAGTTTTATGATTCATTACTTCCGTAGCGGCATCAGATCTATTGTTAGTATGATGTCTGACTTTCCAAATCTTACCTTCATCCACCACAGGGATGATGGTGAAAATGCCAAGGCAGATTCTTTGTTGATATAAAGCAGCCATATGCTCAGCATCTTTAAATACTTTACTGTTGGATAAATGGCTTTCCCTATAAACAAACAAAAAAAAAACCCTGCACTGGAACACAGGTATACATTATGAATATATCTGAATATATTTGTAGAATGTATGTGTTGAACATGAAGCGTTACCTCCTCAGTTCCATCTGGTACATAAGCTCACACCTGACGCTCTCATCCTCAGCTTATCTTGCAATGCAGCATGGGATGGGATAAAACTGGATGCATATGAGTGTGTGTGTTTGTGTGTGGATGTTATAAAATATGTGAAATATATGTGTGAACTCTCACAAGTGTTACAGTCACACTGACAGTCATGCGTGCGGACACACACGCACACTACACACACACAAACACACACACAAAGAGTCCCCTGGGCAGAAAGCTAATTCCTACATTTTATTCAATAATGCAGAAGGAGGAGAGACATTTTGTCTCTGATTTTGTGGAAACAGGAGACTATCGACTTCCAGCAGTGGCAAAAAGGGACAGAACAATTAGACTCAGGCCAAGTGTAAATAAAGTGTTTTTTTCAAATAAAGCTGCAGCATCTCGCCTCTAGTTTGAACACAGAAAGAAGAGAGGCCTATGAGTGAAGAGCTACTCTCATGAATGATAAAGTGTTAGAATAATGGAGGTGGGCATGGCCTAAAGCAGCTACACACACTCTCACACACAGTGATGAAACCTTCCTGAGCAGTATTGTCATCATTCTTCATTTGCACTGTGGATCACCAGAACCAGCTTAATGTACCACTACACACACACACACACACACACACACACACACACACACACACACACATATATATATATATATATATATATATATATATATATATATATATATACAGTGAAAAGCACACCCACACACAGCTGCAGACACACACATCATCATAATCTACCATCTCATCATATTTCCATGTGACTCATCCATTATACTGTGTTCTATAACTTCAGCAATTTTTCATCCGTGACCATCTCAATCTTCAGCAACAAAAACGCTGCTGGAGCGTGAAGTCTTCACCATATGAGCGGTAATTAAAATACTTAAAGAGCCAAACTGCAGCCCCAAACTTACTCAACATGTGGGCAAAAAGCTTTCATTCTCAGTTTAATTAGCAGGCCTTCTTGAATAGCGCTAAAGTTTTGACAGTTAAGCTCAAGTTTACAATCTACTTAGCTGCTGTTAAGAGTCTGTTCAGTCAAAAGTGAAACAAAATGACCATTAGCAGACCTAGAATTAGTGAGGAGAAATGCACAAGTGTTATACAGTATCTGCCTTGTGGCAGTGTAGAGATACCTGGTCAGAAGCAGAGAACCTTTTTTCACTTTAAAATTTCAGAAGGCGCTTCATCGAGGTGTAGATGTGGTGCATATTTTTATATGCATAAATATGATCATTCTAACAATTTTGCAAAGACTAAGGAACAGAGTTATGAAGAGTCAGGATTGTTTTTTACATACACAACCCTTTCATTCAATCTATGTGCCAGGTAATTACTGTTGCAACGTGTGATTACACAGTCTGTGACTGGGACTGTCTGACATTCTGAACAAGTTACAGAGCAGGTCAGTGAGGTCATTTGTCTAAAATCCAAAATTAAATTGTGTGATAGGAACAAGAAATAGACATGCATTTGTATCTGACAGTTTTTATGAACATTTTTAATCTGTGCATAAAGAAACTGCCAGATATTGGACAAAAAAGAAGACGTTGGGGAAAAAAATATGATTGGCTGCATGTAATTTAACTGTCCACTGAAACTTCTGCACCACTGAAGACAAAGTAGCAGGATAAAGCAATGTTCCTCAAAATGAATACACAAAATAAACATTTAAGCCATATTTCCATCAGGTTTGACTGCTGCTTTTTTAATTACATCATCTGGTCGCTCCCTCTTCCTCTGCAATGATTTAACAGCACCCGAGTGGTGAATTAGTTCTACCAACTGTTTATCTCTATTCAACCAGCTTCTGATATTCATATAATGTTGCTGGATGGAAACATGCATGAATCCACACTTTCTCTGCCCAATTTCCTGGAAATGTGGTTAAAATCTGTGCTACTGAAGCTATAATGTTCAATAAAGAGAAAACTAAATGTTAAGGCAGGTGCAAAGTATGTTTTGGATCCTTGTTAGTCATGGTGAAGTAAATTTTAAAATGTTGGTAGTTGGTATTTAAGCAGCTCTCAATGGACAGTGATGTATAGCAGGTAAAGACTGTGATGACAGTGGAATCACTGGCTAGATTATGTTCAGAGGCAAAGTTTTCTTTGAATGAATGAAGCATTGCATTTATTGATGGCAGCAGAGTTCAGAGTAGCTGATGGGGTAACTGTTGAAATATTTCACACTGGGCCGAAGTGGTCAACCAACAGACCATGGGCTTCACACAACACGTGTGGGTGATAGAAATACTGTTGCGTAAAATAATAATCCAAAAAATGTACAAAAGTAAACAGTGATTAAAATCTATTTCGGCTCATATGTAAAAGTGATTAAAAGTTGAACTACTAAAATTCAAACCACTAAATTTCAAAACTATTGCTCATTAAGAACACCAAGTTTATGTTCTGGTTTAATGACCGCACATTTGTGTATCATTAAGCCTGAACCTGACAAATCCCATGAACCTCTACAAATTCAGCAGAATTGCAACAAACCACCTTATATATACTTTCTGTTATTTGTGTGATCTTCCCATAATTGCAAGATATATGTATAAATAGCAGGCATGTGCGTAGGCACTGGAATTGTCTGAAATGCTGAACTGTGCTTCAAAGGCCTTCAGAATCAATATCTTTGCATCGGTTTCATATTAATTTCAACTGACAAACACTTGACCGGTGCTTTCACCTAGCTTTAGATTCAACACTTGTACTATTCCTAATGTTGACTTTTAAAACATCTGAAATAATCAACTGCGCAGTGCAACTCTGGTACTTAAGGGGTGGAACTAACTAACTTAATTTGTCAACTATGTTTGATAGAGTGAAATACAATGACAGATTGGAGCTTAAGCACAGGGCCAGACTAGATGTGCTGGATGGCAGAATGGGTGCACAGAGCCCTGACTTGGCAATATTTTCAACTATGAAACACAGCAAGTGTGCTGATTATGAAAAGAACTGCAAAAATCTAATTATATTATGCAAAATGGACTGAAAAGCCTGTGAAATGATGTTGTAATATATTTAAAGTGTGACAGCTGATTTGATGAATCAACCTAAAGAATGTTCCTCTAAGCAATAGCTGACAAAGAAACATTTCTCTAGTTGAAGTATGTGTATTTTCTTTATTCAGGTTGGGACCCTGTATTATAACTAGGTGTTTCCCAGTACCAGTCTTTCCTTGTTAATCAACAGCCTCACCGGTTAACCACCTTATTCAAACACATTTAGACAGTCATGTTTACATAAAACTCAAACCAGGCAGAAGCAAGCTTCTCCTGGCAACTTCCCTGCCAAGCAATGTCTCCAATCTACATGCAGAATGTGGAACACAGTCTAATTAATTTCAGTTGCCAATTTGTCAGCATCTCACTGTGTATGTGACATCTTCTGTCTAATCACTGCGAGTTTTAAAGCATAAAGTGAGGAATATGTTGAACAATGGGTCAAAGTCCTCCTAAGAGGGAAAAGAATTTGAAAAGTACTTAATCTTACCTTCATGCTACAAGGGAAATTCTCAAAAGCACTTCCTTGAATTACTGGAAACTGCAGTAACAGCCGCTTTTCACATCAACAAGAAAGCATCACCTGACAGTTGAGAGTATGCACTTCAAGCTTAGCTTTTAAAATCATGTCACACCTCTTCTGTTTGTTTTTATTTTATTAATTCATTTTTATCACACCTTTGACAGGGGAAGAAAATAGGGCTTTCTATTCAGAGTTTTTGAGTGTACTAGCTTATGTGTAAACATCATTGCTGTTTGCCCCACATACATTCAATCAACATGCTTTTGAATTGCATACAGTGCACTGTATCTTTTGTTTGAAGTGAAAATGAAACTAAACTGGTGTCACACACAGCAGCTATCTGACTGCTTGCTTTGTGAAATTCACTTCCCAGTAATTTATCATTTAATCGGCACACTGTTTGTGTTGAAAGGGTCTCAGACAGTTATGAACTTTAAAGTCCATCTGAAATCACAATTACTCATTCATTTGTCTGTAACAAAGCATGTCAAGGTGATAAAAAAAAAGTTTTTAAGTGTCTGAGTTGACATGCTGCTGTCTGTTTGATTGACAGCTGAGCCAGCAGGGCCTATGTTCTATTATTAGCTAGAATGTCTAGCTAGTTACCACATTAGCAAGGCAGCTAATGTGCTATGAAGCTAATGTTGTAGATGTTGTATAGCAACCATATTAGACACACATTACATGTACTGGGAAATGTCAAGCTGCCATATTAGTTATAACAATAAAAACCAATGTGGTACATAATATCTAGCTACCACATAGCAAGAAACTTAATGTGCTAAAATGCTAATAGATGATGTATATTTGGGTTGCCGCTCAGTCTGTGGCTCTTTTTGTGTTGTGTTTCAATCAGCTACCTGTCAGTACAGGAGAACAATACATGTATAGATCTGAAGGTTGTAGAAGAAAAAAAAAACAATCAACATCTACAACATTAACATCTAATTTCAGTTGGTCAACTACTGCTCAACTACATTACATTTACCTGAAATTGAGGCCTCAAGTGACAATTATATAATCATCATCATTACCAGTAACAGAACAGACTTCAAGTTTGATAACATTACCTGTTACAAGTTTAACATTTAACATTTAAGGCTACAGCAGACATGAGTATACTGGGTTGAGGAAGCGTTTGTTTTATTGATTAGGGATTTGTAACAGGAAAAAAAAAAGTCTTCTTTAAATTACTTTTAAGTTACTTTAATAATCCTCATGTACTGAAAAGAGGTTTGTGGCTGATTTAGATATGTCATCATCATTACAGTGAGAGGCAATGATATTAACAAGGTTCTCTTATGTGCACATACACAAATCCCATGCAGAAAGACAGAACTTGCAACATCAAAACACAAACGGCTCAGTAATGTGCCTTGATTGCAAATTAAAATGGACTCAAGTCAGGCAGCAGATTACAAAGCTGGCAAAGCTGCTGCTGTTAGACATTTGTGAAGACACTGGGGACGATGATGAATTTACCACTAAGACATCCCAGCTGACTTAACAGATATTTCTCCAACTGTCCTTGATATCTCTCTCTCTTTCTGCCTCTCTTTCCGTCTTGCTTTTTGTCTCTCTATGGAAAAGATATTTCTGTCACACGTCCTCATTAAATCATAGACCAGCTAAACTGTAAGTTGAGAAAATGCCTTCAAAGAACACATGCACACACGAATGAGCATACTACCCAATACACAGGCAGGCTTTACCTAATCCCTAGTTAATGAAAGGAAGAGAGGGCTATGTTCAACAAACTCTTGCAGTTTACCAGCCTGTACAAATCCACTGCTAAAAAATTATATAAAAAGTCAAATCTATAATAAGACTGGTGTTTCTCATCAAAATCAAACACATTTATTTTTTTCAATACTGTGAGAAAACAGCAAAGCCACAATTAGCCTATACTTGTTTTTTGGTTTTTATAGGAAAGAGGTGAACTCAGTGAACTGCCATTCAGGTTGGAAAGACCTGTTTCCAATAAAAATTGGACTGATAAAACAGAGAAAACACCATGGATTTGTTATTCTAAATATACACAACAAATTGTGAAGAGACAGAGAGTGAGAGGGGAGTGTATAAATAGAAAAAGAAGTGATAAATGCTGCAGTTTGGAGCTCAGAGCAGCAGAAGGACATGCTGCAGAGGACAAATGGCCTGATCGCTCATCAGTGTCAACACACTGGATTGTCCTGGAAGAAGTTGGTGGTTGAGAAAATTGGGTTGACTGATAGGATAGGGTGTGGTACTGTGTGGTTGGAGGTGGGTACAGAGTAACAGACAAAGAGTTTAATTCAGTACCAAGGTAAGTCCACACAGCAGGGGTTTCATTTTGAATATTTAAGATATAGGAGTGCTAAGACACTGTGGACGTATATGAACAAATAGGACTGAAAATAATCACAGGCTGTGGAGTAAAGCAGATATTTTCTTCACCGTTATTGACATTTCATTATCTCAGTCAACCAAAGGCTTTATTTCAAACCACGCCCTTTTTATTTAGTTTGTGTCAGCACAGAAGCAGCATAGCTCTAAAGAAGCAGCGAGTGACACTGGTCACTGCATCAATGAAGAACTCTTGGTCAAGGTAACAGTGACTCTGCTGAGCTGGGTTCAATTTGATCCACAAAAAAGTCCTCAGAGAGATGAATTTCATGAACAAAGTCAGACATTTAGCAGCTAGAGCAGAGATGGTCCTGGCTAGATTTACGCCCTGGGTGAACCGTAGATGATTACGTAGATGATTTATTTATTTATTTTTTTTTTTTTATTTTTTTACATTTTTCACATAACCCAATCAATTATGTGTAGGCATATGGGTCTATGTTAATTATGAAATACAATTTATTTGGAAGCAGTTTGTGTTGTGTGGCCTGGCATCAGTCTATCCCTCGCTCCCCTCCCCCTTGCCTCTTCGGACATACACAACCTGTATGACTCTCAGCAGCAAGTTGACATGACAATGAGGGCGCCCCAGCGCCCACTCCACTAACTTGACATGGAAATGAGCGGTAGTCTAGAAAACTGGCGAGTTTTGTTTTGAGTTTAGTTTTTTTTTTGTTTTGTTTTTTTGAGGGCTCCTGTGCGCCCTTGTGCGCCCTCATATAGATTGCGCCCTGGGCAGTTGCCCACATTGCCCATAGCAAAAACCGACCCTGAGCTAGAGGCAGATTTCTTTCTCAGGAGCTGGTGAAGACCAATGTTGGACTTATCAGGTTGCCAGAAACATGACCAAAAATGAATGCTACAGTGTTGCTGAATGTATAACTATAGGAAACTGTCATTACAGTTATTACAATAATGTTAACATTGAGGGGTTGCTGCAAAACAATTTAGTTTAAGAGACTGTTTATAGAGACTTAATATAACTCTCAGTTTAGCAACATCTAGCAGCAGTAAGAACAAGAACAAAGTAAAATGAACAAAGATGACGCAGTATAAAGATCAAGAGAGGCTGCATAAAGAGGAAATTGGGGTAGATGAATTGGTCAACAGAACGCAGAACCTTTTTTGTATTTGTGTCTAGTGCTATTTCCTACTTGGCATCAGTGTAGCTCTAATAAAAGGCTGACAAGATTTAAATCCACGATCAATGTAGACCAACTCTGTACCCACTGCTGTAATACACTGAAATACATCTAATATACTGCAATCAGATTAGACTAAAAAAATATATACTTTCTCATTCTGGATTGCATCATTCATACTCCACAGGTAGTCCCGTTATACTTGAGTTTCAAAAGAACTATTATTAAAAGATGTTCTCTAATGCATCAAATCCAATGAGTCATTGAATGTTCACTGCTTCATCTGCAAAAGAAATTACCAACAGCTCAGGTTGTAATATAAAAACCTCTCCCTGCAGACAGACAGTAGATATCACTATCTAATGTCATGACTGACAGAAAGAGAGAGAAAGAGATGGAAACAAGTACAATAGATAGATGATAGAGAGATGCAGAAGGGTGAAAAATGCAGGAATGAGAACATTTAACAGAGAATTCCCTGCAGGCAGCATTTCAAGAGGGAGGGAGGAAAGATGAGAAAATGAAAAGAAAAGAAAAAGAAGTACCAAAAGGCTCACTGCTTAGAGAAGACAAGAAAGTAAATGGGTCAAAATGCACCTTTTCTTGCAAGAGCAAAACCAAGAATAAAAGGAGAGAGAGAAAGTGTTGAAAGGAGGTAAAGCGATGGTGATGCCAGGCTGGCTGCCCCTCCACTCCTCCATCCCCTCCTCTACATCTTCCCGCCAAGGAGAATAAAATGTTTAAATTTCATCTGTGGGACGACCTTGACTTGCTGAGAGTGGAATTAAATTTCTGTGGAGTGGAGTGGATGTTCAAGTGGCTAGACTGAAACAAATCGTGTAGGACATGATTAGAAAATACTGAATAACAGGAGGAGGGCTACAATATGTAATGAATCACAACTGGCTTGCTGCTTGTATTTCAGTGAGTAGTGTGTTTCAGATAAGAGGTGAAGGTGAAGGGATGTCATGCTTTGTCTCAGTGGTTAATTTGCTCAAGTCTAAGAAGAAAGCATAGAGTGTGTCTGAGTGTGTGTGTTTGCTTGCACCACAAAAATGCTAATCAGCTTCAATTTATAGAAAGTTAAATTGCAAAGCAACAAGAAGAAACACAGGGTCAGACTACTTCACAATTCAGACAATTCAGCACACAAAAAACTACAAGTATTGAGCAATATTGCATCAGTACATATCACAGTTTCAGAAATACTGTCCTTCCCTGTTTGTGTCTGAGCTGCCAACTGTACAGAACCAAATGATGTAATGACTTCAGTCCTCCTGATGGAACTAAAGAAAGGGTAAAACATATAACAATTTTTACTACACTGCGAGTCTATTGTGAGTCAATTACTATACCTTTATGTGTGTACTGTAATATCAAAGCACATGCTATTCGTTAACATTTGTACCTCTGGCTTTTAACTAGGGATTCTAAGATAATGAATATTGTTCTCAAAATATCACACTACAAACAGCACAGGTTTTGCACAAAAATCTTCAGTTAAACAACAAAATTGCTCGTTTCTCATCACTTTAAAAATGACCTCTATGAGGATAGTATTGTTTGTGGGTACCTTCCAGATGCATATAACTAGTACAACAGTGGCTGAAGTTTGGTCAGTTTTAGGTACAAAGATTAGTTTGTTAAAGATGGTCTAATCACTGCTCTATTTTCATATCAACAATGGCAAAGGACTACATCTGTTTTGAGAGGGATCTCTCACGTTGATCAACCCACAGAGAATTGTTTGCAGTTCTCCTCAACCCTCAATGGTACTTTTAAGCATCTTTAATATAATCTTTTTGGTTTTATCACCCAGAAATTTACTAGTTAGGTCCACTCTCACTGCTTATTAGCGCTCTTTCCAGCAACAGACAGCTGGTTTCAGTGAAACAAGCTCTGATAACTCTCTCATATCCACTGTACATGACCAACCCAGCACCAAACAGCAGACAGGAAGCAATAATCAGCTTAAGAGTCAGTTGTATTTCCCTCAGGAGGTGGTGGAGACAAACCAAAGGCAAGTTAATATTGGACATTCTTTAGGTGAACACATACACAGCTCCAGAAGAATTCTTAATGAATTCTAATGACTTCTAATGCTTGATGTGTAACAAACAACCTGTAGAGCCTAGGTTACACATCCAGGGCCCCACCTGTTGCTAAGGCTACAGAAGCCTTTTGGTTGAGGTGAGAGGGGAAAGATTGTGGTTTTGATCAAATATAAATGAACACATTGTGTCTGAAGTCAGTGTTAACTTTTTTCTGCATTAAACCAGACCTCAATCTTTTCCTAACCTTAGCCAAGCTAAGTGATTTGTGATTTGTGATGTGATTGCCTGAACATAACCAAAAAAGATGACTTGTGGATGTTATGGAGGAAATGTGATGCAAGCAGCAATTTCCAATATCCTCCTGAGACCCGGCCCATTCATTTATGTCCTTTATAATGGACATTTTGTTCACCTTTATCTTTCTTAAGTATTTGGAGTTACCCTTCCAAGCCAAAGATATAATCTGCTCCTTTTTTCTTGTTTTCTAAATTTAGTTCTATTTTCACACAGATATCGTCCTGTTGTCCTCTACAATGGACATGCTGTGAAATTAAAATAAAAAATATATTTAAAAAAAATTAAATTGTAAGGTGTTTTTTTTGGCCCAAATAGATAGGAAATCACAAAAAAACAGAAATTGTAAGACACTTTTTTCCCTTGGTTCTCAGGAGGATATAAAAGTCAAAGGATCTGTTGACCCAACCACACACCCTCATCTTGTACAGTGTTGCGATACTCTCCAGTTCAAACCAGGAATTCAGAGAGATACTTCAGAGAGTCAGTTTGCATGGCAACTCAACATCTTTGTAAGCATTTGAATAAATGACCAATGCTGTTGTTTTTCTAGAGAGAAATTGCTTCATGTGAATGTTTTAATGTGCAAGATACAAAAAGGTTTTGTCTGATTTCTCAGTTTCTAAAATCTAGTTCACTGTGCTGACAAATGCATCACCGCTTTTGTTGTCCTTATATGCAATACACAAAATACTGTCTAGTACAGCGAGGCAGAAAGACCGTACAGTATATACATATTTAATACATACGGCACAGAAATACTTACTTTCAGTATTTAACTCCCTACTCACTCTCTCCTTTCCCTCTAAACTTAAAATGTCCACAGTTATCAAATACTAAGCTGACTCAGACCATTCATTCCTCATGATATCTTCTAGGCTTCCACTTTTGATGGAATAAACCTGTCTAAAGTGGCTGTTTTGCTGAGCAAGGAAAATGACTCACCGCTGTCTGGTAGATAGCAGATTTTTTGTCTTTCTCTGTGTCAATGTACATGCACGTCTGTGTGTTTTACACGGGCATATGGGGTAACTATCCATGCTTGTCCACACTGCTGAACGTGTCTGTGAATATCACATCTGCACTGTGTGGATTTCACAATCTGAACGAAGCATTTCATGAGAATTTGATGGAAGTTTTTGCTACGACTCAGACGCAAGATGTTAATTTGATGGTTGGTCTCCTCTCTTAAAAAGCTAAATTTACTAGCTCCAGGCTACAGTAAAGCACTCAAATATAAAGTGCCTTGTATTTGTCTAAAAAAACATGACTGCAAAAAAAAGGCCTTAAAGGATTTGTCCATTAATCCACTCTCTGCTTTGAGAATCAGCACAACTTATCATCTGCAACATAACATCTTTAATGTACAGTCAGACCTAAGGCAGGAGCCTCAATTAACGAAGAACAAACATGATTAATTATTATTCTTTTTCTCATTTGTTTTTCACTGCATATGCCCGGTGGTGACAGCATGCATATTTATGCTCCTAATGCTCTTCTTCGTATTTCAGAGTTTACTTTGAGGCATATTTATGCGTACTTCAGAAAATCACGTCTTGCTTGACATGTTAAGGACATTGCTAACACAGTGTAGATGTAGAAGTTTTCCAGCATATACACTCAAACAAGGAAATACATGCGAGCTATGCTGATATCTTGTTGAATGCAGTGCTTGGGTAACTCTTGCAATAATACTAAGTCTATCTTGCACCCATGCCTTGCCATGCAAAAGTTGTAACTGAATGCATAGGACAATAAAAATAATCAGTTAGGGATGAGTCATTAAGGATCAGTTAGGCTACCAACTAAGCTGCTGTTGTGCTGTTATCTTGAATCTCATAAATATGACTTAGGATTCCATCATTATAACATCTGTATCTTAATTGTGAGATACAAATCTCATAATTATAAGTAAATCTAAAGGTGGTTTCCAAAGATTACCTTTATTTCCTCCAGCTTTGAAAGATGATGTCACTGATTAATATTTGGATAGATGACAATGATACGATTTGTATATATTATTAAGATTAATACACTTACAAAGCTATGTCTGTTTTGAACTTCTCACTTTATGTTCATGACATACAACACAAAAACACTGCTGTTGGATAAAACTCTTGACTGCGTCCAAAATCACTTCCTTGTTCACTTTTAGTAAGCATTCAGCAGATTATTCTATAGTCAGTAGTAAACTGACATTTTGGACGATTATAAAACAGTATCATTTTACCTTGTCACTGCTATGTAGTGTTGCATGACTGTAAGTTAACTGTTGAATCAATTAAATATGACACAATGCATGTTGTTAGAACAAAGTAGTGTACCTGTCATGGAAACTGCTTTTAAAATCACTGTTTCACACTCAAATCTGGACACTTCATACAGTCAGTACGGGGCAATATGTAGTTGATTTGGATGATGATTGCAGGCACTGTCTTTGTGTGCTCTCCATGACTTACCTACCACAACAACCTACAGCAGCTATTCCTGTATGGCCAGTTTGATTAGAAATCTCATAAGATACAGATCCTATAATTACTGTAATTATGAGATACTGTTTCATAATTATGAGATATGGAAGGCATAATTATGATATAGGATTCCCACAGAGAATGCTCAGAGATTTCTCAGTGAATGCAATGCACCAACTGCAACTGCCAACACAAAATAGTCATACTGAACTCAATGATACTTTTACTGTGAACATTTTTCAGTTGTTTTCCCTCCAACATCTTCCCCTGACATTAACTAAAGTTTCTGACCTGTATCTGCATGATTGATGATGCCCTGCTGCCACGATTGGCTTATTAGATAATTGCATGAATAAGTTGTTCCTAATAAAGTGCTGAGTGAGTGTATAAAAAATTACCAGAATAAAATCTCTACATGTGGATTTGTAAGTTCTCAGTGCCAGTGCCATGTTTCTTTGTCTGTCATTATTTTCAGATAATCCTGTGGTAATATGATTTGTGTACTGCGCTGTGTGTAAACTGAAACACTTTTGGCTTTCTGTTCTGTTGAGGCACACTTGATTGTGCTGACGAGGCTCAATATCAACCAGTTCTGTGGCAGAGCAGCCGGACAATCTGTTTCTCATCTTCAACTTCAACTTTAGCCGCTGGAGCAGTTCCACTTCGTTAGACTTGACGAGTTGGATGAGATTCCTTTCTATCCTTCTGCTGCAGTCTCTCTCTCTCTCTCTCCCTAATACAGACACACACGCACACTCAGGCACACTTACACAAAATCTTCACATAAGTACAAAGACACACTGGTGCGCTCAATATATGTATGCATTAAATGCACAAAGACATTCACACAGGCGGAGACAGTTGAAAATGCATGTGAACACACACTTGCAGAAAAGATGTTTTCAAGTTAGCAGACATCTGCTCCGCGTCTATCTATAATTGTCTGGTGACTGAACAAGCTGAACACATTTATCACCCTGCCTCCTCCTTGGAGAGGCAGATGACATCTCCTCCAACACCTCCATCCACACCTTCTCCGTTTGGTCTCTGCTGCCTCTGTATCGTAGCTTCTCCACTGCTCACCTCCTCTTCACAACTTCTCCTCTGTTCCTCCTCCTCCTTGTCATAATCATTCTTTGCTCTTTAGAATCTGCTCCTCTCACCTCCTGTGCTGTCATCTCTTCTTTTTTTAATATATATTTTCTTCATATGCTCCCACCATCCTCCTACTCATCCCTTTTTGGGAAGTCTGCACTTTCATCTTCCAGCTCTCCTGTCCATCTTTTGTCCAATCACTTCAACAATTTCCTCACCTCTTTCACCTTTTTCTCCACCCTCCCTGTTCTCTCTTCTTTTTTTATTCCTGAAGGCAGGGCTGGGCTCATGCTTTACTGTCACTACTTGACCTTACTTGTCTCTCACACCTACAGTAGGTTTGGGCAAGAGAGAAAAAAGAGGTCTGAAAAAAAGATATCATGTAGAGGTTCTTCAATTTTTCCAATGATCTGTAAAAAAAAAACAAAAAACATTGGTGTCCTGCTCCCAAACTTTAATAGGATTTTGCCTCACAGTGTCCTATATTAGATTCGCTGTTGACAGAGTGTTATACTGTACAAGTCACTATATAATACTGGTTAGAGAACATCAATAATAAAATAAAATAGTTTATGTTATGAATTCCATAAATGTGAACGTTCATAGAGAAACCAAGATTGAAGATATTGATGAAACTCTGGTTCTGTGCTTCACTTTTCCCCTTGCATATTAACTAATTTTTAACAAATGCTGTCCCACTGGTAGGATTGCTCATTGCTGAAGTACCCACTTCTGCTTTTTATTTGTAATCTCATGTAGCCAGACAGTCCTCTTGTTAAACTGACAGAGGTGGCGGGGAAAAAAAGAAAAAAACAAAACAAAACAAAACAAAAACAAACAAACAAACAAAATGAATGTTTGTATTTTTTTTAGTATTATAATTTTACTTCTGGGAAGTATTATGATGCCTCATATTTTATGAGTTGATATATTTTGTAATCTAAAATAAAATTGTATCTTTATCTGCAAATGCTATGCAGCAGACACGTAAAATAAATGTTACATATTCAGGTAAAATACCTTATTTACGTAAATGACCTTAGTTAAGGCTGAACACTTAGAGTAGAGAAAAACCAGCTAACTGAATGCACCCATGGAAATGACCTCCTTAATACCAGAGAGATGATTTACTCAAGTGTTATGCTCATTTACAGTTATGTGGTACATAAATTAGAATATTTCCATTTGTATTTCCATCCAACTGTATACTTTTACTGCAATTCTAGGCAGATGATTAAGCCTTATTATTTTATTCATTGTTTTTCATTATTTTATATCATAATTTTGACAGGTTTCTAAACCTAACAATCACTTGTTCAAAACTACTACTACTCAACTCCTAGTCTAAAGGCGTTGTAATTTGCTTTGGATAAACATGCCCACTAAATGAATGCAAAGTGCTGTAAGGTGGTGTAATGTCTTAATTAACAGCTACATCACATTTATCAGTTTAGGGAGACAAAGTGCTACTGCCCTGACAGTGATTAATTAAATATTACAGCAAGTTATAAAAACAAAATGCAGCTGAGCATGACCAAAGAAAACTACAAAATCAGCACAGACACATAATAACAGCATAATATACAGAGCTGAGCCATCATAACATCCAGCAGCTAACGCACAAAGCTAACATCAATTAACACCTAATTACTGGGTAAACTCCAAAACTGAGTTTGCTTCACAGTGAATCAGGGCTTATCCAGTTTACTCTCATTTTTTATTTTCTGTGCCTTAACGTTGACAAATTTGATGCAAGAAACATCTAATGTGTAACAATTTACAAGCTTTTCAGTTGAGAATACACTGTGATGCTCCTTATCAATATAAAACATTAGTTGGTTGGGACTGAGGTATACATGATAGTCCATGACTATTTGCTTCTCTCCCATTTTAGACAATGTGGTTGTAGTCTATAGATGCAGAAGTTCTGTAAAGTTTCAGTTGTTAGGACTCATAGACAAAACCAGCACACTGTATCTAAGTCTAATAAGTTTCAATAATGTTTACTAAAGATACTGAGAGAGATTCATGTTGTTATGTAGCATTTCATTAGTAATGATCTGATAAGGATACAAATACTGCATCTGTAGATGAGATATCTCATTATCACATTCAGCGTTTACTGAACTCATTATAGAATTATCATGTTTCTGTTCTGTGACCTCTTTTGTCACTGCATTCAGAGATAATCAGTGAGACTGGAATTACGATTCCTTAGTGTATATCAACTCTCGGTTAATTCTGTGACAACCTGTCAGAACATGGGGTGATAAAAAATAAGGAACAGAAAATTTGCAATTTTTTAGAGTCTAAAAATACTGCACCTCATTTACCTCAGAAGCAAACATAAATGACTCATTTCCTCAGGAGACACAGCTCTCCCTGCTGAAGTTGTATATAGGGTGAATGTTCTGGAAGGTCCATTATATCCTCATACTGCAGAAGTTGCTTTTGCCGCTTTTGCATAGTGTTGGCAAAATGTGAAAAAAAAAACCCCCAAAAAAACTCACCTACACATACACTCCAGAGAGTATTGCACATTTCTCCAAAGTGGTTAACCCTATTATTAACCTTCTCGTCACACCAGAAGAACACCTAAATGATCTACTTTGTTGTGTTACATATAAACAGTGTATATCTCTCTTTAAATGGGCAAAATCGATTTTATCAGTGTTAACATTGGATTTCATTTTGATGTAATTGCCAGTGGTAACACATTTTTTCTATTTTTTTTGTAATTACAGTTTTAACATATGATGAACTTCACATATGTCTTATTACTGGATATTCACAGTAGAGTAGTAATATCAGCTTTTTTTTCTACGCTCAACTGCTTTGTGGCTTTACAGAAAGCAATAGCAAAAATATTCTACTAAAAACCTCTCGCTCTGTATAATGATTTTAGTGCTGTACTCTGAGATATCAGGACTAAAATATGAGACCAGTATGGCCTTAATAGAAAAGTCCAACCTTTGGAGACCTAGACCTATGGCTGAACATGTAGAATATTTATAGTATACCATATAGCCTTAGGCTAAAGTCTTACTGCCTGACATTTTACCAAAGCACATTTCACATATTCTGTTATTTCTCAGAAATAACAACTGTGTACACACTTGAGGGGGAGTCAACAAACTGGGTGAACACACTAATAAATTTAACGTATAACCAATTTAATCTCTTGCTACCCTTATTTAGTCAGTCCAAAACCTTTTATTTTTTTGTTGACCTCTTTGTTGACTTTGACCTCTGAATTGCAATGTTTTTTTTCTTTCTAGCAATTCAAATAGGTCTGATGTTTTGCTCATTTCTAGCTTTCTTTTTGAGCCTGTCAATATCCGTGATAGCAGAAATTCTGTACTGGAATTACTTTCAGGTAATTCATGTCAATTTAACACTCTGTACAGGAGACCATGTTACACTGAGACTATCTTCGTTAAAAAAGAATATGTGATGAACACTTAATTGTCTAGTACTCGAATATAACACAATCCCCACTTTTTCAAACCTAATATATTCAAGCCAATACGATAAGTTACTGAAATGAAAAGTCATAAATCAACATATTTCTGTGATCAATAAGAAAAATGTTTAAGTTTCTTTTTTTTTCCATTTCCTTTTCTAGATGTATTGATTTAATCCTTTTATAC
The DNA here is from genome assembly GCF_001640805.2 of Lates calcarifer. NCBI lineage: Eukaryota > Metazoa > Chordata > Actinopteri > Centropomidae > Lates > Lates calcarifer. The sequence continues at coordinate 21,550,001 of NC_066836.1, forward strand.
AGTTCATTTAGTTTATTTTTAATCATTACCAATTAATAATTGTAATAATGCTACAGTAAGCTTGTAATTTTTAACATATTAAACATAGATAAAGTGCACTTTTCTGTACAGTTTTGTTAATATAATAACTTAATATAATAACTTCAGTCCACACTGCACCTCTCTGTGCAGTTTAATCATTGCTTTTAATTTGGCAGTTGCATTAACACCTTTATTCATTTTTCACCTTCATTTTGTACTTTCCACCTTCCTTCATTTGATTTTTTCCTACTTTTATTTTATTCCATTGAAATAGATATGTATATTTTATTTTACTATAAATTGAGTATTCAGACAATTATATGAAAGTATGTCCATACAACAATATTACAAGATAAAAATGCATTGTTACTTTTTTCTTTCTTTTTTTTTTTTTTTAATGTGGTATGAGCAGTGAGCATTGTGTTCGTAGCTGGTAACCAGGCAGGGCAGGTGGTGGTCATCTGAGGTGTGTGTATTGTGTGTGAGTGTTGGAGGTCAGGGCCAGTTGTGAATACATTCTGCCGTGTCTCTCTTGCTCTTTCTCATTGCTCTCCTCCCCCTCCTGCTCAGCTCCACTCTCTCCACACCCTGGAGCCAGACTTTCTCTGCTGCTTCTTTGTTAAAATGACAGGCCCTAATAGAATAAATAAGGCACCTATTTTTACCTGGCTGCCGGCAGGGTGATCACACTTACGCACATACTAGCTCTGCAGCTTGGTAAAGAGCTGACACCTGACTCGGTAGGGGAGGGCGCTGAGGTTGAGGAAGGAGGTCATGGTGATTTAATTGAGAGAGAAAGTAAGGAGCATAGCTGGTGAGCTCATGACAGAGACAAAGAAAAGAGAGGAGGATGAGTAGATACAGAAGAAGAGGTGGAATGATAAAGGAGACAATGGCAAAAGACTGAATTTACTGTTACGCTGTTTGCCGACTGTTTACTGCAGACACGCCTCTGCTTGTGTTTGAATTTCCTGTCTTTATATAGTATTTTCAATTTCCTCTGACATTTAACAGTTTAACAAGTTCTGTAATGTCACTTTCAGGTGTTTTTGAAGCAGTTACGTGTTTTTGACTGAACTCCAAAGCATCTAATTATTTTGAAGCCGTTTTCAAGCAAACTGGTCTTCCCAAACTTTTCATGTGCCAGGTCAGTGAGTGAACGAGAGACGAGGCGAGCTGAATAAGGCTAATCATATTCACTTGCACTCTACGTATTCTGTGAAGTCACTCTGAGATAGCTGTGGTGCTGTCCCCATTTTAGGAGAGTTTTAAACAAGTTAGGAGGCAGTTCTTTAAACATGTTTTGACATGAGACATCAAACACTGTGTGATAAGTGTTTCTGTACTTGATAAGTGCAGAAACATACCAGATAACCTTGAGGTACTGGTAAGGTAACATCTCCAGTTTAAGAGTTTTTTTTAACTTTGGAGGCAGTTTTTGAAGTACATTTTGTAGAATAAATAACTTTAAATATGAGATTTCAGAAAACCTATAGACATATGGGTGGAACTAAAGACAAACTGACTTTAAAGAAAATAGTGACATAATGCTCTGGACTTGCTCCTTGGCAAGTCTATGGAACACTATGTATTCTTGATATCTGGTGACTGTGAGGACGGGAGTATATGACTCATCCATCATGTCACATCTGTTATATTTCTCCATGAATTTAAACAGGGGTTTTCTTGAATTTGTCATGGCGTCTATACGTCCTGCTGCCCGGTCTGGTTAGTTTCACCTCTGACCACACCCATCAGTGATATTATGTGATATCAAGATTTTCAGGTGGTGTTAAGTTACGTGACAGCTATTGATGACCAATAAATGCCCCACTATGTTTACCAGCTATTTGTTATCTTTGTTTTTCTGTCTGCTGGTCATGACTAGACAGGCAGTGTACTGTGAGTTTATCAAGGCTTTTTTTGCTTAAAGTGCTGCCAGTTGCTAGAACAGATAAGAACAATGAAAGTGAAACAAACAGTAAAATTGCAACTGGACTACCAAAGCAATGGGCTAAAAAAAAAAAAAATCAAAAGTTTATCACCCAAGGTGAAAAGCTCTGTGCTAATTCTTTGTGGATGAGCCATCCCTTTCACATTATACAGTCTTTTGATTTATTGCTGAAAAATGTTTAGCAGTGCAGCTCAATTCCAGTGTATTAAATGGAAACTACACCAATTTATTTTTTTTTACAGAACTTCCTATGTGGGGAGGTGGGGAGCCTTGCATTGTGGGTAATGTATGAGCCAGTTTTTGACAAGAATGAAGATTGCATGGAATAGAATAAAAAATACAATATCTCTGGTTCTGCTTTACTTTGATCTTTAAAAAAAATAGTCTCTAGATGATAGAAATCCAGCTAATGTGGAGAATACATCTGTATTGCATTAGCTAAATTTCCACATGATAAGTAAAGCTACCTCCAACAGCCTTTAAAGGTCTTTAACTTTCCAATCAAGTGCATTTCCTGGATGTAATAAACCACTGCAGCATGAACAGAGCAGCAGTGGCTTTCTTGCTGTTCTTGTCTGATCTCTGGCGTGGTAATTGAGGTCATGTGTCTGACAATAGGAAACTCATATCACATCCTAGTGCTGGGAAAAAAGTGCAATTAATCACCCGGACAAGGCATCATGCCCAAACACACACAAATTCACAGACGCACCCACACACTGACTGACCACGGTTAATGTGCTATGGCCACATCTTTACAAACAGGATACAGCAATGATAGTTAGGCAATGTGTGAATAAATCAGTAAGTGTGTGTGTGTGTGTTGTTTTCAAGTTGCTGGGTCATTAGGAAACAATTGGTGTAAGTCTTCAATTAACTTTGCAGAGCGTGGTGTACTATGTGTTTCTTTCACCCTCTGAGCTCTGCTCTGCTGAGTTATAATTCATAGTCAATGCACAATTGCCACAAAATATCACAGTTCCTTGGACGGTGTTTATTGATTTTGTATTACAGTGAAAATCCACGCTGGAGGAGTGGAGTGCAATTTTATATTTATGAGAATTTGTTCTTTTTTTTTGGTTTCATTTTGTGTTTTTTTTCCCAAGCAGCCCACACTGTAGTTAATCCTGTGAATGAGATTTCCCTTACGAGGAGGAAATCATATAACCCAAAGATCTGCAATTCATATGGGGAGCTCAGAGTAGCTATATTAGCACTTAATGAGAAAGATGCAATAAAGTCCTCTATTTTCAAATAGTGTTTGTTCACTGATGCAGTCCAGAGTATCCTGTGAAAAATATACAGTATCTATTCTTTTCTTTATCCATCTAAAATCATATGATAATTATTAACCACATACACAAATGAGGTTTAAAACAGCTGAAGCTTTGCTCCAGGCAGCTAAGATGCAGAAAATGATCAGCTCGGCTTCTCACTGAATATGGAGGGAGGCTGCAGTGGGGCACATCTTGTATTTGGAGCAAAGGGCGAGGACATGGATCATCAAACTCTCCTGTGAGCTCATTACTCCCTCCAAAAGGCCAGGACGTTTCCAAGAAGCCAGGAAGAGATTAAGAAAGATGACTCTGATTTCAAGTTTTTGCCAGTGGAATCTATTTCTTTTTGTAGAAACTGATGGTCCTGGGCCAGGTTGAAACAGTTACCCACTTAGATTGAATCATTTCAGATCTTCACAGCCCAATGTAATCACAAAGCCCTCTGTTTGATGGAAAAAATAGATTTCGTGCCAGTTCAGACAATCTGATTTTCTGCCCCACATGGACCAAATCGGATGTTTTTATTGTTGCTTCAACATGGGGACTGATAACAATAGGAATATAGGCTGAGTAAAATATGGTCCCGAGTTCCTCTTCACATGAAGAGCCAGTGGCAATAAACAAACAACAGCTTCGTACTGAATGAATACTGTCTCTATTTTGCTTAAAAACAGAAACAAATTAGAAATTCCTTTCCAAAAACTGCCCCAAGAAATTATTTTTACACATCAGTTCTGTTCTGAGAGATCATAGGTAACTATGATCTTCATTTTTCTTCCCTTTTTCCTATAGGTATGTATGTATGTATGTATGTATGTGTGTGTGTGTGTATATATATATACACACACACACACACACACACACACATGCACACGCACACACACATAAACACATCCTACATCTGAGGTCTGTAGAAAAATTGTTGAAAAGTGCAAGTGCAGGTTCACTGACACCAGTCCAAAGCAAAATCTTAAATTGCCTTGATGTAGCATGAATTGGGGGAAAACTTCACAGTTTACAAAGAAGGAGCTGAAAAGAGGGAGCATGGCATTTTCTGATTGTGTTTAATCATTTAGCAGCATCTGCAACCGGTGTGTCAGAGGCAGCTGAAAATGAAGAGTAATGCACTTTTCATGAGGGTGGGAAAACTCAGTCATCTAATGCCATCTGTCAGCGCAGAGGTAACTGGGAGTGAACAGTGCAGCGCGGCAGGGGGTGTCCTTGGACAAAATAGGGGAAGGGAAGAAAAGTAGCCAAGGCAGAAAAAGGAAATGACTGTGGACAGTTTGGAGCCACTGAGGTGAAATGGCGGGGAGAGACAGGCTATTACTTATCTCTGCTGTGACTCACTGAGAAAACAAGCACAGGTAACAAAAAGATGGATGGCTGACATATACTGGCATTTTGAGTAATAAAACCAAAAAAGCAAAGATATTGCTTCATTGGAGAATGCTTGTGGTTCAGTGTAATTGCTTGAAATAGAACAATACTGATTATAGTGCAAAGCTATACCATAATCTACAACACACACCCTACTTCACTGAGGAACTCAAACAGATGGTAAAAGCATAGTGGCATTACATTGCTTGTAATGTGTTTTATACATATAGTGTAGTCAACAAACAGATGCAACATGACAACGTTATTTGATCCGTCTACTTGAGACAGCTGTGGATAGAATGGAGCTGTCATTTACATGGATAAGTCTTACAAGTTACATTTGACAGTACTGCCACTATGCATGTTTACAGAAACTTTTACTCTGAAACATGTCATTAAAAAAGCATAACTTGCCAGAACTGTTATTTTAAGAGCATCTGCACTTGTGCTGTTAGTAGAAAGCCTGTATTCAAAATCTTGCAAAAATACAGAAGCAGAGGTAAAAGTATTTGTTACAGAGAAATCCCCCTGTGAGTGATACATTATATATTATTCTGTAGTGCTGGATTTTAATACTAATCCATCAATGTGTAAACAAATATATAGCTGGTGGGTGTGCTGATTTTACATACTTTGTAAATACTTTGTAAAACTTTATACATTTTGTAAAATAGCTTTCAGAGTAGCCAGTAAGTATAGCTATCAGAAAAAAAAACACAGTAGAGTAAAAAGTGTTTTTTGTAAGTTTATCAAACCCAGTTCTTATCATGCACACCTATGTTGTCATATTTAGCTCTAAACGTTACATTTCATGCAGCTGTGAAAATCATATCTGGTAAGAAAACCTAAAAGTGGCATCATCTAATGAAACAAACAAACCACCTTCTAAGCAAAGTTTTAAAACTGACTAGACATTTGATTTCAGCTTTTGATAGTTTTTGATAACTGGGTATGAGCTAGTATGAACACAGTCTTATACCAAAATAATATTGAGGTTCAATATCCAGCCATTGTGAATAGAACTGCTTGTTTGTGTTGTTTGCATGGTTGACGGTGCCCACACAACAGCCCAAACCTCTACCAAAACAATCACCAAGGCATATTTCTGTGAAATGTGTAGAAAAAATAAAAAATGAAGTTTGAAACAAGGGCCTTGAGAGGATTTCTGAAAGACTGCTACCCTGGGAACCCATTACATTTCTCTAAAGCAGGGTACAACTAAGAAAAGAAAAAGAGCTTTCTTAAAAGAGGCCCCAGGTTTAAATATTTCTCCAAGTAAGCATTTACTTTTCTCCAGTCCACCTCAACACACACATTCAGCATTACGAGCCTCAGTGTATTTTGTGGCAGAGATAGCTTATGAATCAGTACAATCAATGGGTGTATAAATAAATGCAGGAACTGAATGGTGTTCATCAAACATTTCACACAGCAAAGGCACATGTTTACCTTCGATGCTCAGGCCAATGAATGCTGTTATTTTTTCCATTTCTAAGTATGATTCTTCATCAAATCCACTCAATATGTGAGACTGTGTGTGTCATACCTTTGCTAATATCCTGGTACTCCAGCCACAGCTGTCTCTGGACCTGCTTGTTGGGGTACCAGATGGTACAGGACTCCTGGAAGCCATACACTGCCTCTTGCACGTAGTGGTTCCCAAATTCTCTGAGGATGGAGACAAAGTCACTCCGCTGCGTGGCCCCGTCCAGAGAATGGATAGCAGAGCTGAATGCTGGGAAGATAAAGAGGGGGAGAAAAACATTGGTTGAATGCTTTCAGTTAAAACAAAATCCTGAATGAGAGCAGAGGAGAAATGAAGCAGAGTTTGGTGTTACTGGGGAAACACAGACATGCTTTTTGTTTATTCATTTATTCTTTTTTCTTGTTTGCTCCCACTTTACCCTACAGTCTAAAAATTCATCTTTTCAAGAAGTAGGTTCCTTTTATTTGTCTTAAGGTGAGCCACACAAAGCTGCAGAGTCTCACAGGCTTTGCATGGATCACAGTGAAAGACGCTGCCTTGGCACTAACTGAAGGAAATCCTTACTACAACTTCTACTGCTACTACTACTGCCACACAAAATAGGAATTCCAACCACTGGATCAATGTAAATCCCTACTGTACATATCACTATATGCATGCTGTATAAAGTGTAAGATAGACAACAATGGCCGACTAACTCTACATGGCTTTTGACCTTGATATGATCATTATATGTTCACAGCAATATCATTAAGGCTCATATATATGCTTACTTTCAGTTTCTTATAATTTTAGTGGCCTGCAATGTTACTTTAAATAAGAAAAAAACAAACAAACAAACAAACAAAGAAAAAAAAACATAAAACCTAAAATGTGAAGTGTAGCTAAATTATTTTATGATGAGATGATAATTTTAATGCTAATTTAATGGTAACAGCTTAGCAAACAATGAGGGAGCATGATTATTTGCCATCTGCATCAGCAACCTTATTATTATTGACATATATTTTATGCACTGATTGTAGTAAAAATAGTAGCAGCAGCTGGTAGTAATACTAGTTGCAAGCTAACGGCTCATCAGCATGCCAAGATTTTCACAATGACAAGTCTGTTGTGTTAGCATGCTAACCTTTGCTAACTGGCATAAAACACAGCAGCTGGGGCTGATGGAAATGTCATATGTCTTGCTCGTATTTGGCTAATGTCTGGCAAGTTTAACCTGATAACCAGCTCATATCACAAGTTAGCAATAATTTAGTGAGTTAACAGCATTACAGATGTTTGGTCATAAATAAAATAAAAATTTGATGATGACTGATGATAGCATTAGAAGAAAAACTAGAGCAAAATCAAAGTTTTTACAGTTCATTGCTTGGGGAACATGAATTTGTGTGCCAAATCCCAACCAATTGCTGTCAAAATATTTCAGTCAAAACTGCAAATGTCAACCTGATGGTGGCGCTAGAAGGAAGATGAGTGGATCACCAACGCCATTAGTATACACTGTCTCAGAGCCATGAATGTCTACACAATTTTGTACCAAGCCATCTGGCAGACTTTAAGGTATGTCAATGTAGAGATAAAAAACTTTTACCTGGTGGTGGCTCTCTGTCACTTTGTTAATCACATGTAGGTATTTGAAATTACACTGGGTGAAGTGGCGGTTTCTGTCAGGCATCTTCCACAAGTGTCTTAAACATGTAAAGTGGACATTTGAGTCAGCTACTTACTATTCATGAACTCTTTCAACCAAAGCATGCTGATTATCCACAGTGCCCGCACATGGATATGAACAAGCAAAATATATAAATAAAATAAATAAATAAATTACCATGCTTACAGTGGAAATGAAGTTCTGCTGATGTTCAACAGTTTTTGTGTGCAGTGATAGCTGAGTTCAGGTGCCTATATTTTCTGGGGCTAGTTTATAATACCTGATGTAGACAGAATTTGGTGTGAATAAATAAATAATGCAGCATGGGAGACTAGGGCACAAAGTACAGCACATTCTCACTTACAGATTTGAGAATCTACAGTTTCAAACAGAATAGAGAAACTTTCATGTTTACAATTTGCTTCTTTGTGCTGCAGCCCTGGCTTTATTTTCTTGTCAGCATTTTTCTCCCTTTCTCTGCTATTAGTTGTCTTTCACTGATGATCAGCTGCATGGTATGTTTTACATGGGACACAAATGAAATATCAGCTGAAAATGGGTGGATGAACCCACTAGTAAGCCCCAGGCAAAAGGAAGCTATGAGCAACTGATTGTGGTAAATGCTAGTATATCATATAATGGTAGCGCAAAGTACAGAAGAGCCATGAAGTCAGTAAACTGACTCAGTGATGTCAGTTATACGACAATATCTGTCTGTTTGGTATCATAAGCCACCATAAGTACTGAAGTAAGTAAGTGTGGGATTGAAATTCACTTTTCAGAGGAAAAGTGATTTCTTCTTTCAAAAGCCACATAGTCTCACTTTTACACAAAATTGCTCACTTATGAAAATGAAAAATGAAAGTCATGTAAATTCTGACACAGGACTCACCTTCAAGAGAATGCTCAAATTAAGTCCCTTATATTTCAGTTGCTAATGTGGTTAAGCACATATTTTATTTAAAAAAATCTTATTGAACAAATTTGAAAAAGGCAAAACAATTTCAGTTCAAAGTTCCCTTGATACCATAATGCATAAAAAAGCTCCAAGGCAAGCAAATAAGTGGATCCTGAGTTGAAATTGTTTTGTTCACTGCTGTTTCCAAAAGCCAAGCCAAGAATGACTAACCTCTAAGTCAGAATGAATCAAAAGTCCAACATGTGTTTTGAATCATTGAACGTTTGAATAGCTACAGTTAAATGGCAACTGGGCAAACTCAGTGTACTAATAAGGACTACATGATGTGGCTGAAAATTCCAGAACACAAAGCATATAAATGGACCTTGAGCTGAAAATGTTTTGTCAGTCACTTTTGCCATCACCCAGGATCAGGTGGTCCAGACCTTCTCTAGCTCTGTAGCACTTGTCCTCTTTGCCAGGTAGGTAATCTAATCTTAGAATATAAACTACTACTACCAAACATTTAGAAAATATCATTTGGTTTTGAGATTGCTTTTGAGAGAGGTTGATTTATCTTTCTAAAGATTAGTGTTTTCCCTCTTCATTTAGACTGGGATAAGTGGCACTAAAAATCTCAGGGTTAAAGATTCTTTTTAGAACTAATTTAGACAGTGAATCTCCCTCAGGGACGAGCTGAAATGTTTTTACCCACAGTGGTGGGATAAAAGGATTTCTTCAAAGAATTCTGTCAACATAATTTTAGGGTTAACGTTATTTTGGGGTTTTAATGGCACATTGAAAACAAGCAAAGGACCATGTTAATTTAATTTTGGTGAATTCACTGACTGGGCTGGAGAAACAAAAAAATAAAGTGCATGAGAAATAACGTTTGATATAATGTGTTCACCCCACTATAACAAAATGACCATGTGCTCACTGGGATGCTCTCTTGGCAAACATAGGAAAGCAAAAGTGCAATAGCAGTTTATCATTATCATTTCCAGGAGAAGCAGTATTAATATCTCAGCACTCACGCTCTGCTCGCTCTTACTTCTCTCCTAAAATTAAATTAGGAGGCCACTGAAGTGAGAGACAGAGAGTGCAGTGAGGATGAGCGATGGGGGCTTTGCTATCAGATGTAAAAATCAGTAGCCTCACCCCTCCGGTGCCTGTTGAAAAATGATGAGCTAAAGTGGGAAATAGGAGTAAAAAAGATGGAGGCTGGCGAGTCGCTTCTGAGTGAGGAGAAAATAGAAAGTGTACCCTCAGCAGACATGGCAGCCACTTTCAAACCACAGCAGCACCATTGGAAATGCATTAGAGGTGTCAAGGCTGTATTTACAGTAGAGGTGGCTGCACTTATCAGAATGGAAACTATTTATGATGGATTTATGAATAATACATGCACATAAAACATGACAAAAATCCTAATTATTATACAATATTCTCCTCCCACCCCAGGAGAATGACTGAATGCAATATTTCAACAAATTTTACTTTATCCTGAAACACTGCCAACAGAAGAAGTTATGTAGTGAGGCAAATGAAAAGGAAAAAAAAAAAAAAAAAACGGCAGATATATTTTTATAGAATAATACATTTAGTAGTGAGAGACCTGTCAGAAAATATTCAGTATAATCCCTGACGTGTCAGCAGCCAGGAGCAGCCTTCAGAAGAAGCACTGCTTGACTAAATACCTATCCACAGTTATCTTATTCTGTGAAGTTTCCATGGCAGGCGCTGTCAGAATGCTTTGGTCTTGCTATGGATACAAAGCTTTGTGATATATGACAGGCAATCAGAGAGACAGACAAAAAGACAAGGAAAAATAAAATAAGATACATATTTCTGTATGCTGACCTCCTTTCTATCTATCCATCAACCTAACCATGTATATCCATCTTAATATGTGTCATCATATTTGCATGAGACATCTGCTTCTTACTTGTAAAAATGGTCATAATTAACCAAAAAGCTGCCGTACATTCAGGAACTTTTTGTTTTTACACAGTGATGATGATGTGAGGAAATGAGAAAAAAAGAAAAAACCCAGGTGAATATCAGATTTTGAGTGAGCACATACTGTATCTAGGCTGCTCTTTAATTGCATGCTGTATGCCAGTTGCCTAAATTACTGGTGTCACAATGGCCAATTCTACCAACCATAATTAATGAGTTGTTTTAACCTGCACTTCTCAGGAACTTAAATGACACCATGGCAGACAGATATACTCGGTAAATCGTTTTCAATACATAATAGATGTGGTCTTATTAGCATGTGGGCTTGAAAGTAATAAACCATGAGTGCTGGTTCATGAGGGGACACATAGTGTATAGTTTGGAAGAATAAAAAAGTGCACTGCAAAAGTAAAAAAGTCAGACCTGGGTGGTGTTTCTGTGCAATTCTCTTTTTCATCCTTGTCATGCCTTTCATAGCTGAACTTATTTGTTTATTTGCACAAAACCAAAAAGGAAATCAAACATCAGCAACAATGGTATTTTGTATTACAGATGTGTATTTGAAATAAAGCAGCAACGCATGCAGTTGAGAACGGTTTCTCAAAACCTTTAGGCAGTGTCAATTGGTCCCTGACATTCATGGCTCTCAGAAAATGTAGTAGTTAATTTGATGATCCTCTGACTTTTCCTCAAATGCCACCAGCTACCTGATATTTTTGTCTTGTGTGTTCAATGATCCCCCCTGACTTTTACTATAGCACCATCAGCAGGTCATAGTTTTTACTTATTCCATGAAATATCTAAACAGCTACTAGATGGTTTGCAATGAAACTTGGAATAAACTGACTTGGTTCCAAGAAGATGAAAATGATTTTAGTAATCCATTCACTTTTCTTCTTTTCTACTACCATGTGACATTTATGGTTTTGAAATGTCAACAACAACAATTAAATGGATGATGTGTAATAATATGTAACCTTTGGTAAACCTGTGACTTGTCATGTAGCACCATCACAACGTCACAGATATCTGGAAACTGGATAAAGAAAAACTTCTGACGTTGTATTGAAACTGTATTGTAGTGTTTACAGTACTGAGAAAAAGTGTTGCCATTGTTGACCACAGATTTACAAAAAAATAAATAAATAAATGTTCCATCAACATGTTGGCATGTCCCATTATTCTGAAGGCATCATTCATCACATTCCCACGTCTCTCCTCACTGCCATCATACAACTGATGAATCTGTCTCTCTTTGTCATATTAAGTACAATGGAACATCCATTCCCTCAGGTATGGGCTGTTACAGCTGTGTTCTTATTTGCTGTGTCTGTGAGGCAGTAACCCAGTAACACCCCATTATGAGGCCATGGGGTTGGGTGCTCCCTGGAAAGGCCACCTTTTTATGAGAACAGGTGAAAACCTTTGCTGCCCAGAGCACCTCCCTTGTTGTCAAGAGAGATAAAAAACATGTTAATGCTGGTTTTTATTTTGTTTGGACACATCTGTCTTCATAAGCACTGTGACTAAGTGTGCCTCTGGATACTAATGGATATTTAAAGATGAGTTATTACACAGTTAACAGAGGAGTTAAGGTTGCAATTACAATAGTCAGTGGATGCTGTGTCTTATAGCTGTGTTCCCCTTGTTTGGTTGTGCGTGTTGAGTAGCTTTTTAGTTTGTGCCCTTTTGAAGTGACATTTTGCTAATTTGTGATTAAAGGGAAGTTGACTCTTAGCCATTTAATGCATTTCAGGGTTCCCTCCACACACTACAGCTGAACAGCACCACCACAATCAGTCCATAGTTGACTGCTTCGAAAAGTTATTGATATAATGGACCAACTGATCTACTAGCAATACTTACAAATTGCAGCATGCACTGTGTGATAGTCTTTATATGTTCAACAGTTTTATTATCATAACACTTCTTCTGCTTCTGATAGGAGTAGATTTGGATACTGCACAGACATTATTCCATTACTATTTATTTTCTTCAACAGTAGAGGATGTAAAGTATCCCAGAAGCTTTAAGCTTTAAGCAGCAAGATGATGAGCCAGTCTGATCAAAAGATGGCTGCCTGTTAATCACATAGCTGATCAAAAATGAAAATTAAACAAAGTACCCAAGCTGTTATGATGAGCTGCTAACCTTGATGTGTCATATTAATTGCAATGTTATAAATAATTGATAGCCAGCGCTGTTTTTCTCCCAGTGAACGTGAGAGTTTATGCCACGGAGACCAGAGCATGGTTTCCTCCAGCATAAATAAACAATCAGCAATAACAAATGATATATAATTAATTGCCAGAAGCACAGGCTGATTTACCTTGAGATAGGACCCACTGATTGAGTTTGACATGGTACAGAACAGAACGAAGACTCCAGTGCTGAACAAGGGGGTAGCCAGACACCTCGCTGTAGTTCACCATACCTGCATTAACACACACACAAACAAACAAACAAAACACTTTTATTAACATGGAAGCAGTCCTTACTGCTAGATTAAAGCGTGGCTCAGGGTACTTCAATACCACACCTGTAAAAATATACAGGAAAACTGTAATATTAATGCAATATTTACTCCTCCATAGTGTAGAGGAGATTGCCATCTTCAGTGCTAGATCAAAGGGTGGCCCTACATCTCATTCTTGTTTACTTTACCTGAAGAATCAGGAAGAATATTTAATAAATATTAATATTATATTAGATGACAGGAGAGAGATGCAAGCAAAGTCTCCGATGTTAGATCAAAGTGGAGCCTGATCTGCAGCTCACCCTCCACCAGAAAAGCATATGAAATGGTAACATTAACGTAAAATCTATTCAGAAATAGTGATGTAGTAGAGGGCAGGCTGACTTCTTCAGTGTTAGATGAAAGTTGAGGCCAATATCTCATTTGAATATACAGCACATTCATATTAAATAGTATTTTCATATCAATCGCACACTGCAAATACATCCAACTTTTCTCTCTTGGTGAATTGTGTTGGACTTGTATTGGAAAAAAATCATAATTTTCTTCTGTTCTCTCTTTATAGCACAAAGTTTCCATATTACACTGAGAGTTATCAAATTCAGATGATGTGCAAAACCAAGAAAAATATATTTATTTTGACACCTCAATGCTGTTCAGCATGACTAATGAAAAACAATAAAAATAAAACAAATGTGTTCATAACACTTAGTGTCTCATCATGATTTCAAATCATCTCTATTTATTCATTTTTACATTAATTAGCACAGTGTCTGCCTTGATCAGAGAGCATGCAGTGATCAAAAAAGGGGACTAGCTGTGAAACAGCAAAACAACATAATAACTCTTAATTTGGAGCCACAACCTCTTACAAAAAGGAAAATATTCTTTAACTCAGAGTATTCACTTTTTATCATCTGTAAACTTTGACAATAGTTATGCATAGTTTATGTATAATTAGGAATAATTAAACTGTCACAACCTAGACTCAGTCAAACACAATTTCTGTTTGGAGAATGAAAGCTGCCTAGCGTAAAGTCAGTAAGGCTCCATCTAATTATTATTTTAGTTGAAATGCTAAAGATATTTTAAGAATGATGATATAAAGAATGGATAATATTTTGACATTTGATATTTGATACACTGGCATTAGTGAATATTTGCTGTTTTTACTTGATGAATGCTGACTAATATATTATTGACATCAATTATCAACATTCATTTTCTGTCAAATCAAATACTAGACAGTACAAGACTAAACAATCTTTTCAAATCCTTTGTCTCTCCTCAGTCTTTATATTAACAATGTGTAAAACAATCAGGTGTCAGGCTTCTCATTTTTTAATCCTTTTGGAAGTTAAAAATGACAAACATTAGCAGCAGCATATTATGTTCACTGTAGCTAGTGAACATTGATACTGTAAGTTATTAGTCAAAAGGCCAAAATAAAGCTTTCAAACTCTCTGCAAGCTGCTGTCTGCCTTTGGCAAAATCATTTTTAAGGTGAAAGAAGCACGACTATGTGACATCAGCAAAGATCGTAAGTAGATAGTGTAGTTTTGTAGTTCAACAAGATCAAGAAAGAGGCAAATCTTTTCTAGTTGAATTATCAATATGCATAATGCCATTTGACTTGCCAGGAGTGTAACTCTCCCAGTTAAATGACCATGCATATCATGTCAATAGTTTCCGTTTATCAACTTAAAAGTTCTGAATTGTCAGGTTTTTGAGCAATAATAAGTAATAAAATCTGGCGGTGATAAACCTACAGAGAATTAACATCCGAATCTGCAGCTCCTTTCTGTATTATGGAGCTTTACAGGCATTTTTAGCTCATTGTTTCAACAAATCTTTGAACCAGAACAACCACATATATAATCTGTTTCTGCCCTCTGATACAACCCACAGGAGCATCTCTTTAAATACTGGCCCTAAGGCAGCAGGCATGCCGGATCTTCACATCATGGTTAAAATAATAAACACACAGTTAAGCTTATGGAATGGTCACAGTTTGGTTAGGTTTAGGCATAAAAACTACTTGGTAAGGGTTAGAAAAATAATTTTTCTTCATTATCATGGTTGCAATAATAAACCTGCAGTTAAGGTTGTGGAACAGTCATGGTTAATAGAAACAATGACAATTAACTTTTTCATAACAGAGACAAACAGCAGTCTCCTGTGACCAAGGCTGCAGTATAGGCTTTTTTGTGGCAGCCATGATAAGAACTGGCCAAGTAGTACTACTTCTAAGATCAAAAGCATCTATGTCACGAAACTCTGTATATTCTATATAATCAATGAACCAACAAATAATTTCAACATTCCATATCCATATCCAGTCTGGAATTTAGCTGGAGTTCAGTTTCTCAGTCACTGTAAATCTATGAAGTCTGCAAGATTTAACACACCACTTAAACACATCAGTGTAGCTATAGGTAATACTGTCACCATATTTGTCATGTTGCTTTAAAAGTGCTTCTTCACAGCTCAGGATTATTTATATTGATTTGTTCTTGTTCTTTTGTTCTTTTTCCTGTTGAAATCAATAATCCCAGAAGAAGTCAACCATGCACAAGTGTTTATCATTTTGATGCAGTGCATGGTCTATCAAACGTTATACATGCATGTTGCTCCACTGACCAATGACCTGTAACAACAGGTCAACCTGTGGCAACAAATAGTCAGTGGCAAATAAAGCACAACATACATGTAAATGGAGCAGCAATGGGACACATGAGGAGGATGGAAACATTTATCATTCAACACAGTGGGAAAGACCCTCTGCTGTTCTAAGACCAGTTAGTGTTAAGGGACCAATCAGCTTCTTTTTTTAAAGAGATCAATTATACTGCATTAAGTGATAGAGGACAGATTATTAGTGATTGTCTATGAATAAATATTCTCAATGCCTTCTCCTTTTTTGAATAAATGTTTTGTCTGTAATATTCCAATTAGTGTCAAGAGGTCTCTATTTGTGCATAAGAATGCAGGATCAAGCCTTTAACATTAACATCACTTATACTGGCCATAAGTAGAAGCGCAGAATATAAATCATCTCGTCTCCCATGGCAACTGACAGCCGTGTCATGCTGCACCGGTGGGATTACAGTCATATATCACTGTGACTGCTCCCACTGTGTTCACAAGCACATCCATAAGGTATCTGGATAATGTCGGGGACTCAGACATGTTTCCTGCAACCACAGACATGGAAGAAGGAAAGAAAGGGAAATGAGAAGAAATGTGCAGAAAGAAGGTGGGGGTGAAAATGTGGTTGAGCATGTGAGAGATAAATTGAGACATGAGAAGAAGACGATATAAAAGGCAAGGTCAGTTAAAGTGTATCTACTGTATAAACAGTAAGAAAATGATAGAATGTGGATTTTTAAAAAAGACCATCACCGTTGTCTACAGTGAGGAGCAGTGGGTTTTGTGCATTGAGCAGTTGTGAAGAAACTAACAGAGAATTTCTGATATACAGAATATACATTCAGAATTGAAAACTGGCTGGGACACTGCCACAATCTTTCACATTCAGAACCGTATTTGGAGCCTCAATACTGGTGCATTATCGGGGACCTGGCACACATGGGAGACCCCCTGCCCTTCTAGCTGCTGTGGCAACATTGCTGGAGCTAGAAAGTAATGATGTGCATTATTAATTTTTGATCTTAAAACATTTTTACATTTTCATTTTTATCCCTGTTGCATTATCATTAACTAGTATGAGCCTCTCTCTAGTCTAACCAGCTCAAACTGTGGTACATTTGCTCATCAATCTCATCATTTATTTAATACAATATACTGTATCTGCTCCTTATTTTATAGCCTGCAGTGTCTACGATCAGTTAAAAACTGATTAGACTGTAATTTCATTTGCAATTGGTCATATGGTCTATGTCTAAGTGTTTTGCTAGATATTCATACTTTAAGCAGATGAAGAACCTAAAAATTTAATAAGACTGGTGCTCTGGTGACTGTTGCAGTTTTCCATGTTTTTTTTTTTTGTTTTGTTTTTTTTTTACTGAGGGGAGAAAATGGCTGAAATTCAGATTTAACATGAGAACTATCTCTTCTTAAAATCATTCATCTCAAGTGTCTGACCTGGTGAGGCAGCTGTTGTGACTCAGGCTTATTCAGACATGAGACAGACATGTTAAATGTGTGTAACATTTACATAACAAGGTGCTGAAAGGGGCTTAAAATGCATACAATATCAAACTACGTACATATCACATACAATATCAAACTAACATACAACAAAAACTTTCAGGCTATTATACTCTGCAAAGCCATAGTGACCCTTCAGTCCCTGGAAAGAAAAAAAAAAATAGGTAGGACACTTAGGACAAGGACAAGGTTTAGTTAGAGTTGGTCCTGGTCCATATTAATGGAAATTGAAACACTTGTATAAAAAAAGTATATCAAAGATGAGCAAAAAATACAACCTTGTATCATCTATTTTGAGCATTAAAACTGAGACACAAATTAGATATGAAGTATGATGAGTGTTGGGATGTGTGCAAGGCCAGTAACAGTTCCTCTACAAGGGTGCTGTGAAAATGCAACATTTGGCAGAGGCCTGACACCACCTATGAACTTGATGAATAAGCCACTAAATGTGATGTTCCTGCATTGTCCTCACCTTCAGCTACATCCATTTATCCCCTCTTATGGGAAATGGCTCCCCGGAACGATAGATATATTCCCCAGCACCGAGAGAGCAAGAGCACACCACTACATAACCTCCCCATCCCTAGCCCCCGCCTCTCTTAGTGAAAATGAATAACAAGCCCAAAACATATATAGTAGTGCAGCGTATTCTTCTTCTTGCTGAAAGGCCTTGTCTCCCTTTTAGCCCTGGGGTGCTCTGCTCTCATTGTCTGACAGAATGATTAATTTGAGTGAACTTCACTTTGCAAACATCCCAAGTTCACAGTCTCTCTCCATGCACTCGGTGCCAGAGCCTTTCAGAGAAGCAGCTTCGTCAGGGCTGTGCTATGTTCCACTGCTGATTCCCTTTGTAGAAATACAAGATGTAAAAATGTCTCTCACAACAAAACCACATTGGAAAACAACAGATTTAAAAGCCACAAAATAAATAAATATTACTTTCTTTAAAGCAGTTGAGCATGTAATGGAGCAAATATGGCTGTCTTATATAAACCTGCCATGTGTATCCAATGATCAGAGCAGCTATACCTTTGTCTGAGGGCTTAGTTTAGATCAGATGTGGAAATAAACTCAATAGATTTACTTAAGTACTACACATAAGTATATGTCCAACTCTCTGAATTATTCTATTATGTGAGACATCACATTTACCATATTCGAGATGACAACTGTGACAACAGAATTTGCAGTTAAGACTGCAGATTGTATTTTTACATTTGCAGCATAAAACAAGTTCTTTAATTTAATGTACTGTTTGACTTTAAAGAGCAACTCTACAATGCTCACAATCTCTCCATGCAAATTACAACCTTATACTGTTCAGACTGATGACAGTTGATCTCCTTTATTCATTTGTTGGGAGGTGGGGGTGTATGGACGGTGCAGTGAGGAAATGACAATGACATTGCCTTGTAGTTGGGGGGTGGGATGTACTACAAAATGTCAGATTTTTCTGAGTCTATAGGACTGTTTTTTTTTTTTTGTTTTGTTTTGTTTTGTTTTCTTTACTTGTAATGAACACTATAGATTGGAACCAGAGAAAAATAATAGCATTATTGAATGACTGTACACATAATTTACCGAGTCAAAAATTTGGATTCTGAGTGAACTTACTCTTTTAACTTCCCAACAAACCGACTAATTGAAATGCACTGAGTGACCACAAACATAGAAACACCTGTATGATGCAATGCAACGCTTTATTGGGCTGCATTAAACTATTAAACTGAGTTTCTACTGTTTCTAATATGCTAGATATTTTGTTCACTATATATACATAATGTAGGAGTATATGTAATATATGGGAGGCACGTTTTAATATAATGCAACAATCCAATAAAAATGGCCACAGCGTTGAATCAGAACCACTTAGGCACAGTATTCTGTATTGATTACACTACTATTTATCTTCTCACTCAGTGTAGATAATGTGTTGAGGACATCAATAATTTAAAGAGCCAACTCGTAATGTTTGATCATGCAGTGTATGCTCACATACACAAAGAAAAGTTTGAATGTAAATGGAACAAGAGACATTTTTTTGTCAAATGATAATAATTGAAAATATGTTCTGCCCTGTCAGACTCATGAGCCTGCAAACATTACTGATATAAACAAACCTAATGGCATCAGAAAACACTGCAGAAGCAGTTTTTGTGCTTGTGCAGTGCTCCTATGCAAATAAAACAGAGCTGTCAATCAGTTTATAAGGTCTAAAGTAGAAGGCTTACTGCAATCCTCTGTTTCAAATGTTGGGGCCAGCCCTTTGATTACAGGTAGATCCAACTTTGTGCTCGGTCACAGTGAGTCAAAGTTGAGAACATTTTACTGACACTTATAATGTAGGACTGTTTAGAACAAACTACTGAAATGCTGCCATCACTGAATGTTTGACTCAGATTTTTTCATTATGTATAAGAAATCTAAGTAAGTCTATATCTAAGAAATCAGTGGTGCATACAGTGGATGTAATTTCTAGGAGACATGGCAGCCTGTTTGCATTTCCAATGCATAAAAATAACTATGAGGAATAACGGGCTTCGGCTTTTGACCAGTAAATTCCACCCTCAGATAAACCTAACTAAATTATAAGGCATCATTTTAGAGCTTTTTTTTTTTTTTTTTTTTTTTTTAACATCACTCTGATTTACTGTTCCATGATTGCTTTCAACAGTTTCCAGTTTTAAGTTTTTATGGTTTAGTCATTCCAAATGTTGGTTTTACTATTGTATAACGTGTTCACTGCACATGGAAACGATGCCCTTTATAATATCTGCTCTTTATAAAATGCATTTTCTATTAGTTACTTCAACAGGTCTGAATTTAGACTCTTATCTGCTGCCAGGGGGCTGTTTAATTTGCAAGAATTCTATTAGAAAAAGCTTGCAGCGTAAATACATGAGCCTTTACTACAGCCATTTCTGATTTCAACCCTAACTCAAATATAACATTTAAAGCCCAATTAAAATTCAATTTTGAATGCAGACCCTCAATGGTAATCACGTTTAGGAAGGGTTTTAATTTATTCCTCAACACTGATTAATTGAGTGGAATTGCTCTCGCCATTTCCTAGGTTAAATGTCAGTTAATTATCTGACAACAGTAATTAATAAAGCTGCGGGTTAAAGCCTGTAACTGGGGGTGCTGGGGTGGGGGTTCTCTGGCCAGGGGTCCTAGTGACTCAGACCTGCCTGCCATGTAGCAACCTGCAGTTAGTGTGTGTAGGATGCTTGTTTTAGACCTAATAAGACTTTGAAGTTCAAGTCAGAATGTCTTTCCTCAGGCCTCATTTTCAATATTAGAACTTGGCTGCATTAGACATGCTATGTGCTATACAGCAGGACAACACAGGGATAAATAATGAGCCTTGTGATTGTCTGTGGAGCAAGCCTCTCTATCAAAGGCTACAGAGTGTGAGTTGTTTGTCTTTAGAGATAGGTGAAGGGCATGTAGAGCCCATCACTTACAGTAGTTTTGTCTTTACTTCCCCTCACTCCACACTGCACCCCACCTCCACACACACTACAGTCCTCAGCCTGAAGCTGTCTGAGAGAGGACTAATTCCTTGGGGGGTCAGGCACACACAGTGCACAGCACATACATGTTTTTGTTTGTCTTTATATATGTTGTT
Source organism: Lates calcarifer (assembly GCF_001640805.2). NCBI lineage: Eukaryota > Metazoa > Chordata > Actinopteri > Centropomidae > Lates > Lates calcarifer. The sequence goes on from NC_066836.1 coordinate 21,570,913, forward strand.
TTGTTTCATTGCCTTCAGACTTTCACCAGGCCTGATATCATTCTATTATTATCTTTTTTTTTTTTTTTTAATATATATAATTCATATTCTTGGACTACAGAGTCAGTAAATGCAGTGTGCCCACGGGCATCATTCAATTTATCACACAACATTTTGGTAAACATTTAATATCTACATAAATGAAAATGCCTTTGCTTCATCATCATAAAGCTACACGTTTGTATGTTGCCTGTTCACCTCCTGCAGCAGTGCCACCATTTCAGAACTACCAAGATCTCTCATTTGGAGTCCAGGGCTCAGCCATCTTTAGATTTTTGTTTGGGTATTCTTGACTTCTTGACTTTTCTTTTCAATTTATGTATGTGATTGCTGTGTATGTACATGGCCTTGCAGACTCATGCTCTTGTAAGGGAATTGGTAGGGCATTTGCCTATGCTAATTAGGAACACTATGACTTAAGTGTCCCACACTATAAGCTTTCAGAAAGTGTCTGAAGTGCACAACTTCCATCGTCATGGTTGGAATTATTGTCATTTTGATCACAGAGAACATTACTCCTCACATAACACAACACACCTGACAGTCTCCATCACTTAACTTTTTTAGTTAAGCGAGTTAAGAATTTTAAACTCAATGCACTGCATACTCGGGAGTATACATGAATAAACTAACAAGGTTTCTAAATAACTTAATTTGATGATAAGTTACTAAGCTGAATGCATGTTCATAAGTTCTGAAAGTGAAAATTGCAACATATCCAACATCCTCTTTGCTAGAATTTTTTTTTTCAGATGTGTCTAAAACTTAATTATCCACCTGTGGCACACACTTTGCTTTATAAGGATAAGGATAAAAGGATGAATGCAGCGAATTACAAAAAGGTCCTTGAAAAATGCCTACCTCAGAGTGCATGCAACCAGAGGGTGGGGTGACAGTTTAGCTTTCATCACGACAATGACCTGAAGCATAAAGCCAAGGCAACGCTGGATTCCTTTCTTAAGTGGTGAGGGTTTGAATCCAGTCTAGACCCTTTGTTGCATCTGCCTCTCCACCTGCACTGTCACTATAAAGACTGAAACACCTTTACTGTTACCACAAAAAAACAAAAAAAACAAAAAACAAAACAAACAATTGGCAGCTTTATCCACAACACCTTAAAGACCATAAAGATACATAATACATGCATAAAGTGTATAAAACTACAGGAGTCTGAATACTTTCTAAAACCTCTATATAGACTACTGTGCATAACAGCACTTTGTCCCTGTAGACCTACATAATTTGATTCAACACCAACACTCAGCAAGTTGGCATAACTTGACAATTCATTATTTTGCACATTTGGTTAGTTTGCAATAACAAGAATCATTTTAATCCCTGGTTATGATTTACATGGGATCGGGCTCATGAAATGCTTCAGTGATTTTGGCTCAGGTGGGGTTGGCTGGCTCCAGCAAAGCTTTGTGTGAAGTCAACGTTCATTTCTTTTCTTTAACTCATACCAGTAAACATTCTATATTTCCAAATTTTAATTAGGCTTCGAAAAAAGGTGTAAATGAAAGCGAACTGTGGTGTCAGCTGTCTATTTAACACATGCATCACGACAGTGGTTTATTTATAGAAGGGGAGAGACCTGTGTGGGCAGTTTTTAAATCCAGTGGAATGGGGCTTTTGAGGCAGGCAGAGTGGCAGTGATTCATAGTTCAACCCAGAGTCCCTCTCTCCCCAAGTCCCTCATAATTAAAGCTGAAGCATATGGCCTTGTGACCATGCAAGCACAGAGGTATCTGCTCAACATTTTTGGCATCTTATTTTCATCGTCGCTGGCAACAACGGTCCCTTCAGCATTCATTCAGAGCAGCGGAAATGAAAGGCGTGTCACCTTGAGTTGTCACAAGCCACATCTGCCATCCTAATTATCATGTTGTTGAGACTTATTGATAATGTGTTTGGCAGTACAGTTTGTTAAATGTTAAGTCATTTCAAAATCAGGATTTATGGGTTAGTGATGACTGAACTCAAACAAAACACAAAACTATGTATGGTCATGCAGTGATTTTGATCTAAAATGACATGGTCAGGCAACACAGTTTAATTTAATGGTCAGAAAGCTCAGCGGTGCTGTGAGTAAAATGCAAGTTTTTCAGTATACAATGTTCAAAATCAGAATTTTAGATGCTAAACTTGTTGGGTGGTAGTTAATACTTTTAGTTTGTTAACCCTGAATAGAGGGACACTCCAGAAACAGAGATTTCTTTAACTCTGGATCATTTACTGTGGTAGAATAACCTCCTGACCAGCAGGTTTTCTTCAACAAACCCTGAGTTTATCTCTGTCTCCTCCTCTCCTACTGACGATAAAGTGAGTTTTTGAATATAGGCTCCATGTAGATGCAATGTGTAAACTTACTACATGTTGAAAAATAACATAATATATAAAAATGTAAAATGGACATCTAAAAATGTACACACAGGTTTAACCCAGAGGCTTTTTCAACTGCAGATCACCAAAATTATTAGGCTATTATTGAGTTGACTGTATGTTACAATCATGTCTATGTTTGGTCCATATTCATCATTCACTCATTTATCCTCTACTGTCACCAGCACTTATGATGACTGAATGAGTGGGCTACACTGAATAAAATGTAATAGTGTTAAGTTACTGACTCCTTGTTTCCACTCCAGCTAAGGATGCTACTGTATTTTTTAAACATAAATGTGCATTGTCACATATTTATAGCTCCACTGGATTAAAATGAAGCCTCTGCTTTTTATTTAACTGTTGCCATGGTGAATTGTACAATCCACTGATGATTACTTTTTTTAATTCACCACACGCACACACACACTTAACTCAGAGTTAATCGAACTGACTCTAGTCAACTGGAACAGAAAAGTGTCCCATTTCAGGGTTGGTCAAATCAGAGTTCAGGGTTAAACTCAGCGATTTCGAGGGGTGTTTTATTTCCTAACCTTCTTCTTCTAAAAACCATGGAAATGTAAAGTCTGTCTCAGTTGGAGGTGTTGGAGATTTTTTGGAATAAATCTGAGGAAGAAAGTCACAGAGGCTCTGATACCAGGAGTGCACACTCTTTTGAGGAGGATGCATTTCTGGAGGGAATAGAAGTTCTCCTTTATCTCTTTTCCACTGGGAGGTTGTGGAGTTGGTCCAGAATGGGCCCCTTTTGATAACCAGCCTATATTTTGACAGGTCTTAGAACTGAACATTACTTAGTCCACACTCTATACCAGTTGGTGATAGTAATGTACCCATTCTTTGTTTGCCAATTGCCAGTAAACCTCAAAAGAAGAGGAATGTTACATGGTGGAAGTTGGGTTAATATATGTTAAAAAAAAGAAAGAAAAAAAGAAAAAGAAATCGTGGCTGACAGAGCACAACTTTACTTTTAAATGCATTACATCTCACAATTGATGGTTTCCTGCACGTAGCGAACCCAAAAAGCATTCACAACAGTTATAGATGGATGACAGATTAAAGAAAGAAATTGAAAAATGTCTGTACATGAACATAATCACTCATGTTTTTTGAAAATGGCTGAGAATTTCCTACAGGGGTTTTGCACACAGAACCCCTAGATACACTGCAAACTAAATGCCCCATAAATCTTTTACTCAGTACTGTTACATATCAACCTGAAATATTGCATTTGTGAATAAGATGGTTAATGTAAAGAGCTTAATAATTTATAATTTGGTAGATTCATAGTACAGCGTAAGAAAATTGCTCATTCAATATATTTGCATAAAATAAATAAATTAAGTAATTAATTCATTTGATGGTACAGGGGTGTTCTTCAGCTTAAGCCATTAACCATGATGTGATGTTTATTATTAAGTATTAAATGGAGGTATGTAAAATCAGGAAGAAATAGACCCAGGAGCTACTGTAGATAGGGGTTAATTGTTTATGTCTCCTCTCCTGTGTGATGAGGAAATCTTTTCAATACTCCAGAAGTTCAGGGTAGAGGCCACTCCATGATTTTCATTTACATAATGACGTCCCATTGCATACTCAGAAACAGCAATCTTATGTTCTGCCATCCTCAGTATCATAGCTCGTTTAGTATGGCAGACTTACACCTGACTGCAGTGCACACATATCAGTAAACAGATACTTTGAGCTACTGCAGTTTATAAATTGTGATTGTGAATTTCTTCCTTGTGTGGGAGCACAAACCTTTTTGTTGGATTGCCATCTGTGCCACTTTCTAGTCATAAAACCAAAGCACTGGAGCTAAATGAAAAGTTAGAGGATCAGCTGTTTCAGAAATATCTTCACCTGATTATGGCATCAATAGCTGACATTTCACTTCGAACCAAAAGTGTCAACCTGCCGGCGGCCCTAGACAGGAAAGAAAAGTCTAGAGACATAATTTGGAAAGGACGAATGGCAGGACCAAATTTTGTGCCAATCTGTCATGAAAACATTGAAACACTTTATGTTATATTAAAAGTTTGGCTCTCTGGTGGTACTAGGAAGTTAAGAGCTCGCCGAGATCAATCCATCCTCTGGCAATAATTAATGTCTTAACTGAATTTTATGGCAATCCATCCATATTTGTCAGGATATTTCAGTCTCAACTAAAAGGGTGGACTAACCTATAGCACTGCCAACCCTAAAGCCACATTGCTGCCATGGCTAAAAATCCTCAGGACAAATCGGATAATATTACAGGTACTTTTTAACAGTATGAGTTGAATTCTATCATCAAGTAAATGGTATTAGTGTGGTCTAGGAATTACATAAAAAATGGCCAAAGAAAAGGAGCCAGGAAGTGTCAGAGGGGCACACTGCCCAGAGGAATAAGAGGATTCACATGACACGGCTGAAACATCTTCTTTTTTGCAGTGGTTCACAGCAACACTAATTTTGACTTTGGTCATGGTCTAAATGTTTCTTTTGAGGCCACCAAGGACATTTTCTGGTTGAACATGGTCCATAGGAACAGTAATGTTGGGATTAGTGTAAGCATTTTGTGGAGACTACGTGCCTGAGAGGAGATGAGCACAGGTAGTGAAAATCTGTATTATGATAATTCTTCACAGTAATCTTTCTTTGCCTTGAATTATGGAAAGCATTTGGCCTAGGCTCTAACCTAACCTTCCCCATGCCCCCCTCCTATGGTTCTTGGTCTTCAGTCACTCTGCTTCCTCTCTTTCCCACTAAATCATTCATTCCAAGACTTATCCGAGAGTGAAATGGAGCACAGGCCAGGCTGGTTAATGGGGTTCTATGAGCCATAAGATTACTTTCCTACCTGAGCTCATTCCTATGAATCTTCCTTAGAGAAGCAAGTAAAATAACAAACCACTTCCAGTCATAAGGTAAAGTTAGAGGAGGACTGTTGGGTGTGTAGACAGGTTGCCGTTTTCATCAGCTCGTGTGCTCTCGCTGTCGAGCATCAGCAAGCCCTGCAGTTGTCAGGGAAGATATTCTCTGCCCTGCTTCCCGACGGAATGGAGTCACAAATGTTAACAAGAGAACTCAATTTACAATCCCCAAGTAGTCTAATTGGAGCTGGAACAAAGACGGCGGAAGTTTCTTGTCCCTTTCCTCAATGGAAATCACAAGTGATATTGAGTTATATTTTCTCTATCCAGAAACTCTGCTATTCAAAATGTGCGCTGTGTTTGGGGATTTGTAAATCTCATTACCTGCGCTACTCAAGTCATCTGACTTATTTAATGGAGTTGTGTTGCTTTATCAAAACTTCATCAGTGCTCTGGCTGTTTCTCCTGAAAAACCAGACAGACAGACCTGACCTCTTAAAAATTTGAACTCCTTGCTTTGAAATGAGTGTTATGGCTATAAATAATATACAAGTTTTAGTAGTACTTCGCACAAAAAAAAATAAATAAATAAAATTGGTAAGAGAAAAGTCTTTCCGTAATCCAGCTGTTATATTATGGACCTGTTCTATATATGAATACCACTATCACTTCACTGCAGGTGTGTGATTACACCCAACATGGAGCCTTCAGGTCTAATACTGGCTGTAATGCTTAAAACAATCACTGCCTTTCATCTGTGTGTGTGTTGGCAACTCTTTAGCAATGTGAGCAACATGAGTTATCCTTCATTTTTTGGTTTATTCTGCCACCAGTGCCACCTGTAATTTCAGAGCTCCCTGTGTTTATCTCGAAATTTGGCAAAAGACCTTTTAAGTGAACAACTCAATCCTGCTGGACTTAAAAACAAAAGCTTATTTCCTGCCTAATTATTCAGCATTGTTCTGTAATTGACATTTCCACCACACATGCTATTAGCACCAAATTATCAAATGAGTGAAGAGTTAACGAACAGACCTGATCCTCAGGCCTGTGTTTTCAGCACAGCATCAAAGATCACAATTTCACATAAATAACAACACCTTGCCATGTGCTGTGTTTTTACACAGTGGTGCTTAAGGTCCAAAAATACCAAACATACAAGCAATTTATTTTTTAGGAACTGACAATAAATCCCTGTTCAGTTAAACCTCTTACAGTTCTATGAGATCTTGTGGAGAAGACTTGTACTAATGGGCCTAATCTATACTTGCACAACAAAGCCATTTTGTGTGACAAAGTTGGAATATTCAGGTGCATTGAAAAACAAAGGGAAAATCTTATCTTTGTGCAGGTTAACATGGGTGTTTTATCTTTCTATGTAGACACTGAAAAAGCAGACAGGCTAACAAAGATGGATCACAGAGCAAAAAACTCTAGTAGTTGGGAATTGAACTCTGGTCCTCATTGGGGGATTCATAGCAAGACTGGAGAGTTTACTTCCCAAAGGACTACTTCACACAGTCTCTCACAGAGCTGGAATATTGATTCAATTTTTCTTTGATTTATATAACTGCAATGTCTATCATTGTCCTGTCTGTGAGTTTAAAATATAAAACTGTCATCTGATAACATGTCAAAGGACACTAATACATTTTGAGTCACTCTGCTTGGCCAACCAAAATCTCAAAGTACTACATGATTCACATTTACACAGCCACCCTACCATAACTTGGCTTAACCAGAGGAATCACATCTGACTGCTGAGCAATAATATACAGTAATATAGCACATGATGGGTCGTGCAGTTACATTACAACCAGAAGAAACTGCAGTATACCCAGGATTGTTCACCCTACATTAGGTTGCATGATATTTTTTCCCCCCAACTTTAAAGGTTTTTTTCCAGCTGCATAGTAACAGCAGGAGACACAATGAATGCTTTCCACATGTACTTATGTACCACTAACTAATACGAGCCGCTCAGGCCTTGTAAGTACTTTAGAAGACTTATTTTTGATACAGCATAGCTCAAGAATAATTTGGACCCTGATTTCTAATTTTAGTCTACTCTGGCCCACCTTGAAGTCCTGATCAAGACTTGGCAACTGGTGTATTAGTTTTGTTACTGCTTTCTACATCAGCCATGTTTGCTGTTCTAATTGCTTCTATTTCTGTTCAGAGATCCTTGGCATGAAACTGCAGCCCCGTTTCACAACTCTCCTTAAAGTCACTGAGCTTTTTTTTTCTTTCTTTCCTCAGGCCTCCTGTCTTTTGAATTACCTCATATATTAATGGGTGCTCCAGGTCCTGCTCTTTATTCTGTGACAATACACTCATTCACAGAAATAAAACTGATTTTAAATTCCATTTTCTATTCATGTACAACATGCAGTTCCACTTCCTTCATGAACTTTACATTTAATATTGCCATTAGTCATACAGTTAGCAGCCCCATCTAAGCATTCAATCTGTGCAAGTACAGCTGTGACCAGAGAAGCATATTCTGAATCACTGGCACTTTTACAAAATTGCTTTTTGTCTTTGATAATGGTAAACACAATACACAAGAGTTTCACTTCTATGTACTATATGCAGTTGTAAATATCTTGTCATGACAATGATGGCTGAATGCTGCACAAAAATGCCATCAGAGTGAAAAACTCTAACACAGACTGACAGAGAGAAAGGGGGAGTGGAAGACAGAGAAGCACTTAGGAAAAGCATAAAACTAGTCCAGTATACAGAGTGGAGTGACAGGAAGTGTTACATTGTTGCAGCTCCCTTGACAGGGAAGTGTGGCTAAAGTGTAGTAACATCAACGGGTCAAAGCACAGCACAGTCAAAGTGCGATAACCACAGTTGTTTGTAGTGATTTTGTATGTGTGCCTTTCTGTGAAATAATGTGTGTGTGTCCAAATACACTGTATGCATGTGAGGCATGTGATCACCCTGAAGAAGACAAAGATATGGGAGCTACTATGTCAGCATTAACTGTTTATTTTTTTCCCCTGGGGAGGGAGTGAAGGGGAGTGGAAGGAGGTGATGACAAAGCTGCTGAAATGATGGGTTGTACATGCCCTTCACCAACCTCTGAAGATGAACAACTCAGACCTGGAAGCTGTTGATAAAGAGACGTGTTCTGCAAAGGATCATCATGGTATTTCATGGTTTATCCTCCATCTGTCCTGAATTACTGTAGGTGCACTGATGATTCCATTAATCTGAACTCAAAATCCATGCCTCTCAAAAGACCTGTACACAGAAACATCCTGATCATTTATATCAACTGGCAGAAACAAAAATATTACCTATTTGCTGTGACAACTACTGAACATATGTAAATGAGAATATGACTACATTTGTGTGAGTGATATGTCAGTGAAACCTTTTTTTAGAAAATCATAATACAGCCATGGGGTAATGCCCACAGCAGCAACACAACAATGGTCTTAAAATGTGTTCAGATATTCATCTAGGTTACAATTATGATCAGCATTTTAACTGTTAACACAAAAAAATCATTGTATTGTACTTATCTATGCTGAATACATAATTCAACCAGGTTCTGTCTTTGTAGGTTTCAGCTAGTCTTCAGGTTTGCCCCAAGCTTTATTCCTGTATAATGTTAGTTCTAACAAATTCCATGATGATAAAATAAATGTAAAACGTATCTATCTATCTAATTTGTGTCAGTCCTACAAGGTTGCTTCAACAAGCAGTTTTGGACATACAATATACACACAGCTTATTAGGGAAAATCTTTCATATTGTGTGTTTTGTGAGTGTCTCTGCTTTATACAACTTGAAACTGTATGAGTGCTGTCAGTGGTTACCTAATTTGGACACTTGTTGTAACTTGACATTGCTTTGGTTTAATTTTTATGCAACAATAGGAAGTTAATAAGTACCAGCTTCTAATTAAATATTGCTGCATTTAAATGGCTGAGTAGCCTATTGATTTGCTATGATTATGCAAAGAAATGTATAATTTGCAAAGATAATGGGATAAAAGATGATTTAAACTCATAAAGTGGTATCAAGAATGAATAAATGAGAGAGAGAGAGAGACAGACAGAGAGAGAGAGAGAGAGAGAGAGAGAGAGTAGCTGACAGAACTGCTGCAATGAGCATGTCCATCATCTACAACAAACAAAAAAGGTATAGTGGTGTTGTCAATCTTCAAAGTCAAAGTCAAAGTTAACTTTATTGTCAAACCTGCTATATCTTACGAAAGCTTCAAACATGATTTTGGAGGCCTCCTGTAAAACATTTCACATTTAATAACTTTAAAAACCCCAAAATACACCAGTTATTTTCACTATTCTAACACCAAATCAGCCCTATGAGACATGGCTGTTGTCTTATTTAAGAATTCACTCCAAAATGTGTTTCAGTGCTGAATAAATGATGGCTCCTGCATGTTTTCAAAGTACATACATGCTGAATAATTGCTGCGCTCCAGCACTCTCTGCAGCTCTACTCCCCTTAAACCAGTGACACTGCACTCACTGCCTCATCTGCCTCATCGTGTCCAATCCACATCTTGACTAAGAGGGCTGACTGTTTGAGGATTTTGTCTGGAAAACCAATGGGGGAAAGACAAGGGCCCCTGAAGGCATGACCTTCCCTCACTGCCACCAATTATATCAAGGCCTTATAAAATATAGATTATGTGCCATCTCAGTGCTGACATATCTAAAGGCTCAATGCAGGGGGAGTGCGCGGAGGGGCCGTGGGCAGAACCCAAGGAGAGGAAGGGTTGAGTATGACAAGATGAGGGGAATACAGTAACACAAAGGATGACCTTGATCGGTAAAAGTTGGCCTGCTCTGGCTAAGAAAGAAAATTAAATAAATTAAGAGTCTCACTTCCAGAGAGGACTGTGTGATCAATTCAAATCTAATCAAGGCTCTAAATATTAAAATGCACTGATTGCAAAGATATTCATTACCCTAAACTGCAATCTGGACCAATAACCATGTATTATTAATGGATAGAAGCTGAGTATGGAACAACTGGCATTTAACTTTGTGTCTTAACCTTTCAGAATAAATGTCAAGTCAAATTCTAATAGAAAAAGTTTGAAGTTCATCCAACAGTGATTTCATACATTTCAGCTCAAGTGTGTTTCTGGGCCCATACATATTCAGACCCTGAAATGTGGTGTGAAAGATGATCAGTGATGAGATTCACAAACTTTGTTGGTAAGATTTCACATTTCACAGGGACAGAGGATTGAAAACCATAAAAGCTTGGCAAGGCTTACCTTCACTTTTTCCCTCTCTCTCACACACACTGATACATACCAAACACTGTGAATCACAGGCAAAAAGATGTTCCAGTGGTAAGATGCCCCTGTGATGGAATCAGCAGCAGTACAAATAGACAGATCTTGTCAATAAAAAGAGCCTTACCTCATGGAACTGAATTTTGCCTGGTGGTTTTAATCTAATATGAGGTGCTGTTATCAACATGTCGGGTTGGACGTGATTTCTGGGCCATATCAAAGGTACAAAAGGCCTCTTACGCTATCAGCATAATACTTACAAAATTGTAAGCATTAGGCATTAGGCAAGTTTATTAGCTTAATTTGCCTAGTTCATCATTCAGTTTAATTCTTTCATTTTTTTAAACCCTTTTTAACCGCATACTCAGCAAATAAGAATATCATTATTGAACCATAGAGAATAATTTTCAAATGTTTAATCTAAATATCATACAGTATATATCGTATATCAACTTCTGTTGTATGTGACAATTTAACAATTGTAACGCAAATTAATTTGAGCAAAGACAACAATGTGAGCACAATTCACGTGAAATAATAAATTAATATTCATTTTAGATTTTGACACAGGGATCCACAAGGCAGATTCAAGATACTGTATAGTCTAGAAAATATGTAAATGACCTGGGGGCAACAACAAATTTGCAATGTTTCAAATTAACACATAACAAGTAATTGCCAAACTGGTCTGAGGCCTAAGGACAGCTGCCCTCTTTGTAGGTAACCCAAGATTGGATTTGGTATCACTTTTACCAAGTCATAGACACCAGACTCTATATCATTTCTTACATTCTCACGAAATATATAAACTTCCAAAAAATATCCTCAGCAGCACTCTCCACTTCTGTCTCCTGCTTTTGAAACTTCTCCTCTGAACACTTAAACTCTTCTGTCAGCTATTCCTCCAAACCAATAAGTATAAAATCCATGGCTTTGATGACAAATGACAGGGGAATGGCTGCAGAGCCGTGGTGACTGGCAGGGTTGACTATTCCACCTTTGGCATTTTCTGCTGTGTGAAATCTGTCTGAACATACAGCAACGTGTAAACACCCATTCAAAGACACAGATGTGATGTGAGTGTTGCAGAGAGCAGAAGCAGCATCATTATGTGGCTCCTAGTGGAGGATGAGAACAGCCCCCCGCCCCGTCCGCCACCCTTTTGACCTGAAACAATGGAGTCTCCTCGTTCCGACTCTGCTCTCCCTCTCTCTGGAGAAAAAAAAAAAAAAAGTCTGTCATTCTTTCACTTGTTGGGTCCTAGTTTAGATTTTTGCTCTTTTCTTTGTATCATTCATCTTCTAAAATTTGACTGTCTTTCTATCCATCTCTCTTACTCTATTGTCTCTTTTTTCCCTTAATTTTTCTTTGTCTATCTTCTCTCTTCTGCTCAGTTATCTCCCCAGTTCAATCTTGGGGGAAATCTGCTTAGCAGCCTTGAGCATACTTGCTTTCCAATTAAATCAAGATGTATTTGCCTTTCAAAAACCTCCCTTCCTCACTCTTTCTCCCATCGGAGTAATTGATGGAGGTCTCCGGCCTCATGATGAATGGCTTTCAAGCCCGCAGATGAATAGGAAGATGAATGATTTCACCCCTGCGAGGGCCAGAGTAGGCTGGAACAAGGAATGCTGACATTGTGACAAATACACTGACCATAGCAACCAAACCTGGCCGAATCAGCAAGGGACGGAGGGGTGGCCCGCGTTCATCGCAGCTCAACAGACGTTCCGCTTGCCGACACCGCCTCTGCACGTCTGTCTACCCCACGGACAATTACCTGAGCCTCGCAATTAACTGCAGGCGCAGCGATAATGCTGACGACCTGCCAGGAGACAGGCGGAAGTGGCAGCGTGGCAGCGTGGCAGTGTGCCAGCTAGCTGGCGCTGGAGAGCGCTGCGTTGGATGCTTGTGTTTGTGCACTGGAAATGTGGAGGCCAAGTGAACAGGTGCAAGAAGGTGAGAAGACGCCCCAGGTGACTTCATAAGGACGGTGTCACCACTTTCTTGGCCAAGATTTCTAAGCTGAAACAAGTTTTTCCTCTGTCTACACACAACTCGCTGTCATACAGCTGAGAGGTAGCAAATGTTTCATAAGAATGAATTCAATGAGCGTATGACGGGCCATCTGTTTTAAAGGGGCCAATAAGTAAGATTGTTACTGCCCCGCAGAACATAATGGCCATAATATATCCATGTAGGGGGTGACAACGTTGTTGATCAGTACCAGTGACTCATTGATTATGTTACCAGCTGGTGAGATGTTGGCAATAAAAACTTTCTGGCCGGAACTGTTTTGGGACTAAAACTTGTTCCTTCCCATTTTAGGTGCCAAAACTGAGAAGTTGAAAAAGTAAAAGCTTATCATCTCTTCTGTTACAATACTCTGTATGGAAATAGGCAGGGACCTCAGTAAGAATGCTTCAGTTTGTTCCCCTTAATCAGTAATCAGTGACCTTGTTAGAATTATTGTTGATCTTCTCATGGTGGGTCCTCAACCATTTACTCAGCGGTGATTGCTGAATTTCCTACTTGTGTCTAAGAAAGATGCAGCATAACTTACTTATTACTTAATATTTCTTTAAATGAACAAAAGAGAAAAACCTAAAGATGAGCTAGCTCATTAGATGCTCTGCTCCTCACAGTAAATCATTAGAAGGGTAAAATTGTTGTACATTCAACCAAAACAATAATTTTAATAATTCTCTATTATTTTGAAATGACATAAACACACGGTTGGTTTCAAAGCAGGCACTGACATGAGCTGCAGTCATATTACAGCAAGTTTACTGAGGCAATGCAGCAATTGTACATTGCAATATATGGAAAATTATTAAAAAAATACAGAAATACAAAACACAGAGAGGGAACATAATTACAGGAAAATTTCACTATACAGCACTGTAATAAATAATGTTTTGTGAAGCTTACAGTATGTGACCTTTTTGGAGAGACTGCCAGATACAGTATGTGTAGATTCAAGTAAATGGTTATGTTTTTTGTGCTTTTATGAAACAAGAACCCATCAAGTTGTTTTTCATCCTGTGTTGCTGTGAAACAATTCATTGTAGTAGTTTTTCATCATTCTGCTGATGCAGGTTTTCTCTGCCTTGCAAATGTCATAGTGCTTTTTGAGACTTTTTGGGGAAAATAATGTGACTTTAAGGATTTTAGATTTAATATCTCACCCTCAGTGAATTACATCAGACAGGTCATATCAAGTTAAATACAAATTATCAGTATGTGTCAGCCATCACAGTGATCTGACAATCAACATAAAGCATGTTTCAGGAACAAACAGGGCAGATGTGGCAAACAAAATATTTTAGAAATCATGACAGTGACAGAAAAAAACAAAAACGTGTTGACAAAATCACCAGTGAATAAATGACTAAAGGACACTTACCAGAACATGAAAGGGGCAGAGGTATGTATTCCAGGACTGCATCGTATTATAAGCTGTTCCTGTTATTTTATTTACTCCTTGTATAAAAATAAGTGTATCACAAAAATGTAACACATTTAGTATGCCTGAAGCACCACTGGGTGCATTTGTGGACACAGAGCGAATGCTTGTCAGCTTTCATGAGGCATTTATATGATACTTGCATCATTTCTGACGAGACAGTGGAATAGTGTGTCACTTTATTGAGCAACATCTTAAATATAAAAAGAGCTTGAGGGTAATCCCCTCTTTCCTTACACCATTCACACTGTGTTAAAAAGCTATTGTCAGACATGGTATGCTGTAGTTTGCATACATATTGAATGTCATTATTTTGCTGCAGCTTGTTCAAGCTCTAAACAGCCAGAGATAATAACATCACAGACTAATGTTGCCAAATGTGTTTGAATAGCATAACTGTTCATTCTTTACACTGAAAAGAGTAGTTCTAAAAAATAAGTTTACTTAGTTGTAGTGATTGTAGTAAGTTATATGATAACAAATTAGTTATCTCCATAAAAATCTAGTAAGTTGGCCGTGAGTTAAGATTTTTATACTTAAAAAAAAAAAAAATCACCATCTTTTGTGTGTCTGTGTTAATGAATGCTGTTCATGGCTGTTCAAAATGTTCACCTTCAAATGAAATCTGAAACCTCGAGGGAAATGTGCTTCATTTCTGTTTTACCACTTGTCACAGCTTTGGGACTGTGAGATCAGTCAGATCAGTTTTTGATGAATGTAATTAAAGTAGTTATTGCTGTTTGTTTTACAGTACATTTGGAGAGCCTAAGTGAAAGAGGAAATTATAAGTACGGTTCCAAAAATAACAAAACAACATTCAAAATCTACTGACATTTGTAATAATACAAAGAAATCCAGTTACGGAATAAAACCTCACCCAGAAAAATGTGATGTAGTTTTTTGTTTGTCTTGACAAGGAGAGAATGTTCTTTTCTTTTTCATAATTTAATACAAGTTTTTAATTAATATTTGTGTTTGTAGTTGTTGTTAAAGGAACATGATTTTTTAAACTTTGGATTGAGTCCAGGCTAGCAACTTCTTCCTGCTTCCAGTCTGCTAAGCTAATTGCCTACTGGTTCTGCTTTCATATTTAGTCCCTAGATTGACAGACTGAGGTCAGTTGGGGTGCTATGTGCCATGTTTTTTTGAATGCAAATATAGTGAGAAGAGGAAGACTGAGTGGATATAATAAATAAGGAAGGAATTATTACAATAATATTTAGTGCACTGCTGCTCTGGAAAAGAAATAATGGGAGCTGTAGTCTTTTGAATACCAGGGTTGTAACAACATAAAACAACAAAGGTTTCAAATGTCTTGTACTATTCATTCATCTTAGAATATGGGTAATAAACTCCAAGGACATGTGTCAAGTTTTAAGATAAGACAGAAGATGGTGGAACAGAGGTGAGCTCAGATGTGACGTCAGCACTTTAGTTCTCTACATGATGGATCTTCATTCCACATCCCTTTCCTTGGACCACTACATTGTACTTTCCATGCAACTTCTATAAGGCTTCAGTTCACTTCTGATATCGGTTGGGGACAGAGTGAAAACTGCTACACTGTGCCCCAGAGTACACTGTGTGCTTCTACAGCACCCAGCTGGATGCTTTGAAATGATATCTCATTTCATGATATTATTCTTCAATAAAGCCCATGGCTGCTGCAGCAAAGGCCTAACATGGAGCCACGAGAGGAGAGGAGCTGCCACATCAGGCTCTGTTCTGGGCCATGTGCACTGCAAGCCCAGGGGCGATGTAGGGATAAAAAGGTTTGAGCTCTGCAGCCAGAGGGGGGACAGAGGAGGGACAGAGGGGCGAAGGGGGCTCAGAGATGTGACAGAAGAAGATCCATTTAGATTAGATGGTTTTAATATCCTCTGAAGTTTCCAATAAATGGCAGTTGGAACCACGGCTATTCCATCGTCATTTGATTGTCCATCACCTTTGACGTAACCTCAGATGATGCAGTTTTGAATTGCTGTCCTGACTGGCCTTTTATCTCTGCTGTTATATCAACAACAAGCAATAAAACCGTCCTGCAATCTGCTGCTTTCTACTGAAAGGGGATTCAGAGGCACTTACACAGGTGTCTGGGATAAACTTAGCCAGCAGGCTGCCTGAATGAAGCATTTCCAGGAAATATGCTGAAATATGATTATTAATTTTACTCTCTCTTGTAGTACTCTTTACTGCACTGTGAAGATGAAGAAAAAGCTGATTATGTATGCTGGCAGAGCTGGAGGGTATCCTCCCCATTACAGATGTCTGCTCTTTATAAAATTCCTGCATGTTCTAGAACTTAAATGCCAGCACCGAGACATGACAAGAAAAATATGATTTTCATGTTTCTGGTACTTTATAGACAGCTTTTCTGTCAAACTGATTTCTGTCCTGAACTCAACTAGTCAATCAAATGCTTGTGATTGCTCAACATAATCAAAGAGTGAAACTAAGCAAAAAAAGAAAAAAAAAAAAAAGTTTTGTCAAACTTAGTAGATAATGAGGCATCCAGATGGATGATACAAATCTTCATCCTGAAGTAGCTTGATATACAGCAAGCCTGAGTATTTCTCCCTCTCCTTTTCACAGTTTCTGTATTAAGGGCAGCTGTTTCACACTGAACGACTATAGGCTGTTCAAACATTGCTGCCATGAGCTGCACTGGTAATGAAGAGAACAGCGAGATGGCTTCTGATGACACCGACTAATGAATTCAGACAGTGGTGGAACAACCTATCGCTTTATACAGCAAAAGGTTAGGGTTTTAATTTTTTTTATTGATTCAGTAAACACGTCTTGTCTTGGCCTTCAAGTCACTGTTTTCAGAATTAAACTAAGACTGTGGCCCCTGACCAAGTGCTGTGAGTGTCTTAACAAAACCAAAAACAAAGTTTAACCATTCTTTAGCTGCTAGAAGCAAATTTTGTATTGCAAAAGAAATTACTTGTATGTTCAGTCTTGACATGTTGTGACTTGCCATGGGCCTCATTTATAAAATGTGGCCAGGATCCATACAAAAAAGCTTAAAAGCTGTGCACAGGAGGCAGAGAAGGTGTACACAACAAAAAGGAAAAAAAAAAAAAGTTTGATCAATGAAATTGTGCACGCACACAACTCAGACTTGCGAATATGCACACATTCTTCAGCCTCATATTCTGCCCAAAAGACTATAAATGGTCAAGGCCAATCTCTCATGAATACTGATGTACACACTGTTACGCAAATAAACAGGACAATTTCTGAGATCAGACAAAGAGGTCAGACATAGAGGTGGATGCCTTTAACACACACATTGCCAGAGTATGGACCCAAAGAGGCAGGGACATGAACCATACAATGAACATCCAAAAACACAACCAACCACCAAAATAAACAAACAAAACAAAACAAAACAAAACCATAAACACTGCATTTATATCAAAAATCTAAACAACCATTTAGGATGCTTGTGCTATCATGGTAACTCTGTAACCATGGCAACAATAATAAACAGATGCTTAACATTGTGGAATGGTGTAAGTTTGGTCAGGTTTAGGCATAAAAACTATTTGGTCAGGTTTAGGAACATATTGTGGTTTGGGTTAAAAGTCATGGAACAGTTAAAGAAACATTGATTACAGGGATCAAACAGTCTCCTGTGTGAAAGTGCTGTGTTTGTGCTGTGTTTTGCTGACCTATCCATCCACTCCATCCTCCTCCTAACATGGACTTTGTTGCTCTTTATGCTACGTCATCTATTATATTCCTGTCATAATTACTTTGGCTGCTAGATGTCACATAACAACAGAATAGTTTCTTACAGGAGGAGTAAGAGTCTCCCCTGCCAACACTGCCATGTGTTCATTGAGGCAATTTTGAACAAAACAAACAAAACAAATGAATGTTTGAGTGGATGAAAACTTTACGAAAATCATGATGGTGAAATATTCAAAGCATTAGTATTAGACGGATGAGATAAAAAGAAATTATTCTGTTTTATTGGGTAAAGGGAAGCCACACTAGACATTGACACATTCTAGCATCATCTTTGCCATTTCAGCTGTGCTGTGCTGCACTCCACAACCGACTGGGACTGAGAATAAGCATCATACAGCCCGAGCCTCTGAGGGTTGGGGAATGTGGTGATAAGTCAGTGCTAGGTGCTCAATATTTAATAATAGTGCAATAAGGAGTAGTAGATGTAAATGGTAAAGACTTGAGCTGGTCTGTATCTTTTAAAACAGAGAGGTGCTTGTGGAATAACTAGTGTCTTACTACAATACAATGCTGAAGATTTGAATGTTTATCACACCTGTGAATATGTGATTATTGGTATGATATGAACTTTTGACAAGCATCATCATACCATTTAGCTTAAGGTCACTACTTCATCACGTGTCGCCAATTCCCCCAGCATGCCTAGGTCGTACAGCTGTGCACATTCAGTCAAGTTTGCTTTTGTGAATCCGAAGTTATGGGAAGTGGCATGTACATCTTCCAAGCCCTGGTTTCCCATATAGGTTGATAAAAATGTAATGTAATCTAATTAATGTTATGTTTCTTCCTTTTATAACCTTTTTTCTCTGTTTAAAATTAGCAGTGTATAAATATAATATGCATGACAAAGGGTTGACACTGTAGAATGGTGCTCCATCTTGAACTTTACCTCCAAAAAGATATTTGATGATTATTATGCACCGCATGATCAGAGATTTTAGCAAGTCCACTTGGATCAACTTGGGTATTAACACACAGAGACATTCTGCAACAACACACTACCAGAACCTGTAACACTTTGAACCTAGCTCAAATTGGGATCCGGGCCAGGTCTCAGTTATTGTTAACCTTTTTCTGAGTAATGAGGATTTCCAACAGGCCAGTATTGTACAGATGTCAGCTATCAGACTGAACTATGAAATATGGTTTCATACCTGTGAGGTATTCTGGGTCGGGCACAGGGTCCGACAGCTCCTCGTGGCACTGAACCTCTGTTGGCACCGATGCCACCACCATGCCATCTGGGAGCTGCTGCTCAATGCCTCGGGCAAAGTTCTTCTGCCTGGTGTGAGGAAAGACACAACAGGAAGTCCTGTTTAGAGACACAAGTACTCAATCATCTAACATTGGGAGAGAGAGAAGAAGGAGATAAGAAGCGTGGAGGTAAAAAGGTATATTTAAAAAAAAACAAGGAAATACAATACTGTAATGTACACACACACACTACAGTCAACCAAGTTTTTTCAGTGTAACAAATACTCACAGAATCACAGACATTTTGCCACAGAGATCATTCCTTTCAATAATCAATTCAGTGCAATTCCATGACTGAAAATGTGATTCTTCATGTTCAAAACTCAGGCCAGATGTACAAAAACCATTTCAGCAACTGTAAAATGAGAATTTATGAACTTCAAGCATGCATCAAAATTTAGGTGGGAGCCACTGTGAATAATACAGTATCATTTGTTTAGGCTGTCACCCAGTTTTACTCATTGTTTATGGTTTAGGTTGTTTTGTAATCTTTAATATGTTGCTCAAAACTTTTTGTGTGCTCAGTAATATTATTCTTTCTATTTACCCTGGGGTGTTTTTCTTTTCTCTTGTGTGAAAAACTGACAGTATAAATGTATAAATTGTACAGTTTGTAAGGATGACTGCTGCGGCCTTGTTGGAGAACCTTGGTGGTGTGACACAAACAATCAGTGACATGCTTCTTATCAATGACATGTCTAAACAGCTAATTAAAATTATATCTATGGCCAAATGTGGGAGAGGAAATAAGGTCTGTGCACATCCCCTCTGTTTTACACTTGAGATTCTGTGTGTTTGAGTCATAAATATACAGAGAGATTCTGCAAATTCCTGTTATGAGACCCATTAGGAAAACCTTGTAAGCGCATATAATATCACCAGGGAACTAAACAAATCCAAGTCTGAATTTCAGCCTCTGAAAATCCCATCACAGTCTAGAACATTTGTATATGTAGATGATATTGTTTGTTGATCTGCCTCTAGCATTTTGTTATTCATGACTAGAAAATAACGTGTTCTCCAAAAAATATGAATCACTTTGAAATGACAACCTTTATTAAAAGCTTTGGTGATAGACAAAAGTGGACTCAGAGGAAAATGATGCCAGGATGAAGGCTAGAAGAACACAGTAGATCAAATATGGATAAATAAGTGTTTCTAATAAGTGGCAGATTGTAAAGCAATACTTTCTGGCAGATCATTAAGAGAAAATCAATACTGAGTAACAATTATACAGGACTGTGCAGTGTATTGAAGAGACAAAGTCTCACATTAAGCACGTCATTTTTCATTATGTTGATTGTTCTGCTGCAACGTGACTCATCTCCAGTCTGAGAGCTGATGTCCTCATTTGTCTGTTGTTGCCTGTGACTCTTGGTTGAACTCACTCATTCTGTCCACTCAATCATTCTTTGTCCCAGTGCCAGTTAGGTTCACAAGGTTCCAAAACAGAATGACTTCAATAAATCAGTAACTTAAGTCATTCAGGTGTCCTGGGACCAAAGCTGATGAGAACATATCTTTACTCTCTCCTGTAGAGTTCCATCGTCCTCTCATTATTTTGACTGCAGACTCGTAATTTAGAAATGTACTAGACAATCAGTGCATTTGTGGCCACATTGGGCAAACAGAAGTAACAGTTTTATTAAATACTGTCACTTTTCTTTTTTCCAGTTGGGGGGCATGAGCTCCATAATAAGTTATATGTCATATACATGCATTATATATTATGGTCTAGACAGTTTTCTTTTTTTACAACTTCAGCAGACATGAAGCAACATTAGCATTCATTTGGAGTTGTGTTTCTGGCCACCTGACGAATGTAGGTCCAGTATTCACTTGCCTTCTTCTTGCTCTGTTTTGGTCTCCGCCAACTTTATCTGTCCGTTGGTGGGCAGGTGGTATATGGTGGGATTATGAATGTTTTTGTAATGAAAATAGCTGCTGAAAACGAGGTGAGACTAAACCAAAACAGTTGTGGCTGTCAAACCAAACCAAAGAGTATGATGATAATTCTCAATGGGTTAACCAGTATAAATGAACCTTTTGTTACACATACTAATTTGAACCAAGCCTACTATAAAACACAGATTAGTGCACCTTTAAAGGGTAATTCCAGTTTATTTAAACTTAGAGTGGCATGGTGTTGCAGTGATTAGCCCTGTCACCTCACAGTAAGAAGGTTTCAGGTTCAGATAACCCAAGGCTTTCTGAGTGGAGTTTCCATGTTCTCCCTGTGCCTGTGTGTATTCTCACCGGGTAGTCCAAACAGACGCAGGCTAGGTTAATCGATGACTCTAAGTTGCCCACAGGTGTGAATGTGAGTATGAATGGTTGTTTTTCTCTATATGTCAGCCTTGTGATAGACTGTTGATATGTCCAGGGTGTACTCTACCTCTCACCCAAAGTCAGCTGGGATTGGTTCCAGCCCCCCTGCAACCCTTAAGGATAAGTAATATAGATAGTGGATGGATGTTGTGTTCCCTTATCTCAGCAATTAACATGGTTATACAATATTTATAGTTATGAATGATGTCCAAACCACAAACCTAAGACCCAGGTGGTGGTAAAGTGGAAATACTCCTGAACATAAAGGCTCCTGAACAGCAGGCTCAGGTTAACCAACATAAATGGTCTGAAAAAAAAAAAAAAAAAGATTCATCCAGAGTCTGGATGAATGACTCATTTGCTGCTGTTTATTTTGCTCTCAAATTTCAAATTACCACTTCCTGTATGCTAGGGAATATTTCCCACCAGTAACCATATCTGACACCAGTTATTAAATTAGGCAAATAAGATTTAGAGCATCTCACTTAGATTAAATGGATGTTCTTTTCAGTTGCAGCCCCATTCAAGGCAAGATTATTTTTTATTAAAAATGATAAAAGCCTTGAACCTTTAAAATATGGATGGCAGTGACCATTAAAAAAAAAGAAGAAATGTCTTCATGGCTCACACGAGTGACAGTTTTCTCCTTAATATACACCAGGCGTAGTATAGCATTTGATTCATACAGTGCTCTGAGCCTGAGCTGAGAGGGATAAAAAAGGATACACAAATATTTACAAATTGCAAACTGTTGCCTTCGGGAAAGTCACTGGCTGAAGAAGAAACATTGCTGGAGCGGCTGCATCAAATACCAGCACTCAAATGACATTTTATTTGCATGGTCATGGCATGGAAGTAACGTAATTAGAAGGAAATCTGGCTCATAAACACAATGTAAAGTTAGCTGCTGGTGACGTGAAACAAAGCCAATCTGCTGTTGTGGCCGGGTGGTGAGGCACTAAATTGGGGTAATGCTTCTTCGTGCACCTTGAGCCTCTGGAGTGGAATAATGATGTAGAATAATGCAAGAGCAAAGTGTACTTTAAAGTAATGGCTCTCTTGGTTGCATATATGAATCATAAAAATTCTACTGAAACATAGTTTATTGTCTCTTGCTACATTTGCAGCCCAAAACAATGAAAAACAAGGTTGGTTGGGATTTTATTGATGCTGGAGTCAAACATCTGTCAGTTCCTGCTGAAAGCAATTATGCATGTTTTCAGCTGTCGGTTTAACAAAGCACACAAATTGAGAATGTAATGAGTGAATCTCAGTTGTCTTTGCTGAAGACAGTGTTTTTTTCTTAGATGCATGTTAAGTGGAATATGGGGTGAGTTCCTATCACTGCATTCATGTCTGACAATTTTCATTGTTAATTTTGTTAGATGATGACATGCAACATTGAACAGCCATCTGGCAGACTAAGGATGTCATAATCCATTTTCTTAGAATGAAATCTCTCTTTAAATTTGAGTAACTGCCAAAACTTAGTAAAGCTAGACCAAAACTTTTTTCTCTAGCAGGAGTTGTGTTGAATTATTTAAATGTGACAAAATGACAAGAGGACACTTTTGATTAACAACAACTCTTCATGCAGATTCCCCTGACTATGTCTGAATAAAATCACAGCTTTCAGTGAGTATAAATGGGGGTCACCATCCACCTTTTTCACACCCCGTCCTCTCTATCCATCAGTTTGCTTCAAACACACTTCATATTTTCATTAACAGCATCAATGACGGTAACTTGAGGAGGGGATTTTGAAGGTGTGTGATATGGTAGACTGAGGTGAGCCAAAAAATGAAGAGGGAGAAAAAAAGGTGCCCGCACAATGTAGTTTGGGTGGGGGGTTGTCAGGTGGGAGCACAGTCTTAATTATTGATCCCAAGCAGCTACCAGGATGAGAACAAAAGGCACTAAAATATTCATGAAAACCTGCTCTGAGCTTGTCGTGTGAAAGAGGAATAGAGAGGGGAGGGGGGACAGAGTTAGGAGTAATGAGGAGGTTAGCTTTTTAACATCTCATTACTTGGGTCCAGTGGCTCCCACAGAGACAGCAAGATAGAGACCCCTGTCACTGATCTCTGTAATATGAACCCAGATCATATCAAGCTCAATGCTCCCAAGATGTCACCGTGACCTCCTTCCTGGGCATGGAAACATATCTCATGTTGCTTTGTGTGCAAAATTATATTATGCCCTGCCAGCCTGCTGCCAATGACAATGATACAACTGGATTCTACCTGGGAGGAAATCAAATAAATAAACTGTATGTTTTTGAAATGATAATAACAACTTTGAAGCGGGAGGGGAAGCTTCCTGCATTGGCGGTGGGAGGGAGGGAGGGAGGGAGGTTGGAGGGGACACATGAGAAGCATTTCAGGGTTGGTGAGCTTGAAAGGCGAACCGTGAGGGAGGCATGCTGGGTGGAGAGAATCAAACCAGCTCTGTGTGTGTGATGATGCTCTCTAGAGATGTAGCTGAAAAGCCTAGGCTGTCCAGTAGACAGGGGAGCCTGCACACCTACTGTCGCCATGTGTGTATGGGTAAATGTGTGAGGGCATGCATTTGTGTGCCCTGGCGATTTTTCTATGTGTGTGTGCATGTTAGGCCACTGGGCATGTGCTTATACCACTTGCTGCTTTCCTTTCATTCCCCCTCCTCCTGCTGTTGCTCTAGACAGTCTAAATAGGAAAACCTTGCAGGTGCCACAAAGCAGGTGCACCAAAGAAACAGAAAATTAGCAGTCGAAACTTTCCCCTGGAGAAGTTGTTTACATGTTTCATTTTCTGAGGATGAGAGGGGGATTTTGTGTGAGGCAGCATGATGAAGTGAATCAAGGAAGAGGTAAAGAACAAGTGTGTAGTTGACACAGGAAAAGAGAAAAAACACTAGATAATGCAAGAAACAAAATTCAAAAAGCAAAGATTATGTGATGTCTTTGGAGTGAGAAAAAACAGGCCTCTGCTGATGATTTAACAATATTAAAATCTGACTTCTTCCTATCACAGGATGATGGAGACAGATGCTTTGTGCCACCCCAAAGCAGTGGGGCAGAGGCTTTTGAACAAGTGCCAGTGAATGCCACATAAAGGCTTCCTTACTATCCCTCCTACTGTCCCTGTGTCTTTTGCTTGCTTTCTCTCAAAGGCAAAAACTACATCTAACAAGGTTATGGGAGGACACTAGCCACAGTGCTGTCACTTGCATATTTTAGTTACTACTGACTAAGTCAATGGCAGCCTCCAGAGGCTGTGAGAAATAGCTGAATGTTCTGAAGTTTGAAAGGTTGCTCTGACCAGAGGTAATTTAACACAGTCTCAGTTAACGGAACAGCCATCAGACCTTAATGCTACTGTCTAGTGGGGGTGATGGAAAGATTCAGCCACTAAGTCCAGTGTTTAGAATAGTATTTCAAAAATTCTGCTATTCCGCAAATGAATCCCACCTGCTGTTTCGATTTGAAGAGTACTCCAGAAAATTAGAGATGAGTCTTGCAAGAAACAGATTTAAAATGGCCATAGTGAATGTAGCAAAAGCCCAGATGTGCTGTAGACCCCGGTATGGGTCAAGCTTTGGAACCTACATTTCCCATAATTGCAGCTGAGTTCTGACAGCTGGTTCTTTTTAGGATCTAATTTCCATTTCAGAATATCCCAATTTCAAATCTTTGGCTTTTATATAGGAGGATTGGGGGGACCTTTTACATGTCTGTGCCCATGGGCCAATTGTGTCATAATCTGTCCATGAGCTAATCTTATCAATTACCATTGTCAGATCTTCTAGTTAAAATTCTATGTGTGTCTTACAATAATATCTTAGCTAATCAACAAGCCTATCAACAAGTAGCCCAGAATCAGACCCTACAATTGCAAGAGACTCTGATAATTAATGTGTAAAATTGAGAAGCCCTCAGTAGAAAAAAATAAATAAATAAAGCATTTCATAGCTGTTCATTTCACTTTGAGTTTGTGATTATTTAGGTGATTACTGAAAACTGCAGTATTTCTGCCTTCACACCTAACAAAAGTGAAGTGACAGTTTTCCCCTCCTAGTTATTTTTAAAATATTTACTTATTTGCAAATAGGGCTGAAACTAATAATTATTTTAATAGAGTTTGACTTATTAGATTTGCTAAGGAATGTGAGAGCATTTAAATCAATTCAATACTAGATTTAGATTTGATGCTGTCAGCCCCCCACCCTACCATTAATGCAACTTTACGCTGTCTTTTGAACCTTGCTGCCTGATAAATGGTGATAGTCAGTAATGCATTCACAAATGTCCAGTTTCTAAACCCAATTACAATTACTCAAGTGACTGACTTGAAAAACAATCCTCCAGAGCCACAGTGCTCCATTAACAGAAATTCTACTTAACATGTAACATTTTCTAGGTTATTCCAACATAGTGGTATATACATAGGATGTATATCTTTAAACTACAGCACTACAAGAGCATGTTTTGCCAGGGGCTGTCTTTCGTACGTTACCAACTGGTTTCGTTGTAACTCTCTTGATCTAAACTAAGTGCTCTACTGACTTCAAACCCCCTGTGGATCTCCAGTGTTCAATTGCGATGCTCTCCTCGTGCAACTTTTGTTCATTTTACATTCAAATGTTCATCTGGTCCAATTAGGTTTAATTTCAGCACATGGGCTCCTGGTCACTTTTAATTCATTTGCTGCCATCTCTTATAATTAGGCCTTGCATTAACCATGCCTCCCGAGTCTGCCTTCCTCTTCCACCACCTCATCTGCACAGGAAGCATTTGGTGCTCTTCAAAGTCTGCATCAGACCCCACTCTCCACTCACAAGCACTTCCAAATGAGATCAGAGCATTTGAGATTTAGATTTTTGATGATGTTAACTTTGCTGCTTCACCCGTCCCTCCCTCTCTACAACTCCAGTGGTGGATCCCTAAGTGGGTGAGTTGCCTCCGGGCGGCGGAATCCATGCACGGCACAAATTAAATTCCTGGTCTGCAGATGACTTTGCTGAACTTCTGGCTTCCTGAGTTCAGGGGAAATGATTGCTGAATGTGGACAGTGATAATTAACCACCTTCAAAGTACTCTATTATCTGCATCAAAACCTGTACAAATTATGAAAGGGATATAGCATTTCTTTGAACTTGTGTGATAGCCAGATTTTTTTCCTTCTCCTTGGGGTATAAGCCTGAGTTTAGGAGAAATGTTTTGTGTTTTACAGAGGACAGACCCTGTCAGGTCAATGCTTTACTATTGCTATTATCGTTTTTATTTGGTGGGAATTGACATAAAAAATCTACCATAAAGTCCTGCCCTATCATGAAATAACCTTTAAATATACTGATTCAATCCCATATGCATTTACAACCTACAAGGACACATCTATCTCCTGATTATGTATGCATTACAACTGTTTCCATTTTGTCACTGTGTGATTTAAACCATATTCTAACCAGAAAAAAACTGAAAGACTGCTATGTACATGGTGCTAATCAACAATAAGTAGTAGTAGAGTAGTACTCTGTAGGTGCTTGGGTACAATTCAATATACCATACAGTATCTGCCTGAATGGGAGTTGAATTAAACATTAGAAAGCAAATGTTCCCATGGAAGACATCTGTCTGAATACTTTGCGTGCTGGCTTTTCAATAAATATAGAATAAATAAGCAACATGTAATTTGCTTATCCTTGTGTCTTCGCCTCTGGTATATTTGTACCAACACTCTTAATAACTACAGAACATAGAACATTCCAGGACAGTATGCACACAATCTCCTTTAAGTGTTACAGGGAACATTGATATTATTTGATAGGTCTGTATAGGGTTGAATGTATTCCCATGATTTTTAAATTATTACTTCCACAAAGTATATTACTTTTTTTCTCTCAGAAACACTGCAAAAACTAAGTCTGATTTAAACACAGAACTGCATATCAATAATCATAGTGACAAGTGACAGTAAAGGGAGATTTGTCAATTATTTTTGTGTTTTGGCAGAACGATTGCTATTAGATGTTTAGTTGTAATATGACATTGCTCTTATGCACTTTATGAACCTGTTGAGTGTACCTCTGCACTGTCATTTGGAGTTAGATGTCTACATGTCTGTCCACTTATTTTTAATTGACAGATGTTGCACATCAGGGCGTATTTCCCAGGAAAAGGTAGTAGATTTTGGTGTGGATTCTGTAGTACAGGGCTCTAACATCTAACATTGTAGTATTTAACCATAATATAATATAAAGTATAGTTTTGGGGCTGTGAGTGATTGTTTGTCTGCCCATCCTGAGCAGATTAATTACCCACCAAAGTGAGTCTTGCATGCGACATAAGCCTTTGCATTTACACCTGGTTTTAGTAAGTGTTCTCTACATCAGATACAGTATGTGTGCATTGAGATCAGATCTCAATAGGCAAATTAGGTTGGCAGAGCTCACAAACTTGCCAACTATCATGTGGCATCCCAGATCAAGGAAAGCAGTGCTGCCGTTTGGGATCTACTTTTTCTCTCTTCGCTAAGGGAGGGTCATCTGTCATCACAGCAAAGAGAGCCTTTTCAACATGTTAGGTGGATTTCCCTCTTTATAAAGGGCCAAACTGTACATGCTACATTTTATCTGTTTTCATACGTTAATTTGTTGTCTTTGATTTTATTTCTGTGCTGTCACAAGGCATTTTTTCAAGGGTGCTATATGGTATTCACCAAGTGTAAATCGGGTTTATATGTGCACTTACAGTTGTATGAGACAGTTTTATTTTTGGATATCACCACTGCTGGAGCCAAAGGCCCAAACCATGCTAAACTGTTTCCCTGCTGAGATACAAATGGCAGAACAATGTCCCACATGCTCCACTTCACAAAACAGCTTGTGTTTACCTGAATGTGGCCTTGAGGATCTGTCCGGAGGTGCTCTCTTTGGTGTGGTTGTTGTATCCGTAGAAAAGGTCCCCAAACACGGTCTGGTTAGCAGGGATGTCCACTGCCTCCCCACAGTCGATTCCCTCAGTGCAGGCTTCAGACAGCGGCAGGCATGACCTCCCATCTGGACCACGCTTGTAGTCCTCAATGCACCTGGAATGATACAAGTTCTTGTTGTTTAATTGATTCATATATTGCCATCTTTCCATCCCTCCTTGAGAGCTGTTTACTTTATAACTTACTGTTCCTTAATTGTCTGTTAATTTGCTTGTTTTTCTTTCTTCACTCTTGCAGTTTCTTAAATCTTTTTTTTTTTTTTGGGGGGGGGGGGTATGGTTATAATGGTTATAATTAGTATGCAGAGAACAAAACATGCATTTTATGGTTAAAGTTAATTATGTTTACAATTTTTAAAGAGAGGGTTCTGGCTGCACTGCCAATTATAAAACTGTTAAGCTGTCATTTAAATAGTCAACTGTATGACAGGGAGCTGCTCTCACTTGGTAGAGTTTAAAATGATTATGTAGGATTGCATAGCAGATTAAAAGATCAATAAGATGCTGTCTCTGATCTGCACAGGCACATTTTATTTGGGTTTGGTTTCTGCTCCAACCAGTCAACTGCGATGAGAATGCTCAGACAGTGAGTGTATATGGCTATCATCAGGCTGATCATTGGGCTAGCTGTATCTCTAAGCAGTTACAGTGCTTGTACTCTAAAAAAAATACTTCAAGATGATTTTTAATGCGTAGTTATTTATTTAAGAGAGAAAGCCAATGTTGTGATGCTGCACATTTAGAATATCTGTTGATCAATTATCTACCAAAAGTTACGTTTACATTTAGTATTACTCACCAAAATGACATGGTATGTGTTTTTGAGGTGTAATAAATGTGTTGAAGGCATCTTCTTTTTAAAGGTTTATTGCATTACATAGTGGCACATCACCACCTCCGGTCCATCAGTGGAACAATGTGAAACTACGGGGTGGACTGTGCACTGCATCACCTGTCTGCATGTTCAAACACAAAGGGTGCTGCATAAATGCACACAATAATGGGAAATCCAATTCACACCCATTGAATGGGGCACCACCGTGCAGTTTGATCAATATTCTGCATTAATATCCACACTGTAAAATTTTAATCAGCCTGATATCTAAGATTATGATTTGTCAATCGAGGGATCCAGCTCACCATTGCAAAGAAACACACAAAACTGCTGGGTCTACAAGGGTATTTACAATTTATTGATTACTAAAGTGAATGTAGATATACACAAATGTAAGGATGATCAACGAGCATGGTGAACTAACAGCAGGTAAAATGAAGCGTGATCTGGTGGAGGCAAATCGGTTTATTCTGTAAGTATATTTTTGAGACGTCTATTGATAGAAGAATTGTGATTTTACTTATTTTATCATCAACCCTTGTCATGAGCAGAATGTTAAGACCGGCCCACTATGAGTTACGGTGGCTGCAGACTTGGCTGGGGACTGAGGTTGTGGTGGTAACCATGGAAACACAGGATCCAGGTGGATTCTCCTGGAGGCCGTGTCTCTGGTTAACACGGTGATGGATTCTGCCGGTGTCTCAGCAGTTCAGCTTTAGTTGAGTTTACTCACAGACTTTCTGTCTCAGCAAACTTAGTTTCTCGCAGGTTTCTTTGCAGGCAGTCGTGTATCTGCCGGCCTCTTTCACGGGTTGAAGAAAAATAAGCTCTTACGTAGCCTACTTAACGTTTTCTGGATAACTTTGGCTTAACTTGATGTTGCATGGCTTAAAGAAATAGAGAAAGTCACTTGTGCATATAGCCAAAAGAAAAAGTTACTTGCGGAGCATGTGGTGGAAAGAGAACAAAGGAACTGAGAAAATTAAAGTGCGATGGTGAGTGGCTGTGTAGCTTGTAGCTGATTTCAACCAAAGGCGTTGTCCTTTGTGTGCTGTTTGTGAGTTTTTATTCTCTTGAGGATAGTATCAGGTTTACAGGCGAAGTGAGGTGATCTCAGCCAATCATGGTTCATTGTCCTCACTCTCTTTGTCTCAGTTAGAATGAAATATGATCTCTTAATAAACTCTAAATTATTAATCTGGAACACTTGCGCATATCACATATTTGGCTTCCACCATGATCAATTAAGACATTGTGCAAGACGAGATATAACTTGGTGGCACTAATACTTAAAGAAAGACAATGCATTAATACAAACATGAATCAAAACACATTACTTGCAGATCTTAAGACAATTAAACTGCAAAAGAATAAATTGTGTTCATCATTAGTAATAAATGAATGGCATTACAAGACATGAAGAATAATTATTTGATTCTAATACCTGAAAAACATTGTGTCTAACCTCTTTAGTTAAGCTTAGACATGGTCAATAAATGGCATTATGGTTCCATGGCAGATGGTTGAATTAATTTCTCATATTATTAGCTTAGCTTACTAAAATCATACAAAATTCAGATTTTCACCTAGTTACTTATAAGCATTTGATCAATAAATGGTTCTTTACAATGTGACAATTATTCATATAGTTCAACATTAGAGATTGTGAGTAAGATTATCCTGGAATGTGACGTAAATTACCGAGCAGATCTCTGGTGCAGAGAAAGATAAACAATGGGGGAGACAGGACCTAGTTAGGTCTGTGGATCTGAGAGAGTCCAATCTGCATAGTTCTTTTTCAGGTTACTCTCTTGATAAAGCACAGTTGAATGTTTATTGCAGAGACAAAGT
Source organism: Lates calcarifer (assembly GCF_001640805.2). Classification (NCBI taxonomy): domain Eukaryota; kingdom Metazoa; phylum Chordata; class Actinopteri; family Centropomidae; genus Lates; species Lates calcarifer. Next base: position 21,601,954 of record NC_066836.1, read on the forward strand.
TAGTTGCAATAGAATGAAGATTTGAAGAGCATTTATTCATAAGTTCCTGATGAACTGGGGTCCATTAGAATTGTTTTATCTAAATGGGCCATTTGACCTTTGACCCTGGCTTGGGAGGAAGAGTTCTGTATCTGCTTCTTATCACAGAATGTTGGGGAGGCAAAGGAGAGGATGGGGGTTCAGGTCATAATTCTCAGTGACTGTGTTCTGGGAACACATTCATGTCTTTTTCTTTGAATTGTGTGATATTTTTATCATAGGTGCCAGGCTGACATCAGGCTGATGCCTGATGTCGCTACAAGGGGGGACATAGAGAGATAAACACTGAGCAGGCCTGAACAATTACTGGTTTCTGTATCCAAATTGAATAACCACAACAGTCCAATTTTCAAATGACAAGTGTTGCAAGTCTGATTATAGATTACAACTTAGTCTTAACAGGCTGCGACAAGTGATAGTTTACCATGGCAAGCAATTATTTCATCAGCTACAACAAATTAACTAAATTGTAGTTTGTAATTGCTCGCCAACATCAGTGAGCTAGTGAAATAAATACAGGAAAGTTATTGTTAGATATGACTGACTGGTGAGAAAAATGATTTAAACCATGTGGCTGAATGCAAGATATAGTGTACAACACTTTTGCTGTGTTCAAAATATGCACAACTCAGACATCACAGTTCAACACTGAAGAATCATCAAATCAATTCTTCTCAACTGGCACAAAATCCTCCATTTCAAAAAAGGAGCTAGAATCCAAATACAGAGAGACCTCTCAAGATTCTTTCATATTGATGATGTTTTGACATCTTGGTGTATAATATCTTGGTGAAATGAACCAAAGGCAGATGAAGAGGAGAGAGAAAATGGGATATGGGGGGTTAAAGAGTGAAAGATAATCTGTCAGGGATTTACACTGAGAGAGACTCCTGGAATGCCAAATGTCGCAAAGCTAATGTGAGTCTCCAGTGGGGAGAGTGGAGGATTAGCCACATCTGCACTATGGAGAGTGACAACAACAAAATGCTGTTGTTGAGAATTAAATTAAACAGGAGTTTGTATCACCTGTTTATGCAAATCTGACATGAAATAGTGTGCCTGCAACATGATGTTTTAATGTAAAGATGACAACAAGAAACAAATGCTTGTTGCATTCAATTAACTGCTGTTTACAGGGTCTGGGGGTTTTGATAGCTTTCACAGTTAGGTTATATCTGTGGTCTGGTTCCTATTCTTCATTGTTGCAGTGGCATCTCACTTGATATCTTTCATAATGACATGTGTATATGTAGAAATTTCTCCAGCGGAGATATATGGCTGCTAGGTGTCAGAATTTTGTTAATACACTATTGTTGAAACAACAGCTATATGTGAGCTAGAGAAATTTAGATTCAAATACATTTAATTTTAGCTTCAAATCACCAGAACCATATTTATTGGGCTGTATTTTCTTATTGGCTACTCCAACACCACTTGCAAATGAACTAAAGAAAACTGGATTACGACGTCATGGCTTTCATCATATCTCCACAAAGTACTCATGCTCCACAAAAACAATTGTACTTGTATCCATTCTTCATATTTTCATTTGTTTATTTATTTATTTTATTTTTTTTAATGATTCAAACTGCTTGCAATGCAAAATATGGATTGCAAACTTGCTGATTGCTAGGATATGATTAGCATCATACCATAGCCTGTATATTCATACAAATGTCATCTGTCAGAGGGTGTGATTGCTAACTGATTGATTCATTCAGTTTTTGTGACACTGTGACACTGCAGCACTAATGTCATCCCAACAAAACCTGAACCTAAAGAATGTGAAAGTGAAATGTATTGTTTGCAGATTAAAAGCAAAAAACCCCTTAAAAACATGTAGCAACAGTGTGAACACAGTGAAAATAACCTTCAACTGTGCAGGGTCAAACAAAATTTTACTGATATTTTTGCACAACAGATGGCAGTTGAAATGTTCAACCACTACTTGAACTTCTGTCCAAAACATTCCAAGTATTCAGAGCTGCCTTCAGGATTTGACACTTGTCAAGGCCTACAATGCTCATGTACTCAGGGAAAGATAAAAAAAAAAAAGGGGGGGGAAAAAACAAAACAAAAAAAACTCTTTTTTTAAATTTGTCATCATGGTGGAAGCTTCATTCTATTGAGAATTGGATAACTATAATTGGGAAATAAAACTTAGTTTATGTACAGCAGCTGCTGCTAACTGGTCTAAGCCCCATCAATTATCAGGTATTGGCAGCCATGAGGGGTCAATATTTTACAACCAATCCTGGTCTGACAACATCTTGAGCCCTCCTCCATATTATCTCAGGGACATCTTTAAGTTCGTTGCCCACACTGCAGAGTGAGCGTCTCACTGTCAATTATCCTCCATGAAGGAGATACCTGGTGTAAAGAAATACAGCCAACTGCCCACAAATGCTTGTTTCTTCCAGAAATCTGTCCTCTAAGATATAATACATGACAGTTACAATCAAGAACACCAGCCACTGCTGAATTTCTCCCAACTCTCCTAAGGGTGCTTTCTCAGTTTGCTTTGTCCTAACCAGTATGACACTGACACTGTTTATTTGGTTTCAACAGGCCATTTTTGTCTTGACTTTGTCCTACCCACGGTATTACTTTCTAAACAATTTAGTAAGTAAAGACAAAATCCACTTCTATGGTATATAGACCTCTATATTGAATCATACTGGTGGATAAGAGCAGGGAATGAATTCACCACATATCTCAAACCAGGTGCTAGTAAAATCTTCAAACTTCAAGCCTTAAATGCAGGACTACATTCCACCCTGTCAATTCATTCTTTTTTTTTTTTTTTTTGTTTAACCTTCAAATCCTTGGTATTCCTCAATCAATATTCTAAACATTGTTGTCTAATGTAATGTGTTCTAATGTCACATTAACATGACTGTACATTTTCTTGGAAAATTAACAGGAATGGATGACAGCAGCTCAGCAAATGAAGATGTACCTGAGGCTACTGATAAGGAGAAATTTGTTTTTGATGTGAATGACAAAACTATTCAGGGAAAATATACATAAATCACATGATACATTGTTCAATACATGAGTATCATCAGCATAACTAGAGACCATCTTGCGATGGGATCACTCCAGCTGCTACACTATTTTGGTTTATATTACAAGTATTTCGTTCTCATAGGCCAAGGCTCGACAGTGCAAGCGTTTTACTCACTCGTGGGAGCTGAAAACTTTTACAAAATTCAGCCCAGTGTTTCCCCTACTGACCCGTCAATGGGACCCCCAGCCTTCCCAAAAACGGCAAAGAAGAAAATGTAAAGATGAAAAGATCATTGATGTTCCCGTTTCTCTCCCCGCATCCAGTTTCACATGCGTCTCCGCATATGCATCCGCACACAGCAGCGGAAGAGCCGCAGGGGAGACAGGCTGACAAATCGCCACGTTAGCACACATAATAAAAGGCTGCTAATTTGGTCCGACTTTTGGATGTTTAGGGTCAGTGTTTGTTCATCTATGATCTACAGAGACTAAAAGACTTGTCAGAGCTTTCCTTACTCCTAACGGGGAGTTGTCAGTCCATCTCCTCTGCGGCCCTTCTGCTGCTGTGTGTGGATGCGTACGCGGATACATATGTGAAACAGGAAGCAGGGAGAGAAACGCAAACATAAATGTTCTTTTAATTTTAATTAACACTGCAAATTATCTGCGTTTTTCACGCGTGCTAATGCCAATGATGGCTTTGCTGGCAGGGAGGATAGCCCTAGTCCTCTCCCCCGGTATTCCTATTTAACTATAACTATAATATATATGTAACTATCAACTATCAGAGTCCTATATATATATATATATATATATATATATATATATATATATATATACACCTGCCAAAGTACCCAAAACTGGCTCTGTGGTAGTTCCTGCTACAGTAAGTGACTGCAGGACCACATATTGCCTTGATCACACATGCATGCACACACACACACAAGGGAAAACAAACCACCCTGTGTTGTCATTGGCCCGCTGTGCCAATTTGTCATCCAAATGTATTTTTGTTTTAATGAAGTAGTAAAATCTTTCTTATATAGGTATATTTTGAAGATGTGTAGGTTGTATTGCTGCATATATTGTGTATTCTTGGCCTGTCTACTGTTCATTCCCCTCTCCTTTACAACTGCTATGGTTACAGGATTTTTTTTTTCCTCTTCAAAAGAAGATAAATTTATACTACACGTGTTTAGTGTACAGTACAGTTCTGTAGCTCACTTGCTGCATTTTCAAAATCCATTATATATAACCATAACCATCCATATTAAAATTGATAATGCCCTCTTTTAGAATATGTAAACATTCAAATTACTGGATGTTAGGTGAATGATCAAAGGATTCAATAAGGGTTATGAAATAAAATAATTATGAGTTATTATAGTGTGTTCTTCCTTACCCACAGAACATCTGGATGTTGTAGAGTGTTGGGTCATCCTCTAGAGGGGCCAGCTGCTGGAGACACAGCTGCTCACATCCTCCATTGAAACCGTCAGAGCAGTCAATGCCGATGTGGTGGTCGTAGCATCCGGTGCCATCCTTCATAGGACTCAAACCTGGAGGGCACTGTGGGAGGAATAAGCGTTTTTAGGTGACTAATGTTAGCAATTATGTTAGCAAGATTTTTGCTTCATTGACGTACACTTTCTTACAGATGCTGAAACTGTGAGAAACTGCCACATTAACACTAATTCCAGATGGGACAGGTACACAGACCCGATAACATCTGTGCCACGGAATGCAAACTAACAGATTTCTGTTCCCATTAATGTGGTTTATGTGTAGTCAGTTTAGTGTGCAAAGCTGCACAATGCAAGCTGTTTTGCGTAAAATCCTTATATTATCAACCTAAATAATAGCATAAGGCTGCATCAGAAGGAGCAATAATACAGGCATGTATCACTGGCGAAACTAATTGCACAAAAAGTGAAAAAAAAAACTGCAATCAAATTCTGAAATAATTCAGTCAATAAGTCAGTGGGGCGAATGTTAGTTAAATACATATGATAACAGCTGCTTTTCTCTATATAGCTGTAAATCTATGCTATTCTGTATGGGCTATGAGCATTTTTTGAACTATCAGATGTACTAAGAGGTATGGTTATATAGAGATATTGTTAAAAACCAAAGAAAGATTAGATTTCTCAAAAAAGGAATTCAAATATTGCTAGTTTCTGCATGAGTGTGCAATCTAATTAGAGAACGCTAAATTTACATTAGATGATAAATCAGTGTGTTATAAAACAGTTGGTCTTTTTAGTTTGTTATATTAGAATGTGGGGGAAAAGAATGAGGGGCCAACATGCAAGGGTGACTTGCTATTAGCCACCAATGCGTTATACTTGGAAGGGACACTGGAGGATTCATTGTGGAGTAATCAAGAATTCTTCACCAATAAAACCCTGGCTGCCAACATTAAAGAAAGAACATCAAAAGACTCATTGCATAGGTGCACATAGTCCAATTGTGAGAGCCAAGAAAAAAAACAAAAAGAATATCCATGTGTTGCATTTGCAACGCAGCACAGCTCTTAGTTTGCACTATGTGTTGTGTCATGTATCAGAATTCATTTTTACCCATTGCGGCTTTAACAACAAGACAAAGTCTCAAGCCATTCTAGTGGTTCATTGAGGATGTACTTAGGCACAGCAGTGTCTCAAGCTAAATGCTGAATAAGCTAAACTAACTTAGCCAACCAAAGATTGTACAATTTATCCTATTCGGAATGTGAATATCTATTCCAACTTTTGAACATACTGGTGGCATTAGAAGAAAGGTTTGGAGGTTACCAAAGTTAACAGGAATCATTGTCTTGGCACCATGGATATTTTGACAACATTTCATCACACTCCCTCAAACATTTGTAGAGATATTTGAGCAAAAATTGGTGAAAGATTTGATTCATCCTCTGAGGACCATACATGACCATACATGTTTTTACAAAATTCCATTGTAAACCATCCAATAGCTATTGAGGCAAAACACCAATCATTTTCATCCCTTGAGCCACAATGTCTATGAAATAAAAAAAAAAAATAATAAAATAAAGATTCGTGTTATTATATCATTACTGGTCCAAGTATCGTGGTGTTGTGTATTGCATTGCTGATGCCCCTGCTTAACTCATTCAACATTCAGCCACAGTAGGGAAATTCTGGACTGCATAATCAATTCTTGGTTTTCACAGAGGGAGCTATAAAGTTTTATCTTGTATACATTACAAAGCAAAAGAGTTATTGCACATCACTCCCACTTGATTATTTACTGTTGCACAGGGAATGACAAGAACAGTGATGAAATGGCAGACAACCAGTGTCATCTATAATGAAACCTTTTTTAAAGGACTCTTGTTCTGTTGAGGGAGATGAGGCAATACAGCGGGTTTAAATTTACATTTCCATTCAACCCATTGAGCACTGTCTTCATATTTGAAGAGTGAAATGAAATCCTTTAGTTCTGAAATGTGCAAAACAGCAATGGGTGTCATAGATAAACTTTGCAAAATTAATAAAAAGACTAAATTATGAAGTTTTTACAGAGCAATGGACAACTTCTTAATCAAAATGCGTTCTGAGCAGGGTGAATATACAAAAGAGGTGCGAGACCTGACTTCACCTTGGTTCCCTCCTTCTACAGTCTTGCTCAATATTTCCCAAGCAATTTTTTCAGAGACCTGCCAAGTCAAATTCACATTATGTTTTCTGTCAGCTATTACTTCAAAGGAAACTTTGATGGAGTGCATTTTAACAAGGCACCGCTACCGTCAGAACAGTGACTAGGAAGTTGCTTTCCTCTAAGCACTGACAGATCAGCAACTGCATATTTTATTATTTGGACCTACTGTATTCATTAGCAGGTCCAGGTGGCTCATTTGGCCAATGAACTCTTCAAGCTTGTTGTGGATTCCAGTCTACTCAACTGTTTTGTGAAAGTACAATATACCTTTCACTTGTTTATTTTTTTTTCAGCTAAGGTTTAGTGTGTGGTATTAAAATAATAAAAATAAGATAAAAAATATTCTCAGTGGTTTACATCGTACATTTACATTTACTCTTGATTCTTGACTGATTTAACTTCTAGATTACTGATGTCTTGACAGGAATAAATTGTACAACATGCCACCACAATCTTGATGTATTTAAATGTCTCAGAATTGGTCTGTCATGCAAATATTTCACAAAGAGCTATTACATGTTACACTTTTCTTGAGCCTGTTAAAGCCCAATATTTATCCTGGATTATTCATACATGTGGAGCTTAGTGTTAGTTCAGACTGAGCTTTGAATTCTTATTAGCTGATTAACATCAGCTGCTTAAGTCATGAACTGCCAACTCATTCATTAATTGTTTTGGCAACCAGCTGACTAATAGTGTCCGTCATACTCATGTAATTATTTATGTCAGCCCTTACTTGTCACTTTACACTATTACTCTACTGACATACTCATGGAATTACAGTTTGCTGCAACTCCCTCCACCACCCTGGCCTCTTTTTTGTGTGTCAGTGTAAGGCATCAGCCCACTCATAATACAGGATGAGACCAAATGGCTCCTTTTGTGCCATAGACAAAGAACAAAGTTTTCCAGGGTCCTTTAGCTTCTCACACCTGGGTGTGAAATCCTCCCAACTGTAGCTGCCAATGGTAATTGTATGGCTTAGGACACATTTCTCTTCTCTGCCTGCTCCACAAAGGAGAGGGGTTGCCCTTCTCAGCCTGCTCCTCTACAGGAGCTTCTGCTCTCTAACCTCCATGAGGCCTGTCTGAAGCAGAGGCCTGCACTGGACTGAACTTTGGTAGCGACGTGAGAGCCTGCCTAAGAATTTAAGACCAAGCACCAGTAGGTGCGATGCCAGGTCTACCAACTGAGTTAACCAGCAAAAAGGAGCTACAAAGCAGAGCTAGTGTCAAACAGCTAATTGTGCAAGGAGACCAAAGAAACAACCACTGAACTCCAACTTCAGTAACAATGAAGCCACATAGCAAGACAGCAACAACAACAACAGGACCTTGCAAGCACACTAAAATGCAGTATAGTACAGTATAGTACGAAGATACAACTGTCTTGCATGCAACAGGCTAACCTCTTCCTTTGCATGTTATCTGACTTGGCTTAAACAAAGAATACTCGCCATGTTTGCAGTTTTCAATTTTCAATTTGAGATTTGTGAATACATGTTTTTGACACTTAATATTTTGCTGTCTGATTCATGTTGGACAGAGTTATGTTGCAACTCTGTGGTTCAAAACTAAAAATCCTCCAACTTTTACTAACTATTGATGGGTAATTTTTGTTGTAGTTATTAAATTAATTATTAATCAAGGTCCCAAACTGATAGTATACTTTATAAGACAATAATTCAGGCTGCTGATGGTAGGGGTGTAATGGTGTGGGCAATGTTTTCTTGGCATACTCTGGGCCACTTAACACCAACCAATCTTTGGTTGAATGGCATACCTTAAGTATTAGATGTGCATCCCTTTATAGCCACAATTTACCATCTTCTAATTATTACTTAGAGCATGCTAATAGACCATGTCTCAAAGCAGAGGTTGTCATAGAAACTGAATTCATGAACATGACAATGAGTACAGTATACTTCAATGGCCTCCGCAGTCACCAGATCTGAATCCAACAGAACACCTTTGGGATATGGGAGACTGGAAGCATGAATGTGCTCAAAGGAATCTGTCCAACATCCTATGAAAGAACTGAGGCTTTTTAGAGAACAAAGGAAGGCTTTACCCAGTATTGGTATGCTGTTCATAATAAAGTGCTTGATGAGTGTACATAGAACTGTATGCAAAATTTTGGGCACTTTCTATTCTTCCTTTCACATTGCTTCAAGTTCTGGGATAGTTTTAGCCTACCTTACAGTTACAGATTTTCAGTTATGCTCAAGTCAGCGGTCTCTGAGTGCCATTCCAAAAGGTTCCTGAAGTAGCTCATGGTTGACTGGAGGTATGCTTTAGATCATTGTCCTATTTCAGAGGCAAGCCTCTTTTTGCTTTCACTATCTTGAGTAATTGACATTTGCAGCCAATATTTAGTAGAATTCATTCTTCCTTCTGTCTGTGCAATGTTTCCTGTGCCACTGGCTGCCACACAACCATAAAGAATATTATTACCAACCCTATGCTTAACAGTTGTAAAAATGTTCTTTTCATTAAATAGTTTCCAAAGCAACTCTTCTAGATGCTGTTTTGAAAACTACATCTGCCAGAGTTTACTTTTATGATGAGGTCACAAGTGAGGTTTTTCTGATGACTCCTCAATGCAGAACCTGCTTGTACATGAGTGTTGCACAGTGGAACAGTGCCCCTCCACTCATGTGTCAGCTAAAGCTCCCTACAGCTCCTTTGCAGTCCTATGGGGTTTTTGCCTTGCCTTTCTGTCTATCAGACGTGCAGTTTTGTCCTAAAGTTTTCTTGGTCCTCCAGATCATTACTCTTGATTGTCATTTCTTAATGACATTTTGGACATTGGAAATGTTAAGCTGGAAGTGGTTTGATACCTTTTTATAGCCTTCCCCGTTTTGAAGGCATCAGGTTGCTCCATTTTATATCCTTAGTCAGTGGCTCATGGGAGCCCATGGCTGTTGAATATGATCCAAAAAGGTTTAGAAATGTCATCAGAAATTCCTGATGACAGTTCTTGACTACAACTCCTAATGAGTCAATTAAGGCCTGACGAGTTAACGAGGATCTGAGTGTTTCATAGGTAGAAACCCAGACTTTGCACATGCTACAAATACAGATTTTCCCAATTTTTTAAGGTTAATAAATAAGTAATTTGCATCAATGTTTGAAGAAAGACTCATTTTAATGTTTGCTTGCTGCATGGGTTGTATGTACTTGTTTTCACTTCAAAAAAACAGAAAATATGTAATTTCCTCAGAGATGCCCAAACTTTTGCAATCAGCTCTATCATGCAGATGAATGACCTATTGTAGCCTGCTGGACAAATACAGTACCTTCTGCTGAGTGCATTATGTGATCAAGGATGATAAAAGTGAAGTTGCTTGCTGATCATTTAAAATTTTCAAATGAAAATATAAATATTTATAAATATTATAATAAATATAATTTACATTTGTGGATTTTGTAATTACTATCATCATTATTATAAATATTATTATTAGGGTTATGGTTGTACCTTACAGTGTTAAACTGTTATATTTATATCCCACTATTGCTTTAAAAACTATGTGTTATTGGCAGAGCATTGAGCCAGTATATAACTGCTTCAGTGTATCTATCTTAAAAAGACCTCCTGACCAGTTACATGTATGTGTAGTAGTACCAGCACAGAATGGGGCCACATGTTGAATGAGTGGGCGCTGGTCTTGCTCCCTTGATAAACTGATATTGATTTTGTCACACTGTGAGGGACCATTGTGACAATTGATTTATTACCTGTGATGCAAAGGGCACATGAAGCATTGAATCTCCTAACACATCTGTGGCACAGAGTCTTTAAATCACTGGAACTCAGTGCAGTCAATGGATGTGTGGATATGTGGTGAAGACTGAGAGGAATTTGTATTGATGGGTTACTGCACTGTAGCTTGCCAACCACAGATAGCTCTGGTTATTGACTGCCATAATAGGCTTCCGACATACCGGAATAGCGATAACTCTGGGCCATTTTCCAGCTGTCCGTAGGATAATAATCATTAAGAATATGTGCCTGCCAGAGTCTTTGTCTGTGGTTTGTTATCACTTGAGATTTCCACAAATCTGGTCTATAATCCTGGGTAAATCATTGATAATCCTCTGTATAAAACCACTACCCAAGTGAACAGTCCCCAAATCCTTCAAAATTTTATCTGATTAAAAACTTCTCTTGGTTTTTTGTTAGGAACAAGTCTGTGGCCATGAAAGGTGGAATATTTTTAATGACTCAGCATAAGTGGCATGATAAGGAAATAATCCTGATTAATAGTTCTTAACAAAAGTCTTGGAATGGCTTAGATGAAGAAAGCACGTGTGAGTGCTTTCTAAAATTTATTCCGTTGTTGTTTGTGTTTATGTTTATTTAGTTATGTATGTATTTTTTTCTATCTTGCATACCTGTCTTGCAGTCCTCTCTAAAATGGTATAATAATATAATATAATACACTGCTCAAATGTAATGTGTTAGGAATGAAAGGATGCCCCATCTTTTGATGGAAATGAAAATTATCAACCTACAGAGGGCTGAATTCAAAGACACCCTGAAGATCAAAGTGAAAAAATGATGCAGTCCATTTTTCTGAAATTTCAAAATGGTACTCAGTAGTTGGCCCCCATGTGCTTGTATGCATGCCTGACAACATCAGGACATGCTCCAAATGAGACAACGCATGGTGCCCTTTGATATCTCCTCCCAGATCTGGACCAGTCTGAGGTGCAACCTGGAGGCATTGGATGGACCAAAACATATCCCAGAGGTGTTCTATTGGATTTAGGTCAGGCGAGTGTGGGGGCCAGTCAGTGGTATAAATTCCTTCATCCTCCAGGAAATGGATACTGCATACTCTCGCCACATGAGGCCAGGCATTGTCGTGCACCAGGAGGAACCCAGGACCCACTGCACCAGCATAGGGTCTGACCATCAGTCCAAGGATTTCATCCCGATACCTAAAGGCAGTCAGGGTGCCGTTGTCAGGCCTGTAGAGGTCTGTGCGTCCCTCGATGGATATGCCTCCCCAGACCATCACTGACCCACCACCAAACCAGTCATGCTCAACGATGTTACAAGCAGCATGACATTCTCCACGGCTTCTACAGACCCTTTCAACTCTGTCACATGTGCTCAGGGTGAACCTGCTCTCATCTGCGAAAAGCACAGAGTACCAGCAGCCGACCTGCCAATTCTGATGTTTTATCGCAAATGCCAATCGAGCTCCACAGTGCCAGGGAGTGAGCACAGGGACCACTAGAGGACGTCAGGCCCTCAGGCCACCCTCATGAAGTCTATTTCTGATTGATTGGTCAGAGACATTCACACCAATGGCCTGCTGAAGGTCATGTTGTAGGACTATGGCAGTGCTCATCTTGTTCTTCCTTGCACAAAGGAGCAGATACCGGTCCTGCTGATGGGTTAAGGACCTTCTAAGGCCCTGTCCAGCTCACCTAGAATAACTGCCTGTATTCTGGAATCTCCTCCATGCTTTTGAGACTGTGCTGGGAGACACAGCAAACCTTTTTGGCAATAGCACATTTATGTGCCATCCTGGCAGAGTTGGACTGCATGTGCAACCTCTGTAGGGTCCAGGTATCACCTCATGCTACCAGTAGTGACATTGACCCTTGCCAAATGCAAAACTAGTGAAAAACAGTCAGAAAAGATGAGAGAAAAAATGTCAGTGGCCTCCACCTGTGAAACCATTCCTGTTTTGGGGGTTGTCTCATTGTTGCCCCTCTAGTGCAACTGTTATTAATTTCATTAACACCAAAGCAGCTGAAACTGATTAACAACCCCCTCTGCTACTTAACTGACTAGATCAATATCCCAGAAGTTTAACTGATTTGAAGCTATGCTCTGATTAAAAAGTGTTCCTTTAATTTTTTTGAGCAGTGTATATAATATAATATAATATAATATAATATCGTTAGGATCAATAATGTTGCTTGGAATTTGATGTTCAGCAGGATTTTACAACATTTTAAAAGATTGAGAAACTCGCTATGGATTTGATTCAATCCTTCAAGGTTAAGAAAAATATGAACTTTTTAATTCTGCCTAAATTTCAGATTTTAGAAGCTCTCTGGGCTCTAAAAAGCAGGAGCTACTTGGAATAAAACATATAAAACCAGATAAAGTGCCTGACACTGAGGGTTCAATTGTGATACCTATCACATCTTTTCAGACTGACAAGCCTCTATACTGTTGCTTACTGCAGGTCAAAGTGTTATGTAGCACAATTCAAAAGGCTTTGAAAGATTGCTGAAAACAGAGAAGTGTGTTCAGACAGGTGTGCAGTCTCTGAAACCAGCAGAGACCTCCATGGGGCTCAGTTGTGGACTTTCAACCTTTCAGTCTCGGGTCAGACATTCATATCATAAAGCCTTTGAGCAACTGGCAGTGTTCTAAAAGATATGATGGCAAAACAGTAGCCACTTTCAACAGGGGAATCAGGTGTTTTGGTAATCCCAAATCCCGGTTTAACACATATTCCTTACTAGATTTAAAAAAGAAATAGTTTTCATGATGACTCTGTTGATCAGTATGTCCAAGTTAACCTTATTACAATATGCAGTGAAAAGCTCTAGAACTGAACCAATGATAACATACTCAGGTATCTTATATGGCATTTATATATCTGCAACTAACTGCACATGGCATATCTCCAAAGAATTCACAGGTCAATGGATAATAACCATTCACACTGACACCAACAAAAGGGTCTTTGAAGGCAAAGTAATCGCCATTTATCTTAGACCATTTAATAACTGGACAGCGAGTGAGAGTGCTGTCTGTCCTGCTATAGAATAAGCTAGCGGTACCAAGCGTGCTCTGGAAAACCCCTTGAACCACCATGCCTTTTAATCCTGTTTCTTAATGGAGATAAATTCCTGCAGTGCTTTTGAGGCTTAAGGGAATCAGCACGGTGCCACTGCCAAACAGCAACAAATCCCTGCAAGAGGAGTTGGATAAGCTATGCACTTTTCAAATTTGTCTGATAGGCAGATTGGTGGATAAGGGCAGCGATTGAGGACTTAAACAGCAAGGTAATGCAAAATTAAAAATGTGCCACAGTAGTATACAGATGATATTGGTGGACAGTATGCAGTGGTTTCGGAGTGGGAAGTAAATTAGAGACATATTGAACATGTTTAATTTTACTGGAAAATTTACACCCAGACTTGATAGAGTTGTGAAGCCTGAAGGGCCTCTGGTCTTAGAAGGGATTTTTCATCATTCTGTATTCCAGAGAACCAACATAGCTCCACCCACTTCCCAACTCTATAGGTTCCTCTATAAGTCTCGAGTTTAAAAGTAAAGCAACAACAGACTCATATGCTAAGTAACTGCAAAATAAAACAGGAAATAACTATACAGAGTCCATGTCATGACAACACTATGCATCATGTTTTACTATCCAATGAATATGTGTTGGCATCTCTGTTGGCCATGCATTGTACATGTGCAGTGAAAAGGTTATATCAAAAATAGCTTTAGGGCTTTAAACTGTATCACAGCACCTTATTATGTTTCCATGCCTGTGCCTGGGAGGCTGTGACTGTTTAGGTTGTTTTATTTCATTTAGAGACTGTCCTCACCAAAAAAATGACAGCATTGGTTATTTTGGTCAAATGCCTAAAGTGATTTACGTTTACAGTGACCTGACAAGGACCTCTTTGTCTGTATGGATAATACAGTTTGCAGTAACAGTTTCCAAATGGGCAAACTCAAAGGTGGAGTGAAAAGCCTGCCATCATTGTTACCCCTTTAATTGTAACATATGGTGTCCTTTAGGTTGAGGGGTGTTAAGGTTAGGTTTACTTGTTAGGTTTTCTGCTAGTATGGATGAGTACAGTATTTGTACTTATGTATATTAGAACAATGTATAATTTTCATATTGTAATAAAACAGCTTGTAAAGTTCTAGCATTAATAAATATATTGGCTGATACATCACATAGAGATCTGGAGCAATATATTGGCTAGAAACTTAAAAGGTTTTCCCACACTGCAGAAAGGCCACATGAGCATCTGTGTCAAGTTCACAGAGAACCTTATCTATTCTGAGGAAGTCGGTTAAAGAAATCACATTCTGTGATTTCAACATATTCCAACATTTTCTTTCATGTTTCCTAATAGAGAAAGTTGTCTTGAGAGAGTTTTTCACAGGCCAGTGTGATGAGATAAGCAGTGAGTGCCAAAGGTCAGCTTATCCCAGAGCACTTGGTTTTTCAATCTGGTCTCCTGTGGATGTTATGGTGAGTTCAGTTTAGTGCAGAAAAACTTGGACATTTAGTAACCTCTCTCACCTTCTTCACAGCAAAGTGCAAAAAGCACAACAGGGGTCCAGGTCAAATGGACAGGTTGCAACTGAAAACCTTTCTTAAGAGAAAGATCATATTTTCTGACCCTGGCTCTTTTCATTTACTGTCTACTGGAGCTGATAGTGTACTAGCAGTATCACTAAATCTGATACTTTTCATCTAAAAGTTTAATGATCTCACAATCTGTGTTGAACTGTCCTCAACTGTTAATAAGAAGTTATTTACTAATATGTGTGGAGAATGTGATTTTGAATTTCAGGGAAGATTCTCACTTGGTAAATTAGTGGTAAAAACTTTCTTTGCTAACTTAAAAAGAACCTTGCTACTTCATTCCTAACAAAAGGAAGTCACACATTACTTTTAAAAAGAAAAGCATTATTCATACCATGTGGCAAGTGCCTGCTGCAGTCTGAGTTTGAGTTTAAAGTTTCCTAATCTAATGAGATAGCGTAACTTCTTTTTTGCTGTTTCCAGGCACTCTCTGGTTTATAATGAACCTGAGGAGGATTATTTGAGGTTACCAAGTCAGGGTGAAACATAGGTCAGGTATTTACTACATATGTGTATTTACTACACACACACACACACACACACACACACACACACATATAATAAATATAATAAAAATGCTATGACATAATTTCACGCAAATGTCTAGCAGCATAAAATGATGAAGTGATGAAAAAGTAGTAGTGAAAAAAAAAAAGAAGTAGTGAAAAAAAAAAAAAATTCTGGCCATTATTTAATGCCGTTAGTCAGGAACAGAAACAGAGGTTGTGATCATATTTCATCCAACCTGGCTGGTTGGCGGAGGCATAGAACCACAAGGTGGTAATTGTGGTTTGATCATTTTATTAATGTAAATGGGTCACAATTGTGTGCTATGTCAGTTCCACCATTTCACAGTTCACTAAATGATTAATGTACAGATTATTCTAATTTCAGTTTGGAAGAGGAAGCTTTAACCTTGTTAAATCTAACATTAAGGACTTGTTTAATTGAGCACATTGTCCACTGCAGAAGTTTGTTACTGCTACATAATACTATATTTATGTTTTTGAAAATATGTTTACTGCTGTAAAAAATACCACAGTGGTCATGTAAATTGCTGTATTATTAATGTGCTAACCTTAAAGCCACACCTAGTGTCTTTGATAGGGAGCTTATTTTTTTATGATAATGTATTTCCTTTGTTACTCAAAAAAAAAATAAAAATAAAAATCATAAAATTCTTCTTTTTATCCAAAAATATTTTATCAGCCCAAAGTAATGCCTGCTGGTCTTCCTTTCAGACAGTGACCTGAGACCTGAGATGGGGTATGTCTAACAATGTGTTATCATTAACTACTCCTTTACTAATTGAACACTAGTCAAGTTTCCAATTACATTTTAGACAAATATCAACTGAATTTCCAGAAAAAAAAAACAAACAAAAAAAAAAAACATGTAGATTAATGAACGTTTCCACCTATTACCATTAAGCAAATACCAGTATTTGGAGTTGGTTCATTGGGATAAACAGTCGGTGGCCCTAATTCTCCAGGTGGGAGCCATTAAATCATTACAGAAGAAGAGAGTGCAATTAGATGGTGAAGCATGTCACAATGTCCTTATCACTCCACACAATTCTGGTGCTATTTTTTGTCTCTAGTTGAGTGGGGGCTCAATGAAGTTTTAAGACATGCTTCATGTATGATTTATTCATTGTCTGTTTGCATTGCACTTTGTTACATTTTGCTTTTATCAATACACCAACCTCTCCATCTCAGTCAGGTGTAAAACTAAGTAAAACTAAAACTAAAATATAAGTTGTGTTTTTTTTTTTCTGCCTTTTATTTACAACTTAGAAAGGTGTATAAACACGGATGGATGGACACATACCTACAGATTCCATGGATGGTTGGGTAAGCTCCTGTTGTT
Source organism: Lates calcarifer (assembly GCF_001640805.2). Taxonomy (NCBI): domain Eukaryota; kingdom Metazoa; phylum Chordata; class Actinopteri; family Centropomidae; genus Lates; species Lates calcarifer. The sequence continues at coordinate 21,618,917 of NC_066836.1, forward strand.
TCAGGTTGTAATGCCCCCTATATGAAAAAATGCTTAATTTTGCTACTTAAAATACTCTTTGCCTCACATCTCTCCCTCCATATCTCCCTTCAACTCTCCAGGTCTCCCTTGTTGAGGTATACCACACTCTTTGAAAACATCTGAGATAGAACAACCACCATATTCTCTGAGAGACAAAAACTGGGGCCAAAAAGGCCAAAAATCATTCACTGCTGCTCCTAAAGTGTAATTGCTCTCAGCAGATGGTAATAATTGAGTGATTCAGATGAGCATATGTACATTTTTACTACCTCATCTCTTCTCTCATCTAGATTTTACCAGTTGAAAAACTGTTTACATGGATTTTATGAAGTATATCAAACTTGAACTGTATATGTGGGCCACATAAAAGTGGGATTTTGAGGAGGACACCATCCTGCCATTTTTACTGAATAAACATGATTTATGTCTGTACCTTAACCATGTTACCTTCACAGTTACCCTACAGTTGCTTCAGCTTTATGGTATCTAAAATGACTTGTGTTCCTCTCCTCCAAGTATGCTAACTTGTTAAATAGACTACTTCACGACTGTTGACAAAAAAACTCAAAAACCTTGTAAATAACACATTTTACACAACAATTACCCCATTAAGTATAAACCTAAACAGCATCTTATCTATCAGCAGATGCTTTTATCAACCTTCTGACTCTAAACACACACTCCCACATAAATCCAATGACCCTAGGAGAGAAAACATCAGTAGTGACAATCTAATGTGCTCCAATTCCTCTTTAGGGCTGAGGTCTAGCTATATCTCTGCCAGGTATTGACTCCACTCAACACTGCTTAGTGTCCCAAAATGTGATCCCAGTCAAGATTGGTTTTTGCTGCCTAAGGGGAACTGCGCCAATACAAAGCAAAGAGAAGAAGTGCTTTAGCCAACAGCATACAGTATGGTGCTGCCCAGAATTATTATTAAAAAACTCCAGGCTATTAAATGTAAGTATTAAAGGTAAGGTATTAAATGTAATTGTAGGTGATGTTTTCTGTTTCTGTTGCGATTATGCACTATTGTATATAATGTGTACTTCAAATTAAGTCATTTGAGTGTAATTATGTCCTTGTGTGAATGGGGCATTGCATGGGGCAATGGGGCAAAGTTGACAGTATATATAATATAAATATAATGAGTATAGTTTGAACTGGCACTGCTTAGTGTACTGAGCGGACACTCCATAATTTGGCTGATGAGTAATGCCTATACTTTTTGGTTTATACAGATTTTTACTGACAAGGATCTCTTGTTTGTCACAAGAGGACCCCTCTGTGGTGTCTGTGTTACGGTTTGTGGTTATCCTTGTAACTGTGTGACATTATTGTAATTTGTGGTGACAAGTAGAATATTATTCAGTAATTCAACAGTTATTGGGACAGGGTTAGGCTCTTTACTGAAAGAAAGATATAAAATTCTTATTGTATTGCTCGTTATTGTCCTCAGTGTTATCTGTCACCTTTTGAATCATAAACTTGTAAAGTTTGGTAGGGTATGAACAATGA